>NW_022103903.1:7464950-7531689 GCF_000313985.2 Echinops telfairi
GTATAAGAGAGAGTTTTATGTAAAGATTAAGTGTGCATCAAGAAAACATCCCAACCCAGTGCTGCCCAAGCCCACAAGTCCAACATTAACCCATTCACCCATATGTCTGACACCAATCCACAAAGTCCTCCTCCATCTCACAAAACAGTGGCAATGATGTCGACTGCAGGAGGAAAGCCAAGTCAGTGAATGTGTAAGCATTTCAGTGCTGGCAGGGGTCTCCACACGGCTGCTCCAGCACCCAGGGTTGCAAAGGTGTAGGTCCATGTGGCTTCTCCTTGGGGATGTCTTGCAGGAAGTGGGCCTTGCTAGTTATAGCAGCTGTACCCTGGTCTGACCATCAGAAAGCAAGAGACCCGAGAACTCCAAAGGTGAGGCTCACCAAGCCACTTACCCCTCCACCCTTCAATTAACCCCACATGTGTTTATCGGCCAGGTTGGCACAATAAACTAACTATATCACGGAGCATGTGCTAAATCCCTGTCTGAAGTGACAGAAGGAACAGAGGCTACAGTAACAAGATCAGGAGACAGAACAGAGGCACTGCACTGACGCCATGAGGCAGAACAGAGTAGCAACAATGAGATGGTGAGGCAGAGTGGAAGGCTTCCTGGTCAATAGAATAGTTAGACACAAAAGGATCTCATGACCGAATCTAAGGACCAGAGAGTCATGCCTAACAGCATGGCTGAAAACTGGCATCGCAGACAAAAGAAGTTTATCTTTACAATCTTATAAATTGTTAGTATCTTCATAATCATGAGCATTGTCTCTGTAGCCACTGCAATGCATCATCAACTCCAACAGAGAAGTATAGAGCTGTTGGAGTGATGGCTGGTGTTAGAATAGGATGAAGAGGATGGATGGTAGAGGCATGTCTGATCTATGCTTTGTGGTGATTATCCTGGAGCTGGCTTGGAGCTAGATTCTCTAACCTCCTTGTGTTGCTAGAGGAGGTCAGATGTGGCCACCACACCATTGTCTGAGACTCCCCTTAAAATATGCATGTGTCTTGGCATGAACATTTCTCTGTGTCTAGGGTTTTACAGAACAAGGACTCTATGTAAATGGCATGCTTACTTTTGCTTCTTCTTTCCTCGTGATAGGGAAGATTCTTTGATCTCTTCTCACTTAGCGCATATTTATCAGAAGAGAATAAGCAGGACAGAGCCATTTGTTTAGATTCAATCCTGTCTTATTCACATAACTGCCACAAATCCTATATTATTGACATCATATGGGCTAGGATTTATAACCTATAAAATAATTACTTCAGCTCATGAGTGGAAGAAAGTAATATACTCTAGAATATCATGGTTTAGCCAAGTTGATACATACTTTAGGGAGACAATTTGAACCATGGTATCATATTACTCATTTTAGTTTTCTTTCGACTTTACCAACCCATGAAATCGTTCTCCAGGTCCTGATCTCTCCTGCAAACAGATTCAGAGTAATGAGAAATCTTACCATCCTTGTCTCTAAGGAGCATTCTGGTTGTACTCCTTTCGAGAAAGCTCGGTTTGCTCTCTTGGCAGTCCATGGCACATGTTTCTTTGCTAGGATCTCAGTCCAAATGCATCAATGGTTCTCCACGCTTCCTTATATGATGTCGAACTTTCACAAGAACATGAGGCAACTGAAAATACCATGATTCAGGTCAGGTGCAGCTTAGTCCTCAAACTCACATCTTTGCTCTTCAACACTCTAAAGAAGTTTGGTGCACAGATTTCCCCATGCAATGCATCACTTGATCTCTTCACAGCTGTTTCAGGAACATTGATTAGGCATACACCCAACATAAAACCCTTGACAATTTTTATCTTTTGTCAATTTATCTGATGTTACTTATTGGTTGTTGTGACAAGGGAAATTGGATCATCTTAGTAATACCAACATGGTAGACTTTGCCATGGATGTATAATAGAACCTTTATTCTGATGATATTCCACTTGCTTTGCAAGAAAAAGTTATTGCACAACCAAAACAATTCCAAGTAGAAACAGACGCAATTGTCAAGATGTTTGAAGATCCAGAAACTACAAGGGAAATGCAGTCAACCAGGAATTGTTGGATGCAATTTGACTGCCTGGTGGATAAAGATGGTTTTAGGCAGGAATATTTAGACATCTACAGATGTGCAAAGTTCCAATATGAATGAAGGAATCACTCGGAAGCAGCAAAGTATCTTTACTTTTTCAGAGTGTTGGTTTCGGCAAGGGACAAGAATGCTCTGAGTTCCCTTTGGGGAAACCTGGCCACTGATATCTTTTTTTTTTTAACATTTTATTGGGGCTCATATAACTCTTATAACAATCCATACATATATCAATTGTACAAAGCACCTTTGTACATTCGTTATGCTCATCATTCTCAAAATATTTGCTCTCCGTGTAAGCTCCTGGAATCACCTCCTGTTTTCCCCCTTCCCTCGTAAGCCCCTGGAATCACCTCCTCTTTTCCCCCTGCCCTCCCTGCTCCCCCCTCCCTCATGAACCCTTGGCCATTTATTAATTATTATTTTGTCATACCTTACTCTGTTCGATGTCTTACTCTGTTCGCTTCACCCACTTTTCTGTTGTCCGTCCCCCAGTGAGGAGGTTATATGTAGATCCTTATCATCGGTTTCCCCTCTCTACCCCACCCTCCGGGTATCACCACTCTCACCACTGGTTCTGAAGTGATCATCCATCTTGGATTCCCTGTGTTTCCAGTTCCTATATGTACCAGTGTACATCCTCTGGTCTAGCCAGATTTGTAAGGTAGAATTGGGATCATAATAGTGGGTGGGGAGGAAGCATTTAGGAACTAGAGGAAAGTTGTATGTTTCATCATTGTTACACTGCACCCTGACTGGCTCATTTCCTCCCTGCGACCCTTCTGTAAGGGGATGTCTAGTTGCCTACAGATGGTCTTTGAATCCCCACTCCACATTCCCCCTCATTCACAATGATATGATTTTTTGTTCTGATGATGCCTGATAACTGATCCCTTCAGCACCTCATGATCACACAGGCTGGTGTGCTTCTTCCATGTGGGCTTTGTTTCTTCAAAGCTAGATGGCCGCTTGTTTATTTTCAAGCCTTTAAGACCCCATACGCTATATCTTTTGATAGCCAGGCACCATCAGCTTTCTTCACCACATTTGCTTACGCACCTGCTTCAGTGATCGTGTCAGGAAGGTGAGCATCAAGGAATGTTGGTTTAATAAAACTAAATATTCTTGCATTGAGGGAGTACTTGAGTAGAGGCCCAATGTCCATCTGCTACCTTAATACTATAGCTATAATATATGCACATGAATCTATTTCCCCATCTTCATATATAAATATATTTACATATGTACATACCTTTATTTAGACCTCTATAAATGCCCTTTGCTTCCTAGCTCTTTCCTCTATTTCCTGAGCATGATAGTGGGATAAGAGGAAAGTGAAAGGTCACTGATATCTTAATGTAGAATTAGGATGAAGCCGCAAACACCTTGCACATTGAAAGGGACCGTTGAAAGGGACTAATCATTCTTTGAATTCTCCACCCCAGTCTCTTCAGCAGTGAACATGGCACATTCGCTGGTCTGTTTATTTTCTTTAATCACCCCTAATCCCATGATAACATTATTGATCTTTTCCTTTACCAACCACAATATCTTTATGCAATTCACACAATGTGTCCACATATTCTCTGCTGTTTAACTACAGCAGTCATAACAAAGATGTTCAAAAGCTCCGACAGTTGCTAAAATCACTTACAAAGTTTGTTAAATGTTTGTATGTAAACTTTGACTTTGATGTTGCTGTTGTTTAGGTGCCATCCAGTCGGCTCTGTCCCACAGCGGTGCTGTGCACAACAGAGCAAAACACTGCATTGTCCTGCACCTTCCTCAGAATTGACTCTGACTAAGCACAGGTAATACTGAGAGAATGAATGTCGATCAGTACTAGTGAATGGCTTCTTCCCGGTGGCTTTTCTTGAGGATGTCATTGAAAAAGCCTGCCTCGTTATAACTGAAACTTTTTGTCATCTCCATTAAAATTCACTGTGCTGATGCTGACTAAAAGCAACCCTATAGCACAGGGTAGAACTGCTCCTGTGGGTTTCTGAGATGTAACTGTTTAAATCAGTAGAGAGTCCTGTCTTTCTCTCATGGAGTGGCTAGTGGTTTTGAACTACTGACCTTGCGGATCACAGCCCAAAGGGTTACCTCTTTGCATCCATTAGTGTGTCAGTATGAACACACTGGTAGAAAATGTGCACAGGATCCCAGAAGGAATGGAAAGGTGAATTGAGAATTTAAATAGGAAAGCAACACTGGATGACTGGATTGATTCTAAATTAGTTCACCTGGTTATGGCATGGTTTTGGGTAACAACAAAGTCTTGCCTTATTACCAAGTGATTGAAGAGATTGAGCCTTTCATTCAGAAGCCAAATATTGACCATGAATATTGATAAGAAATTTAATCAGAATAGTAGGTCTCAGGCTCCTAACTAAGCAACTCAGAACTCTTGACTTCTACTGAAATGATGTTTTTAAGAGTATGAGAAAACTGAAGATGCAACAATAAAACCATTATTGTAAATTGGGACATATATTTTATAAAAAGCAAATTAAGTATTTATTTTAGAGAATTTGAATAAAATTAAACTAATTTTTATAAAAACTCATTTTTAAAATGTATCAGAGAAACCATGGACCTCTACCAAGAAACCTACAAAATTGTGCTATGAGAGAGGAGTGGGGAGGGGGGAAGGGGCACATTTAAATAGAAGAATATATAACATGAATGGACAGGAAGTCTTAATACTGTGAACAGGTCAATACTACCCAAGACATTTTACACATATGATGAAATCCTGATCTAGATTTTGGTGTTCTTTAGATAGATTGAAAAATTAAATCACCAAATTTATATGGCATTGAAAGAGACCCAGAAAAGCAAAGCAAAACAAAGAACTAAGTAAGATGCCTCTCACTTTCCAAACTCAAGGCAGTCAATCCAGAATGGGACTTGTACCACAGTAGACACAGTAGTTTATCACAGTGTGAACAGAATGGAAAACTCAGAAGTAAATCTGAGTAGAGGATGTGTTGTTAGGTGCCCTTCATTCCGAATTCACTGAGAGCCACCTTACGTACAATAGAGCACAACACCACAGGTTCTAGTACCATCCCCACTATTACTGCTATGTTTGAACTCAATGTTGGGTCATTAGGTCAATCCATTGTCTGAAGTGTCTTCTCTTTCACTGACTTTCTACTTTACCAATCATGATATCCTTTTCCAGGGACTCCTCCATCCTGATAACATGCCCACAGTACATGAGACAAAGCCTTACCATTCTCCTTTTGTCTTTTTTAAAACAAAAGAGAAAATTGGTGTTAAATATGATTATTCCCTGAAAGTCTTCTAACATTTACTTGAATATTTTCAGTGATATATAGAACATACTATTTTGAAAATAAATCCATAGGAAAATAATTTTAGGTATTTAACTGTTTTACACAAAGATAAATATATAAACATATTCAGAACTCACTGCTCTACACATCATTGTTTAGTTTTGTGGGGTTTTTTTGTTTTGACCCAAGTAACCAGCTTTCGATCAAAATCATAATTAACTAAAATGATTTGAATTACATAGCATTTCTGTTTTCTAGTTTACCAGAGTTGATAATTGTCACTGGGGCTAAGAAATGCCTGTTGTGATGATTTGTTGTGAGCAGTCAAGCAGTTGTAAGGTTAGGGTGGAATACAATCCCCTTACTTAGATTATATCCCTGACACAGCTGAAAGAAATTTCCTCAAGAGTGGGCCTACTTCTTATTTAAGGACATTGTGGGAAAATTCACTTGCTTTTTTGCTGGGACTGGATCCTGCATCTGGTTCACAACCTCTGATTCTTTAGACTTGAGCCAATAGTCCCTTGCTTTGAAGGGACATCTGGCTTTACTTCTTTCAGGACAGATTTGTTTGTTTTCTAGCAGTCCATGTTCTTTGCAATATTCTTTGCCAAGACCATATTTTAAATGTTTCCATTCTTCTTTGGTGTTCCTTAAATATTGTCCACCTTTCACATGCATAGGAGGCAAGTGAAAAACCAAGGCTTGAGTCCAATACACTTTAACCTCAAAATCAACATGGCATATTTGCTTTTTAACACTTTAAAGAGGTTGCGAAAGTTCGTTTTAGTATTCTGTCTCATAAGTCACTTTTTTTATTGCTGAAAAAAGGGTATTTGCAATGCAGAAGTCATTGGTCTTGCAAAATTCTCCTGCTTAATTCCTATTACTAAGACCATAATTTTCAAGTACTGTTTATCCCCCTTTGCAACTAGGCCATTCCAATCACCTATTATTTTCAGTGCATCTTGCTTACATGTTTGACCAATTTCAGACTGGAGAATTTAGTAGAATTTTTCATTTTCTTTATAACTAGTTTATTGTTTGATATATTTGCATAATAGTTGACACATGTTAACATTGGGCGAAGGAGAAGGCTACGGACAAGAAGAAGAAGCTTAGCTATAAAAAAGACAGAGCAATAGATGAGGACACTCGGAAGTTTGTAAGAGATAAGGCAACATAGGCAAGTATTGTTATAAACACAAGCCTGCAATAGAAGTTATCTAAAAGCAGATACTTGAATAGATAAGCCATCTGAACAGATCTGGGAAGAAAAGAGGAAATTTACCCACAAATATCTATAGGTTTGAAAGTATGCTTATACAAATGTATTCACATTTGTTATAAAATATCCATGAATGTGGTGAGGCCCAGGGTGGTGGAAAGTAATGCAAAATTCTCAGACATACCAAACATCCTGAGGTAATGGTTTTCTGAATTTGGTACACCAAGACTATTTTAAGTGGACATCAAGGGCCATTGTTATAACAGTTTACCAAGGCAGTGTTCTTGAATTAGTGAGGGTTGACTAAAGAAACAAATTCATAGACACTCATATGTGTGTAAGTGAGAACTTTATATCAAAGAGCAATTGTATATTAAGAAACATCTCAGCACAGTCCAAATCAAGTTCTTAAGTCCAATATTAGCCCATATGTCTGATACTAGTCTATAAATTCCTCTTTCGACTCACACAGCCATGCAATGATGCTGAATACAGGAAGATCACAGGCCAGTGGGTGGAAAGTATTGTAGATCCAGTGGTGGTGGAAGCATCTCAGTGCTTGCATGGGTCTCCATGTGACTCCTCCAGCTCCAGGACTCTGGCTCCATCAATGTGTCTCCGTGTGACTTGTCAACAAGAAGACAAAGCAAAGAGAGACTGGGTCTAGTTTCCAGTGAGCTATTCATCTCTTTCTCACCTCCAAATGAGATCATCAAACTGTGACCTGATTGACAAGCTACATTCCACCCTTCACTCATGTTGATAGGAGACTATATAACTGCCACAGTTTTGCATCCTATGTGGTGATTGGTAACAGGGGTCTTGCAATCTCATAAGCAACTAATGGTCTCTTCACCTTTGGAGGAAAGAAGAGTAGTGAAAATTCAAAGACATCTGAAAACAATCAGTCCAATGCATTTATAGACCACAGAAACATCAGTCCCCACAACCGTGAGAAAAATAATTAGTTGGTGTCCCACTACCACTGCCATCTGCTCTGATAACACCACTTTGGAAGGTCCTGGGAAAGGTGGGAGAAAAATTTGAAATATATCTCAAAATTATTCAAGATACCAGACTTGATGGTCAGATAGAAACTGTTAAAACCTGAGGAACTCTGTCTTATAGTCACTTTCCAGGCCTGTGATAATGAATCGCTGAAGATCAAAAGGGCACAGTTTACGTGAGGACATATTTCAGAGAACTAGGGGAGAAGTTGGAATAGAAACAGGAAACACAGGGAGATAGTAGAATAACTGATGGCACATTAAGGAATTTTCAATTAATTGAAGCAAAATGCATATCAATTGTTAAGTGCAGAACTGATGATCAGTTTTGTAAACTTTCAGCCAAATCACAATAAGAAACCAGAGGAAGAGAAAAGAAAGCTAACAAATTAATTAATTGAATTATAAATATTTCACACTACTACCACCAAAATATTTGAGATTCACTTCATTCTGCTCTATTCACGTACACAGAAAAGTTTTTTAGTAACTAGTTACAAGAATGTGAATTACAGAACAAATCATTTTATTCATGGGGAACGTTCACCTAGACCAGGCGTCCTCAAACTATGGCCAACGGGCCACATGTGGTCCTCCGAGGACATTTATCTGGCCCTCTGGGTGTTTTTGCCCCATTTTGGTTTTTTACTTCAAAATAAGATATGTGCAGTGTGCATAGGAATTTGTTTATAGTTTTTTTTTAAAACTATAGTCCAGCCCTCCAATGGGTCTGAGGGACTGTGAACTGGGCCCCTGTTTAAAAAGTTTGAAGACCCCTAACCTAGACCAAGAGACAGTCATTCATTCAAAGAGATCAAAGGGACACTGAATGGGTTAAAATCAGGAAATGGGTACATCAGACTTGTATCTTTTTACCATACTTCTTCAATTTGTGCGCTAAGCAAATCATCCAAGATGCATGGACTATATGGAGAGGAACCAACATCAGGACCAGAGGAAGGTTCGTTAACAACCTGTGATGTACAGATGACACAACTTTGCTTGGTGAAAGCCAAAAGGACTTGAAGCACATGCTGATGAAGGTCAAAGGTTATAGTCTTCACTATGGATTATAGTCTTCACTATGGATTACAACTTTATGAAAAAAACACACAAAAGTCCTCATAACTGGACGAATGTACAACATCATTGGTATCGAGAAAAGAATGAAGCTGTCAAATATTTTGTTTTATTTAGATCCGTGATCAAGGCTCAAGGCAGCAGCAGTCAAGAAATCAAACTAAGTCTTGCATTTGGGCAAACCTGGTGCACAAAACCTCTTGAAAGTGTTCTACAGAAAAGATGTCATTTTAAGGACTAAGTTGCCAACAACAGCCATGGTCAGGCTTTGTTATTCCCACCAAATGACCTCCTTAGTGGGTAGGGTGAGAAGATGAGAGAAGATACTGTTTGGATTATATTATTCAGCTGTGAGTGATTGTTAACAGGGTTGTGATGATCATCCGAATGGTAAAACGAGTTATCTCGGGAGGAAGAGGGATCTCACTATCAGCAAGAAAGAAGAGCCAAAAGTAGAGCAGATCCTTTGGACTCCGTGATCCCGATACATTGAAACTCCTTAATCCTGGAGACAGATTGAATACCAGAAGCGAGGCAGAGCAGCCCCAGTAAAACCAGAAGCCAGAGCATGAGAGAGAATGGTGGACTTCGCAGACCACTAAAAAAGCTGAGCATTTTTGGACAGGAGGTTGGCTTGCGTGGTGAGTTATGTCTCAGCACGTTCCTAAGGGAGCCAGGATTACAGACCCACAGAGCTAGAGCGGAGTGACGTCAGGTTGAAGCTTTTCTTTGGGCATTTATTGGAAGCCCCTTAAAAGACCTTTCCAACATTGCCTGAGCAGTCAAAGGCCAGGCCAAGAAGCCGAGAGTCAGAAAGAGGCCTGCCTGTGGAAAGAAACTGTCCCTACTGAAAAACAACTACTTCCTGAGCATTTCTCAACAGAATTGTAACCTACCAACTTCTTCAATAAACCTCACAATCATAAAAAAAAGAAGGACTAAGTTGCACCTGACCCAAGCCATGGTATTTTCCATTGCCTTATATATGCGGGAAAGTTGGCCACTAAATAAGGAACACCACCAAAGAACTGATTCATTTGGATTGTGATGTTGGCAAAACAATATTGACAGTTCCATGGACTGCCAGAGAACAACAAATCTTCTTTGGAAGAAGTACAGCCAGAAATGTGTGTGGAATGGAGGATTGTGAGACTTTTTCTAACATGTTTTGGGCATGTTATCAGGAGGGACCAGTCCCTGGAAAAATACATCATTCTTGGTAAAGCCGAGGGCCAGCCAAGAAGAGGTAGGTCTTCAATGAGAAGGCTTGACACAGTGGCTGCAACCATGGGTTCAAATAATAAAAATTGTGAGGAGAGAACAAGAAGATGGGGTTGCTAGAAATTGAAAACATCTAAAAATAACAGCAATATCATAACCAATAGTAAGTCATCCTTATTTTTTTGCTTTTATTAATAAAGCCCATATTCTATTTCTTTGGGGGTTTTTGTTGCATTTGAGTTGATTATGGCAAGTGGTGAGCCGTGTGCACGGAGCAGAACTGCCCGGGAAGGTTTTCAACACTGAGCTTTCAGGAGCTGATCACCGGGCTTCTCTTCATCGATGCCTCTGAATCAATTAACACTACACACTTTTTGATTAGTACTTAAGCACTTTGCAGAAATGTTCAATTATATTAGAACAGTAAATATGGTTTTCAAAATAGACCTCGCAGATTGAATAGATCTGAAAGTGAGTGAAAGAATTTCCAGCTTTCTTTTTTTTCAGTTACTTTGCTTTCAGGTGTTCAAAGATTCTTAGTAATCAGTGCACATGCTTCCTTCCACGGAGGGCTGTCGTCATGACTATACGTGTTGGTGTCATACTAATTTCCACATGAACCTTGTTTTACGAGATGAAGACTGAGACTGAGATGTAATGCATGTAAAGTGAAGTGGGAAAGGGGTGTGAATTTTAGACACTTGCTTGAAACTCTAACATCGCTCTATATAGACTTGGCTTTTTCATTTTAAATATTAATTGTTTAACGTGTTAAGTTTATTTTTACCTGGAAATTGAGCAATCACAGAGGCTCTAAGGCTGTAGTCATCATGTTCTAAATCGAGTGTGGATATAAAATATTTCGCGTATTCTACCAGTTTGTAGAGAGCTCATTTCCATGCCCCGTTACTCACTAATGCTATTATAGTTCAATTGGAAGATAGCTGGTGACAATCGCACCACATGAGATGTTTCTTCCTAATTATGATACTAGAAGAGGATATGTTGTGAAAACTGTGAGCTTGAGGAGTTTAAACTTGTAAAATGTGGGTTTTGTTGCATTTGCCACAGATTTAAGGAGGGAAAAAGTCTTTTTTGCATCAGATTAAGTTTGCATTTCATTTTATCATTCAAACTAATGAATAAAACTGAAACTTCTACATTACCCTCCGGAGTATTCCATATAAGGAATTGTATTCTTATTTTGTCCAAGGCAGGAAAAAATATACCATCTTTTTTTCTCACAGATCTGTGTGTACTTTTATAAAACACCCTCTTTCATACATTTTAAACCAAAGACATTTTCTCGCGTGAAATTTTTATCATTTTCCTCCCCATTTTTGAATTTGGTGATGTCTACATTTGGTATGACCAAATGTTTGCAGCTCTACTTCACACACCTGTACTGTCCGGCCTGAAAGCCACAGGTGGGCAAAGTGTGGCTCTCAGGCCACGGGCCTCTCTCCAAGTACATATATGTGACTGAAAGTAAAATTCCGAAACATTACAGGATATTATTCAGGTAAGGGTGATATCATTTGTTTGTAAAAATTCCTTGATGGCTGTATTAGTCTGGATACTTTAGAGAAACAAATCCACAGAAACTCATGTATAAGAGAGAGTTTTATGCAAAGAAAATGTGCATCACGAAAACATCCCAACCCAATGCTGCCCAAGCCCACAAGTCCAACATTAACCCATACCCAACACCAGTCCACAAAGTCCTTCACCTCACAAAACAGAGGCAATGATGCCGACTGCAGGAGGAAAGCTGAGTCAGTGAACGTGTAAGCATCTCAGCACTGGCAGGGGTCTCCACACGGCTGCTCCAGCACCCAGGGCTGCATCGGGATAGATCCATGCGGCTTCTCCTTGGGGATGTCTTGTAGGAAATCCATCTTGCAAGCTGAAGCAGGGAACTGCTAAGGCAGCTGCACCTGATGCAACCATCACAAAACAAGAGACCCGAGAACTAGAAAGGTGAGGCTTCACCACCCATTTATCCCTCCACCTTTCAACCAGCCCCACATGTGATTATCGGCCAGGCTGGCACAATTAACTTACTCAATGACTCTTGAATAATTTTTAAATTGATATGAGAGACAAGATTGTCTCTTCTGTTTCAAAAGTTTGGTGACCTCTGCACTAGGGGCATCAGCTATTCTGAGAGAGATCTGCGTTAATATTTCTCCTTCTAAGCTCTTTGAAAGGTCCGTATATTCATTCTGTTTTGTTTTAAACACTTTTTCTATTTTGACTGCCCTGGTGCCATTTTACACACAGTTATAAGTATATATTGATTGAGAAAATGGTTTATTGGTCATAGCTGACATCCTATGATTTCTCCGTTGCCAGCAGGCAGGGGTCAGACATAAGGGGTTCACTTCCCTTCCTTATTTACCCTATTCTGACACCAACCACGCCTCCCACAACATTCCACTTTTGTGCTGCCTTGTAATCCATTGTAATGCCCATAGAAAATTCACAGGCAAAATGCAGGGAGTTTTGAAGGGGGTTATTCCAAGATTAAAAGGTGTGAAAATTAGCTTTTCTCTGGTTAGACCAGGGTTCACAGTAGTTTGGTTGTGCTCCTCTATGATGTGGTCTAACATGAAGTAATCAACTCCATGATGGATCTCGCAGAATGAAACCAAGTCTGTGAGCATCCAGTAGTTGCAGTGGTGCAAAGGTCTCCTTGATTAGGTCACAGGCTTGAGAACATTGGAAGACAGATTCCCCAGGAATGTGGCCTGTTCCATTTTAAGCCAACTTGTTGGGAAAGATTGTCACTTCTGCTGGATCTGGATCGGAATCCCGCATTTGGTTCATTGACCTCCTGCCATATTGACTGCTTTTCCCTAAAGTCATCAATCGATTACCAATCTTGGATTCAATAGACTCTCCCTCCACCAAACTATAGTCTTCCTGCTTCCTGGTTCTTCAGGCCTGGCAATGGCAGGAGTCAGGAGAAACCTCCAGCTTACCTTCTGAATCATGGACTTAAGCCAGACTGGATTTACCCACTTCTACAACCATGTGAGGCATTTCTCTGATATAAATCTCTTGATCTACATACTTATATAGGCATCAGTGGTTTTGCTTTTCTTTTTTAATCATTTTCTTACGGGCTCATACAACTCTTTTCACAATCCATACATACGTCAATTGTGTAAAGAACATTTGTACATTCATTGCCCTCATTATTCTCAAAATATTTGCTCTCCACCTAAGCCCCTGGCATCAGTTGCTCATTTTCCCCTCCCTCCCCACTCCCCTCTCCCTCATGAACCTTTGATAATTTATAAATTATTATTTTGTCATATCTTGCCCTGGTGGACGTCTCCCTTCCTCCTTTCCAACCCACCCTCCCTCCACCCTCCCAGTATCACCACTCTTACTACTGGTCCTGAAGGGATCATCCGCCCTGGATTCCCTGTGTTTCCAGTTCCTATCTCTATCAGTGTACATTCTCTAGTCTAGCCAGATTTATAAGGTAGAATTGGGATCATGATAGTGGGGGAGGAGGAGGAAGAGGGAGGAGGAACCATTAAGGAACTAGAGGAAAGTTGTATGTTTAATTGTTGCTACATCACACCCTGACTGCCTCGGCTCCTCCCCGAGACCCTTCTGTAAGTGGATGTCCAGTGGCCTACAAATGGGCTTTGGGTCTCCACTCCACACGTGCCCCCCCCCCCTTCACAATGATATAATTTTTTGTTCTGATGATACCTGATCCCTTCAACACCTTCATGATCACCCAGGCTGGTGTGCTTCTTCCATGTGGGCTTTGTTGCTTCTGAGCTAGATGGCCGCTTGTTTACCTTGAAGCCTTTAAGACCCCAGATGCTGTATCTTTTGATAGCCTGGCATCATCACCTTTTTTCACCACATTTGCTTATTCATCCACTTTGTCTTCAGCGGTTGTGTCAGGAAGGTGAGCATCATGGAATTCCAATTTAATAGAGGAAAGTATTCTTGCATTGAGGGAGTACTTGAGTGGAGGCCCAATGTCCTTCTGCTACCTTAATACTAAACCTATAAATATAGGCACATAGATCTATTTCCCCATCCTCATATATAAATATGTTTGCATATGTACATGCTTTTATTCAGACCTCTATAAATGCCCTTTGCCTCCTAGCACTTTCCTCTAATTCCTTTGACTCTCCTCTTGTCCCGCTATCATGCTCAGTCTTCATTTGGGTTTCAGTAATTCCTCTTGGTTACATTACCCTTGGTCACGCCCTACCAGGCCTACATCCTCCTCACCACTGATTTGGATCACTTCTTGTTCCTTGTCCCTGGGTTTGTTAACACCACTACCTTTCCCCCCACCTCCCCCTCTCCCATGTCCTCCAGGAGCTGTCAGTCCCGTTGTTTTCTCCTCCAGATTGTTCATCTAGCCTATCTTATTTAGACAGACCTGTGGAGATAATAACATGCACAAAAACAAGACAGAGCAAAACCATGCAACAATATACAACAAAACAATTAAAAAACAAAACACAAGAAAGAAAATCTTGTAGTTAGTTCAAGGACTGTTTGTTGGCCTTTAGGAGTGTTTTTCAGTCCAATCTGTTGGGGCACCACTCCCTGGCCCCCAAATCTGCCTTCAGCATTCCCTGGGGACCTCTCTACTCCGTTCCCTTGCTGTTCTGTTGCACCCACTTAGTGTTTTGCCTCAGTGTGAAGAGATTAGATCAGGTGCAATTCCCACATTGTGTTTCCGGTGTTGTCTGCTGTAGGGCTATGGGTCAGTGAGGGGCATCATATCTCATAGTGGGGCTGGCCCTGTGGTCTTCTCTGTGGACTGGCTGCTCTAATCGGGAACATCATCCTCATGGCCTGGTGGGCCAGAATGTGCTCCACTCTCTCCTCCTCCCTCTTCATCTGCTCCCATGTGCTCCTCCCCCTTCATCTGCTCCCATGTGCCCTCTCCAGAAGCTGCAGATTCAGTGCCGTCCTTTGAGATAAATTCTTCTGGGGGCAGGAGCAGGTGTCCACATAGTAATTGGGATTGGGTCCGGCCCCTCAGACTTCTCCACTGGTTCCCTCCTCCAAGGCCGCATGTTGCATTCACATCTTGGAGCACTGGGTTGAAGTCTGGTTCTATATTTTTTTTTTTCAAAAGAACCAAGCCTAACACAATAGATTGCCACAAACCAGGAACAGAAAACATTGCTGGGATCAGAAAACATTAAGGACACAGTGATTGTTCCACAGCAAAACCTCTTCTCGGTCAGCAGCCAAGTCTCTTTCTCAAGTCCTTAGCCTCTCACCCACATGATACCTTGGTCAGGAAGCCTGCTTGCTGCTCCAACACGGTGTCTGATGATCTATTTGTGCTGGCCTGTGGTCTCAATGTGGCTCCATTGCTTTGTCATGGTCTTGTGCTGCAGCCTCTGGCACCTCTGGTCTTGACCTGGAAAGTACTCTGATAGTGATCCTGGGAATTGTCTCTGTTCTTACTTCTGATATGACTTATTCTTATAATCAAGGAAGTGGTAACTAAAACTGAGTAATCCCTTTTATTAGTGTTTCACACACCATGTGTGTCATCTCACACAACATCTGACAGGAGTTACAGACATGGACGGAAGAGCCATATTAAGAGATTTCACTTCACCACACTGACCAAAAGGTTTACTTTTTCTATTCTTTCCACCATTTTAGCATATTTATTACTCCAACACCTATCAGTTTATTTTCCCTTATATTCATAAAAGCCATGCTAGCAAAAATTTTAAAATGAGGAAATAGTGTTATAAGATTCGTATCTTAAAATCAGCTAATACCATATTAGGTGGTGGAGAAGAGTTTGGGCCATAAACAAATACAACAAGTTGCACAATTAGGCAGCCATTCAGCATTAGAGAACATGAGGAGTGAGGATTGAAGCTTGTGGCTGAATGAGCAGGGTAAGCAATAACAAGCTTCAGGGACACCCAGACTGAACAACAGGCTCCACTGATGAGGAAAAGAAAGAAAAGCTGAACATTGTGTGTCAGCAATACTCAAACCCCCAGAACTGATTATCTTAGAGTGTAACAAAATTGAAATGAGCATGATTATTTCCAGTTTACAAACAACATCATAAAACAAAGATAAGGTATTTTGGTATGCATACAAATGAGGAATGCTAAAGAACCTTTTTCTTAATTTGGAAATTTAGTTTTCAAAGCTGTATGGATTAAATGAAGATAGAATGCTTTCCTTGAATATGCCACAGAGAAAGTCATAATGAGCATGTTGCATATAATGCAAGGAAGGAATTGGTTTCTCAAAAAGTGAGGGAGCTAATCTAGAGATGTTTTTAGAATTCTGAAAATCACTTTGCTAAATAAGAAAGCTCTAGTTATTTTTGTACGTGATTTGTGCCTTTATTCTGATATGTAGTTGAGGTGCTTCTCAAAAATATTTGACAATATATAAAATAAAGGGGGGGTTTTTGGCTTGATTTTAAGTTTCAATATTAGAGAGCACATACAGTTTTTTTAAAAACCATTTCATTGGAATTTAATACAGATATTTTATCCCTCCATTACATCAAGCACTATTATACAATTGCTACCAGTTTCAAAACATTCGTTTCCTTCTTGAACTCCTTGATATCAGCTCCCTTTTACCTGCCCCCCAATTCATTTTTTATACAATCTAACACAACTGCTTATTAAGGTGTAAAATTATTAACAAGGCAATAACAGTACTTTTATGCTATGTTCATTGATTTAAAGTTTCAAAATATAGTCAAATTAATTGGACTCCACATAATAAATGTTGTTTGGTTTTCCTTTTTTTTCTTCAAATTTACAATTTGAAATATTTTTTCATAATAAAGACAAATAAAAACATAGCATGAATGATAAAAAAATATATTTTTAATTACAGAAAAATAAATGCATGTTCAAAATAAACATTACATCATTACATTCTATTTAGATTATGTAATCTCACTCTAGTGCCTCATGTTGTTGCCCAAACTCATCTGTCAGTTTATTATAATGTAGTGATTTACAAGCTGCTATGAATCTGGAAGCTATGCAATTGCTGTTTCGAATATTAGCAATGTTATCATGATATAAGATACAGAGGAGTCCCAGACTAAGATAGACAGAGATAAAGAAATCAGTAGTCCACTTCTGAAAAATCAGCACCTGGAAATCTTATGAATAACAAAGAAACATTGATATTGTGCCAGAAGATGAGTCCCTCAGTTTGAATGAAACTCAAAATGTAACCGAGAAGAGCTACTTCTTCAAAGTAACAACAACCTTCATAAAAGAATTGAGCAAAGCTTCTGGGACCTTCATTGACTGACATGGCATGACTCAAAATGAGAAGAAACAGTCACGATGGCCATCAATAATCAGGACATGCAAAGGACAAATATTAATCTAGGAAATTAGAAGGTGTCAAATTTCAAATGGAATACATAAAGATTAATATGCTAGTCATTAAACCCACCGATGTAGACTTGACTCTAATACATAAACATTCAGGACAAAGTAGAACTACCCTAAAGGAATTTAAAGGATATAAATTTTACCAAAGGAGCCCTGGTGGCTGAGTGGCTAAGTGCTTGACTGCTAATCATAATGTCAGCAGTTGAAATCCACCTGTAATTCAAAAAAACAAAAACAAAAAAAAGATAAAGCTGTCTACTCCCATAAAGATTTACATTCTCTGAAACCCTGAGACATAGTTCTGTAAGATTCCGATGAGTCCAAATGGATTCAAAAGCATTGGGATTGCTTTTGAACACTTGACAGAATGGTTGCACTGTCAATCACTCCGTTAATTACATTAACCATTGTTCCAAAAGGGCCACTTATCCTATGCAATCACTCACTCACTACCATTGAGTTGATTTAAACTCATAGTAACCCTACAGGATGGGGTAGAACTGGTTCAATGAGTTTCTGAAGCAATAACTCTTTAAAGTAGTAGATAATCTCATCTTTCTCATATTTTATATTCATTAGAGAGCCAAATGGACTGCTGTTGACCGTTTGGGGGCAATGGTTATGCACTGGGCTGCAATCCACAGTTAGAGAGCACCAGTACCTTCCTGGGCAAGAGACTGGGCTTTCTACTCCTGTAAACAGTGAGAGTTTCAGAAACCCACAGGGAGATGCTATGAGTCAGCATTGACTTGGCGGCAGTGAGGTTTTGTTTGTTTGATCATCTACTATGATGATGAGTTAGTTAATTGTGCCAACCTGGCTGATAATCACATGTGGGGCTAATTGAAAGGCGGAGGGATAAATGGGGGTGAGCCTCGCCTTTCTAGTTTTCAGGTCTCTTGCTCTTTGATGGTCGCACCAGGGTGCAGTTGCCTTAGAAGTTCCCTGCTTCAGCTTGCAAGATTGACTCCCTACAAGACATCCCCCAGGAGAAGCCACATGGACCTATCCTGATGCAGCCCTGGGTGCTGGAGCAGCCGTGTGGAGACCCCTGCTAGTGCTGAGATGCTTATTCGTTCACTGACTCAGTTTTCCTCCTGCAGTCGGCATCATTGTCTCTGTTTTGTGAGGTGGAGGACTTTGTGGACTGGTGTTGGGTTAATGGGTTAATGTTGGACTTGTGGGCTTGGGCAGCATTGGGTTGGGATGTTTTCATGATGCACACTTTCTTTACATAAAACTCTCTTATACATGAGTTGCTGTGGATTTGTTTCTCTAAAGTACTAGACTAATACAGATGGTAAATAATGAGTTGGGGAGGGATGGTATTGCAGCAAAAAGGAAATTTCAATATCTAGTCTGAAGTACAATTTTTTCAGTGATAAATAATAACCATTATATCCACAAAGAAGGCCAGCTACTATGACTATCAATCATTCAATTAATCTATTAACTGTTAATCATTGAAACTAAAGATGGCATTAAAAAATGCCAACTTCTGTGATCTGAAATTGCTAAAATACAAGACGTGGATGTTGTTAAGAAAAAATAAGAATCAGTATTTGTAGAACAACAACAACAAAAGTCTTGATGGTAGGCACAATTCTGTAAATCACATGATAAAGTTTTGCAAGACTAGCAAGTGATTCATTGTAAATACATCTTTCAACTAAATAAATGGTAACTAAGCAGCCCTGATGATATAATGGTTATGTGTTGGACTGATAACCAAAAGGTATACAGTTCAACACCACCAGCTACCCCACAGGAGAAAGACTAGACTTCCTACACCTATAAAAAGTTACCGTCTTGGAAACCCACACGGGCAGTTTTGCACTGACATGTAGGGTGACTTTGAGTAAGAATCAACTCCATAGCAGGGGTTTGTTTGGGTTAGAAGAGCCCTGGTAGTGTAGTGGGTTTCATGTTGAGGGTTAACCAAATGGTCAGAAGTTCAAATCCATCAACTGTTCCTCAGGAAAAAAGATGAAGCTTGCTGACATATAAAGATTAACAGTCTCTAAAATCCACAGGGGCAGTTCTACTATGTCATATAGGGTCACTATGACTCAGAATGGGCTCAGTGTCAGGCAAACTGCTTTAAGTTTGTTTGTTTGCTTTTCATGTATGTAGAATGCACCAAATAAAACACATCATAATCACCTATACTAAATATGTAGAAAGTCATGATGAAACCCAGTATCATTCAGCAGAATAAGGTCAGCGGATAGCTGCAGAACAAACTGTATCCAAATTGAAGATGAAGAAAATTAAAACAAGTTAACCAGAGTCCAAGGATGACTTTGAATATATCCCAACTGAACTTAGATACCATCTCAAGAACAGATTCGCTGCATTAAAGATCAATAAACTAAGACCAGATAAGAACTGGGGAAACATTAAAGATATAATACATGAAGAAACAAAAAGTCATTAAAATACCGGAAAGGGAAAAGAATGAATTTCATAAAAGACTCTGACTATGTTCTTTAGCATACAGTCGCTAAAGGGACAGGGAGAAACAGAGAACTAAAAGAGCTGAAGAGATGGCTTCAGAGGGCTGTTCAAGAGCAACCGAAATATCACACTGAGATATGCAAAGACCCGGAAGTAGAAAAGCAAAAGGTAAGATCACACTCAGTGTTACTCAAAGTACAAACCTGGAGACAAAATTTAAGTCCCACATTACAATATTGAATATGCAAAAATGATTCTTTGGGCATATTAAATGGCACAGAAACCATCAAAAGAAAATGGGGAAAAATGGTAGTATATCAATAGAGAAATGCCAGACATTAAAGTCTTATTTAGAAGAAGTAGTACAAAGAGTGATATCATTGCTGATATCAGGAGATACCAAAAATATTCCTGTGTATTTATGACTATAAAAGGTCATTCAACTGTGTGGATCATAACAACTTATAGAGAACATGGAGAAGAATGAGAATTCTGGAATATTTCCTGTGTTCATGGAAAACCTATACACAGACCAAAATGAAGTCATTATAACAGGATAAAATGATAGTTGATAGTGTCAGATCAAGAAAGGAGTGTTCAGCATTGTATTCTTTCGCCATACTTCAATCTGTGTGCTGAGTAAATCAAGAAGTTGGACTATAAAAGAAGAATGTGGTATCAGGATTGGAGGAAGACTCATTAGTAACCTGCAATATGCAGATAACCCCTTTGCCTGAGAAAATAGTCAGGAAGACACGAGACAAGGATTGCAACTCAACATTAAAAAAAAATCTCACAACTGGAGCAATAAACAAAGTGCAAAAATACCAACAAATTCACTGCCATCAAGTTGATGCCATTTCATAGCAACCTCCCTGTGGAATTCTGAGAATTTAACTGTTTATGGAAATACCAAACTCCATCGTTCTCCTGCCAAGTGGCTGGTGGATCTGCTGACCTTGTGGATCACAGCCCATTGGAGCAAAGATAATACTCCCAAGAATTTATTTTATACGGAACTATAAACAATGCCTATGGACGTAGAGCTCAAGAAATCAAGGAAAGGACTGCATTGGCAGATCTACCACAAAATACCTCTTTATTGTTGCTAGTTACTGTCTGTCAAGTTCAGACGCATGTCAAGTTCAGATGCATGTCGGACTGAACGAAATGCCGCCTACTCCTGTACCTTCCCCCAAATCATCACCATGGCTGAGCCTGTTCTTGCAACCACGGGGTCAATTCATCTCCTGGAGGGTTTCCCCTTTTCACCGACTCTGCCAAATAGTGTGCCTCTCTTAATAAAATGTCCTGAACAGGCAAGGTGAAGTAGTCTTACTATCTTTTATCCTAAGGAAGTTGTTGCCTGTAATTATTACAATTTGGAGACAGTGATTCTTCCACCAGTCCATAGGATGCTCATTATTCTTCACCAATATTGTAATTCAAATGCAGTATTCTTCTTTAGTCCCTTTTAGTATTCTGTAATCGTTGTACAGTTGTTCAGTGCATATCAGGTGATTGAAATACCGTTCCTCGGGCCAGGTCCAAGCTAGTCTTCAAAGCCACATCGTTGCCTTCTAAAGTTTCAAGAGATATTTTGCAGCATATTTGACCAGTGCAATGCATCTCTTTATTTCCTGGAAGTTACTTTCATGGGCATTGATTGCAGATACAAATAAATTGAAATCCTTGACATCTTCAGTCATGTCTGCTTATTATAATATTGCTTATTGGTCCATTTGTGAGAATGTTTGTTTTGCTTTTTTTTTTCTTTGTGGAAGTGTAATCCATAATGAAGGCTATAGTCTTTGATCTCCATCAATAAGTTCTTTGAGTCCTCTTCACTTTCAGCAACACTGCATTGCACACACAGAGTATTAATGAATACTCCTCTAATTTTTATTTTGTGCTCTTCATATAGTCAAGCTTGCTAGAATATTGGTTGAGCAAAAGATGAAATAAATATAGTGAGAAGAAAAGAAATTCTGGTACACACCTTTCCTCTTTTTAACCCTTCCAATACCCCCTGTTCTTCTCTAAAGACTGCTTCTGAGTCGATGTACAGTGTTTGCATGAACACAATGAAGTGTTCTGGGATTCCCATTCTTCCCAATGCAATGCACAATTTGTTATGAACCATGCATTTGAATGCCTTTGCACAGTCAATAAAACGCAGGAAAACATTTTGTTTTCTGGTACTATCTGTTTTCAGCCATGATCCACTTGATATAAGCAATGGTGTTCTCATTCTACATCCTCTTCTGAATCTAGCTGGAATTTCTGCCATTTACTTTTCTATATACTGATTTTAGCATGATTTTATGTGTGTGATATTAACAATATTGATTATTAATTTCTGAATTCTCTTTGGTAACTTTAAAATGTTTTATTTAAATCAAATTATTTTATCATTTTGAGGGATCACTTTTCTTTGCACCTAGCCAAAATAGGTAGCTCTTCTGATTGATTGGACAGGTAGCTGTCTGTCAAGTATTGGCATAGATGAGTGATACCTTCAAAGTTGTCTCAGTTTGTTGATTTCAATTGGCATCCATCACTTTCTGGAGCCTTGTTTTTTGTTTGTTTGTTTGCTTTGAAATGCCTTTAGGGAAGCTTGGACGTGTTGATCACCCAGTTATTTTCAGTACACTGACTGTATATTTTTGTGTATACTCTATTCAATATCTAGCCTTAGCTATAAAAGTGATGCCCCACCAATCCCTAGAAATATATTAACTAACCTAACACTAAATGTTATTTTAATAGTGGGTCATTTTTAATGTATAGCATTTATTGGAGCATAACTAAAACAAAAAAGGTCCAAACACCTTAAATTATGCAACTTGATGACTTGTATTAATTAGCATCAAATTTCCTAATTATGATACTTTGCTAAAATAACCACTGATATTTTGGCTTATATAAACATATATTTGTTTTATCTCACTTTAAAGTAAAACATTACAAAGAGTCTTCCAAAAGTTCATGGAAATGAACATTATGGAAAAACTATGCATGGATTTTAATTTTTTGCACCTAAATAAATAAACTCTTAACTTCTATTGGCATTCCCAGAGTCTAATGTGAGGGACTAACAGAGATAAAACATCCATTAAAAAAAGTGCTCCTGCCAGTGCATCATGAATTTTGGTAAAATTAAAGTTAGAGGAAATTTCAAGTATGTGGTGAATCTTCGGTTGATGAAGTATAAAATCACTTATGTTTCCCAATAAAAGTATCAATGGTGGCGCATTTATGATAATAATGATTCACCAAAGAAATCAAGAGTTATAACTCATTTTAAGATTGAATTATACAATGTTAGAGATGAAACTGAAGTTGTAGAGTGCCTATATTAATTTGCAGGGAAACAATTCATCTTGCTTGTGCCCTTATTGAAAAGAGCTGATGATTAACAGCAGAAACAATAGCCAACATCACTAACATCTCAATTGATCCAGCCTACACAATTCTGATTGAAAAATTAACGTTTAGCCACCAATTCAAAACTGTTACACTTAGATCGACTGCAAACAAGAGCAGAGCTCCCAATAGAAATTTTAAACAAGTAGTCGCAAGATCCTAATATGTTTCATCAGAACATTGTAAGAGGAGATGAGTTGCGACTTTACCAAAACTATCCTGAAAAGAAAGCACAATCAAAACAATGGTTACCAAGAGGTAAACTTGGTCCAGTGGAAGCAAAAGCAGATCATTCCAGAGCAAAGGTTATGGAAACAGTTTCGGGGGATGCTCAAGGCATTATGTTTAACTTTCTGAGGACCAAAGGATGATACTATCTGCTTATTACAAGAGTATTTTGAGGAAGTTACCCACACCTTTAGAAGGAAAAACACCCTACAAAGTTTTACCACAAGTCCTTCTCCACTCTGGCAATGCTTTTTTTCATTCCTGTAATTAAACTAGAGCAATAGAGTGAGAGTTTTTCCAAGAAATCATTAGACATTCATCTTACAGGCCTGCTTTAACTCTGACTTAATTTAGTGTTCTAATCTTAGAAAAGAATCTTCAAAGAACATCCATTTTCCTTCAGTTACTAATATTAGAAAAGATGGCATTGGCATGATTAACTTCACAAGACCCTCAGTTCTTGAAAACCAAGGCAAACAAAATCCACTGCCCTGGAGCTGATTCTGAGCTCTTCAAACAAAAACAAACCCATTGGCAGCAGGTCTATTCAGACTCAGGAACCCTGGATGGTGTACGAAGGTCTTTACCCACCAAGGCCGTGAAAATCTTTACAGGAGAAGGGAGCCTGTTGTTTTTTCATTGACCGGCTGGTGTGTTTGAACTTTCTGGGTAACAGTCCAGGGTTTACCCGATAGCAGCATGCAGGGATGGTCTAAATGACTGCTATCATTGCTTACAAAATTGTCTTGACCTTGATGCAAGTTATGTTGAGCATGAAAGATTATAATTTTTATTTTAATATTTTCCTGTATGTGTCTTACTTCTTATACTCAACATTGCATTTCTAGGATTAATTTGTTTTGTCTAGAAACAGTTTGTTCTGATGTACGATATTTATTATTTTATTGTATAAATATATTACCATTCTTCAATGTATGGATAGTTGTGTTGTCTCCAATTTTGTATGCATAGCTTTAGTAAACTTCATATTTCAAAGTGTTTGAAGTAATTGGCACTCCCATCAATACTCTCTGTGAATTTCAGTTGTTTATAACCTTGCCAATACTTGATATTTGGGGCCCTTTTCATAATTAGACACTTTGGTGAGGATAGAGACATCCAATTGTGATTTTAATTTTCTTTTCATGGTTACTAAAGATGTTGAGCACCTTGTTACAGGATTATTGATAATAAACATAACCTCTTTTTTGAAGTGTCTGTTCAAATATTTTGCTCTTTTATCTTGTGGGCTGTCTTGCTTTTATCTTACCAAATTGTAGAGATTATTTGTATATTCTAGATAGAATCACACCATTAGATAAATATATTGCAAAATTCATCTCCGCCTTGTGTGGGCTTGAGTTTTCGCTCTTGTAACTATTTATTTAAGTAAAAATTCTTAATTTTAGTGAAGTTCAGTTTATTCATATTTCCCTATGTTTAATACTTTATGTGTCTTTTAAATAATATTTGCTTAGCACAATATTATGAATATGTTCTTTCATGTTTACTTTGATGATTGAAATGTTCACATTTAGATCTAAAGGCTATGTAGGATTAATTTGAGTGTGTGATAGCAGGTCAACTCAAATTAAATAAGATATTCAGCTGACACAGCACTACTAAAATTCTAATTTTTATTTTTGGAATTTTGTTATAAAACAAATGCCTATATAAGTATGGGTGTTTGCAGCTTTCTACACGCCAAAAGTGTACATTCCTCAATACTATCAGTTAATAGTAAGACATGATTAAGGTGACCAGATTTTAACATTGGTAAAGCGGGACACCATTGATAAACCTCATATCCTGGTGAAATAGCCACATGGCAGCTGAAAACCGTATACCCTAGCTTGTCATGCATTCTTTCCAAAAATCGGGACTTTTTTAAAACGCTGTGGGATGCAGGAAAAATTGTTAAAAATCGGGACTGTTCCACCAAAAGTGGGACGTCTGCTTCCAACTCTGTTGCTCTTCCTGAAAATTGTCTTGTCTATACATGTTTCTTTGATGTTCTATATAAACTAGAGATTAACCCTATTTCCTTTGAGCTTTGTGCTCTCCTCTGCAGAAAAAAGGAAAACTGTCATATTTTAACTAAAATTGCCTTACATCAATAGATAAATTTGTAGAGGGTTAGCATTTACTGAAAATTAAATCTTCCCATTTATAAATGTGGTATATCCTTCAATGTATTTATAATTTCTTTGGTGTTTCTCATTATAGTGTATAAGTGTCCTGGCTTATACAGTTTTTTGTGTGCCATTACTTAGATTATTTAGTAATTAGTAGTAGTAATTGACATTTTTGCTCAATTGAAAATAGTTTCTTTATAAAATTTTATCTCTAGTTGCTACCGTTATCTATTGAGCTCCTGCTTTTTCTTCCTATTTTTACACAAGATATTTGTCAAATATAAATGGAAGCAGCCGTCATTGTGGTCATCATAAGCAGTTTCAAAGGAAAATATTGCAATATTTCATAGGATTTCTAAAGATATTATTTATCAGAAATGTTTGAAGATTCTAATTGCTACATACTTAGTACACTTTATGAGTTTATTTCCAGTTTTATTT
This sequence comes from Echinops telfairi, assembly GCF_000313985.2. Classification (NCBI taxonomy): domain Eukaryota; kingdom Metazoa; phylum Chordata; class Mammalia; order Afrosoricida; family Tenrecidae; genus Echinops; species Echinops telfairi. Next base: position 7,490,981 of record NW_022103903.1, read on the forward strand.
AATACTTCTGCATTTATGAGATAATCATAGTACTTTTCATTATTTTAATAATTAATTTTCCTACCAATGTGGTATATTTATTTATCGTCAAATATTAAGCCTTTCATCTTGGGGAAAAAACAGTTCAACAGTGGTGTGATATTCTGTTGTATACGTCTGGATTACAGTTTTGTAATGCATTACTGAGTTCTTATTTCATTTATGATTATGAATATGTGATACTATGTAGTCTTTCCTTCTTCCCATTTCAGTAAATTTCTGACAGAAAACAACTCACTTCGTATGATGAGTTTGGGGATGCTCTCCTGCTCCTTTATCTTTTTCACTCTCTAGTCAAGGTTGTCTTGGTTTCCCTTGAATATAACACAGAGAGAGGTTTTGTGATACCTTTTACACATTTGCTAATATTAATATGTCTAGCTGTAATTCTTCTTTAATCAATGATAAGAAGATCGAATTTTGCAAAACCAATGACTTATTCATAGCAAATACCTTTTTTTCCTTTTTTAAGTTATTTTATTAGTAGTTCTTACAGATATCATAGCATTTCCACAGTTCAACCACATCAAGCAGTATTGTCCAATTCCCACAACAATCAGTTTCAAAGCATTGTATTTCTTTTTTAATTTCTTGATATCAGCTTCTTATTTTTCCCTCCCTGTCCACCTTCCCCTCTCCCCCAGGAGCCTTTATTTTTCTTTACTTTTTCCCCCTGTATCTTCCACCATCCAATATGTCCATCCACATATAATTCGATTGTTTGCTCCCCTAGAATAGGGTCATACAGTCAATGCTATCAGCTCCTCCTTGCCCCCTTCATGCGCCCTCAGGGAACCTTACTCCTGTTACTGTTTCTGAAAAGTTAACTATCTTAACTTTCACGTATCAAACAATCTTCATTATACAAATGAACATATGCAAGTCTAACATGATCAATGAGGTAAAACAAATAAAAACCATAATAGTAAGGGGAGGAAATATCAAAAAACTAGAGAATAGTTACGTGCATCATCAGTGCTATACTGCACCCTGGATTTATCATTCCTGCCATGTGGCCCTTCTGAGAAGGACTGTCCAATTATCTAACAGGTGGGTTTGGGGTCTCCACTACATCCACACTGCTTCACATAGATTTGCTTGCTTGTTTTTGAACTTCTGATACCTATTCCTGTGGACACCTCATGATCACACAGGCTGGTGTGCTTCTTCCATGTGGGCTTTGTTGCTTCCCTAATAGATGGCCACTTGTTTAACTACAAACCATTAAGATCCCAGATGCTATATATTTTAATAGCCAGGCAAAATCAGCTTTCTTCACCACATTTACTTATGCATCCATTTTGTCTTCAGCCATCATGTTGGGAAGGTGAGTAACATACATTACAACATTATTAGAATAAAGCATTCTTGCACTTAGTTTAGATTTATGTAGAGGCCCAAAGTCCATCTGCGTCCCAGTTGTATTTACATACTTATACATATGTAAACAGATGCACCATCCCTGAGTGCAAGGATATCACTGGGGACTTTTAGGATGCACACTTTGAGACACGAATGCTGAAGACTAAAAGGGTGTATGTGTTGTCAGGCAAGTGGATCTTCAGGTATGGACATACCCTGAAAGAAACAGGCACTGGATTGATGGATGTTAAGCTGCCCTTCTTGCTATTTAACAGAGAGACATTCATCGGCTCTGTGTCCGGATCCATTCTAGAATTTAGAGTATTTGTATGGTCTTCTTTTTGGTTGGTGCTTATCTATACAAGATAGGCAAGATGAGTGGTCCTACAGAGACTGTGATGGGACCAATGGTTCTTTGAGGGCAAGAGAGGGGAGGAGGCAAGGGAGTCAAGGATGGATGAAGTTTTGGAACTGAATAGAAAATTTCAAAGGGTTATTCAAGAATATAAGCCCATATGATAATGCAATGTGCAAGGGTCTAGCATTAAAAACCAAAATGGAAGGACACACTCAGCATAGCTGAAACTGACAGAACTAAGAAATAAAAGTTCTAATCTCAAATTGCAATTTTGAAAGATGCTATAGGCAAAATATTGAATGATGCAAGAAGCACCAAGAGAAGACAGAAAGAATACATAGTCATTGTGCCAAAAAGAACTGATCGACAGTCCACCATTTCAGGAGATAGCATATGAGTGTGAACCAATGGTGCTGAAGGAAGAAGTTCAAATGCCACTGCATGCATTAGCCAAAAGCAAGGCTCCAGGAATGGATGGAATGTCCACGGAAATGTTTCAGAAAACTAAAGAAACACTGGACACCCTCACTTGTCTAGGCCAGGGAATTTGGAAGACAGCTATTTGTAAAAATGAACTGAAGAGATCCATATTTGTACCCATTTCAAAGAAAGGTGATCCAACAAAATACTCAAACTATAGAACGATATCGTTGATATCACACACAAATCAAATTTTAAGATCATTCAACAATGGTTGCAGCAATTCCTTGCAGCAAACTGCCAGAAGTTCAGGCTCAATTGAGAAGAGGATATGGAACAAGGGGCATCGATGATGGTGTCAGATGGATCTTGGCTCAACGCAGAGATGATCCGAAAGATATTTACTTGTGTTTTGTTGACTGCAAAGGCATTCTACTGTGTGGACCCTAATAAACTGTGGATAATCTTGAGAAGAATGGGAATTCCAGAATTGTTCTCTTGTGGAACGTCCACATGCATCAAGAGGCAGTTGTATGAACAGAAAACAAGTGTTTAAAATCAGGAACAAATCATCAGAGGAGCTGAATTATATGAAGAAAAGTGCAGCATCAGGATTGGAGAAAGGAGGCTAATTCACAACTTGTGATATGTTAACAGTTGTGTTAGTCCGGGTTAACTAGAGAAACAAATCCAGAGACACTCATATGTGTATAACAAAGAGTAATTGTATATTAAGAAAACATCCCAGCCCAGTCCAGATCAAGTCTCTAAGTCAATTATTAGCCAATAGGTCCGATACCAGTCTATGAATTCCTCTTCAGACTCACACAACACATGCAATGATGCCAAATGCAGGAAGATCACAAGCCTGTGGGTAGAAAGTCTTGTGGATTCAGTGGCGGTGGGAGTATCTCCAGGGGTCTGGGTCCATCAGCATAGTTCCATGTGGCTTGTCAACAGGAATGTGTAGTAGAGAAAGAGTATGCCCCACCTCCAGGGAGGAAGACAGGAGTTTCCAGAATCCTCAGGAGAAGACCATGACCACACAGAGGCCTCAGTGGCTATGACCTGACTGACAGGCTAGACCCTACTCCTTCACTCAAGTTGACAGTAGATTATGTAACTGCCACAGCAGATAACAGAGCCTTGCTTGTTGAAAGGGACAAGGAATTGAAACACTTGCTGATAGAGATCAATGATTTTAACCTTCAGTATGGGTTGCAACTCAATGTGAGAAAGACCCGAATCCTCACAACTAAACCCATAGGTTACAACATGATAAATGAAAAAAAGGTTGAAGCTGTCAAGGATTTTGTCTTATTTGTATCCACAATCAATTCTCAAGGAAGGAGGAGTGAAGAGATCAGAAGAGGTTTTGCTGTTAAATCGGTTGTACAAGAACTGTTCAGTGTATTGAAGAGCAAGGGTGTTATTTTGAGGATGACGGTGTGCCAGAAACAAGTCATGGTATTCTCCATTGCATCACAAGCAAAATTTTACTTGTGATATGATATTAATGATATTGTTCTATAAGTTGAGCATTCTGTTTGGTCACCTTCCTTTGAAATGGGTACAAATATGGATCTCTTGCCATAAGTTGTAGCTATCGTTCAATTAAACAAGCATAGAGAAGTAAGTGCTTCCAGTGAATCATTAGCTTTTTGAAACAGTTCACTTGGCACTTCTCAACTTCCTGGAGCCTTGTTTTTAACTAATGCTTTCAGTATAACATGAACTTCTTCCTGAAGTGCCATTGTTTATTGCTCATATGCAACCTCTTGAGATGGCGGAATGTACACTATTTTTTGTCTTTTTGGTGCATTGACTATGTACTCTTTCCATCTTCTCTTGAGGCTTCCTGCATATTTCAATATTTTGTCCATGATATCTTTCAAAATTACAATATGAGGCTTGAAATGTTTCTTGAATTATTTCCATTTATGATATGCTGAGCATGTTCTTTCTTTGGGGTTTTCAAATTCTAATTCTTTGCATGTTTCATTATGATATTTTACTCAGTCTTCTGGAGTTGCCTTTTGAAATTTTCTGTTCAGCTCTCTGACAATCATTTCTTCCATAGGCCTTAGCTACTCTACGATTAAGAGTCAGTCTCTCTTAACAGCCACCTCGATCTTTTCTTTCTTTCCTGTCATGTTAATGACCTTTTGATCGATCTCTTCATGTATGCCTCTCTTGATGTCCTCCCACACTCATCAGCTCTAACGCCAGTAGTCTTCAACAACCTGTTCTCGAGAGGTCCCCACAATTCAGGTGGGATAAACTCAACTTTGTATGTTGGTCCTTGTGGACTTGGGTTCCTTTCCTTCACTTTCAGCCTTAACTCAAATGTGAGTTGTCTGTTTCATGGTCAGACACAGGCTCATTTTAGCTGCTAACATTCAGCCTCTTCTGTTCTAACTTTTGTGCCTGTATATATTAAACATGTTGAGTAGGTGAAAATATAATTCAATATAGCTCATTGTGGTACTTAGGAGCCCTGGTGGCATAGTGAGTTACCATTGGGCTGCTAACCACAAGGTCAGGAGTTTGAAACTACCAGCACTCCACAGGAGAAAGATGAGGCTTTCTACTCCCATAAATACTGGTACAGATAGGAACTGGAAACACAGGGAATCCAGGACAGATGATCCCTTCAGGACCGGTGGTGAGAGTGGTGATACCGGGAGGGTTGAGGCAGGGTGGGGTAGAGAGGGGGAAGCAATTACAAGGATCTACATATAACCTCCTCCCTGGGGGATGGACAACAGAAGAGTGGGTGAAGGGAGACATCCGACAATGTAAGATCTGACAAAATAACAATTTATAAATTATGAAGGGTTCAGAGGGGGGGAGGAGTGGGGAGGGAGGGGGGAAAATGAGGAGCTGATGCCAAGGGCTTAAGTGAAGAGCAAATGTTTTGAGAATGATGAGGGTAATGAATGTACAAATGTTCTTTACACAATTGATGTATGTATGGATTGTGATGAGTTGTATGAGCCCCCAATAAAATGATTTAAAAAAAAGAATGTCTCAAAAATCCCCCTGGACAATTTTACTGTGTCCTATAAGGTTGCTACAAATTGGAATTAGCTCCACAGCAGTGAACTTGGTTTTGGAGTTTAATCGTGGTACCAACAAGTTAAGGGATCTCTCTTAAATGCCAACTGTACACAAAAGGGAAAATCTAGAATTAAGAACAAATTTCTAGTAAATGAGTCATATATGAACCATGTAAATGTAGGATATGATAAAAGTAATTACTAAATTAAAAAGAACTAAGTAGATGTAATTATAAAAAGTGCAATCAATCATTAAGTGTTTTCTTTAAAAATAATATTTTCCATGTATATTATTTATTACTACTTTTGATCTGCTACAAAACTTGTTTTAGTCATTTAATCTAACCAGATAAATTAAATATATTATCAAAAAGAGGATAATATTTGGCATGATGACTAAGGTTCCACCTAAAGTCTTGAACTATATAAACTAAGAGAAAACTCAGATAAGAAAATAAAAGTCTGTGAGTTTTGTACTGTCAATATTCATATTTGAAGATAGTTTCTGTTTGTACAGCATGGCTCTGAAAACCAAATTATGGCTTATGTTTCTTTCCGCCCATTCTTTTCAAAACCTGTCACCATCCTGAGCTCTGATTTTTGATTTAATGGGTAGCTAGATGCCTATTTTTAAGAAGTTGCAGCCCATCGCTGGTTTCTGCAGTCCCATCTGGTCGGTCTGCAGAACATTGGTTATAATGTCTCCAGTTCTTTCCTGCTGAGATTTTGTATAACTATTTTTGAATCTCCTCTACTTCATCTACCTGCAGAATCCATTTGCATCCTTCAAAACCCTTGCCCTTTGTCACTTTTAAGCCTTTACTCCAAATATTATCCTATTATGATTTTTTTCTCACTGCCCATCTGCTTATCTAAATGTTACTTAGTTTTCATGACCCAGGGTAAATTCCTTCATATTATAAAGTCTCCTTTTGATTACTTCATGTGACATTGACCTTTTCTTTCTTTTATCTCTGTTGCATATGTATTCCATTTCACAGTTTATCTCATGAATATTTTCTGATTATTTCAAAAAATTTTCTACTATTGTTTTACATTATTAGCTTCTTGAAGTCAAGGGTCATGATAAATATACATATATATTTACTATTGTGGAGATATATATCATATGTACATATGGATCCGCCATGAATGTATATATATACACACTATATATATCTATAGTGAACACTATATACACTATCCACCACTATAATTCACAATAAGTTTAGCACATTTCAAAAGAGAGAAAAAAGAATTTACTACTTCCTTACACATTAAAATTTAAGCTATTTCAAATGTTTTACATTATTTTTTAATACAATGTACTGTAGAAATATCAGCATATTTGGATTTTAAGTATGTTAGAGATACATCACTTTTTATAGCATATAAAGTGAGCATAATACCATCATAATTTCAATAAGTCCACATCTTAAAGAATCCTAAAATTTTCATATCTAGCATTCTAAACAAAAGAACCCTCTGCTGTGCCTATAGCATGATCTCTAAATAACCTTTTATGTATAGCTGATAAAAGTAATTGTTAATATTGTGAGGAGATAATTTTTAGCCCAGGAGCAATTTGTAGTTCAACTCAACACTCAACTCTGCTAAATTTGGGAGATGGTTAATGAACTGCTCTCTTGAATCTTTACTCATAATCACTTATGTTTGAACCACGTTTCAGCTAATAATGGTTTATTTTTATTATTAACAATCCTCCATATTCTCTTGATCTATCATAGAAAATGTTTTCCTATTGCTCTAGGGGGCGGGCAGTTGAGGGTAGGTCTGAAACATTGTCTCTTTTTGCCCCTTACTAATGAAAACTTACTCTATCCACCTCCAATATGTTCCTATTCTTTTCCATCTTAGTGTAGCTTAGTGACATCTCTGATCATCACATCCCAACGCCTCTAAAGTATTACATAAATTGACCTTTCTTGTTTTAAAAACTATTAACAAGACCTACGTAGACATGGGTTTTCATGCAAAAATATATTTTTGTTCTCTAATCAACCTACACCACCACACTCAATATCCCTCAACCCCGCACTCTTACTATATTATTGTCAGAAGTTTTCTGTCATTCATTGCAATGCTAGGGAGAGCTGGTAGCTTCGTGGATGATGACTCTGGCTGCTAATCTCACAGATAGTAGTGAGAAACACCAGCTGTTCCTCAAGAGGAAGAGGAAGCTTGTTATGCCAGTAAAGTTTTACTGTGGTGGAAACCCACAGGGGCCAATCTGCTCTGTCAATTAAACTGCTATGAGTCAGGGTAGACTCAATGGCAGTGAATTTTTTGCAATTGTCTATATCCCACTAACTTTTTAATTCACTAAAATTAGGGAATGCTAAAAGCACATAAGTTGTACAGACGTGTGGATTTCAATGTTTCCTATCTAAGAGAATTTAAAACTTGCAGTTTAAGTCTCTGTCTTCTTGTGTTTAGAACTCTAATAGGAATAATAACATCATAAAATTTTCATGAGGATTACTAATAAGAGTAATAAACACAAAACCTAAAACACACTAACTACTTTACTTTCCCTTTGCCTCTTCCTCCTGTGAATCATAGCAAACTGTGGATAGGCTTGAATGTAATGGGAATCCCAGAACACTACCTGGTGCTCATGCAGAACCTGAACATGAATCAAATGGCAGTAGTGCTAACAGAATTAGGGCATAGTGTCTGGTTTAAAATCAGGAAAGGTATCCACCAGGGTTACACCTTATTCAATCTGTATGCTGAGCAAATTTTTATAAAAGCTGGCTTATATGAAAAATAACGAGACATGAGAATTGGAGGAAGGCTTATTAACAGAATGTAGATGAAACCACCTTGCTCCCTTGCTTGTAGAGGATGTGAAGTACTTGCTGATGAAGATCAAGGATTGAAGCCTTCAGTATGGATGACAACACAATATTATGAAGACCGAGAAACTCCCAAGTGGACCAGTGTGTAATATCATGGTAAATAGAGAAAAGATTGAAGCCACAAGGATTCTATCTTGCTTGGCTCCCCAGTCAATGATCATGGAAACCACAGCCAAGAGCTCCAAAGGCATATTGAAATAGGTTAATCTGCTGCACAAGACCTTCTCTAGAGTATTTAAAGCACACATATTACTTTGAGGACTAAGATGTGCCTGACCCACTGCCTTATATGCATGCGAAAGTTGGACATTGAAAAATGAATGATTGATGTATTTGAAGGTGGGTGCCAGAAAAGAATATTTAAAATGCCATAGAATGCCCAAAGGACACACATATCTGTACTGAAAGAAGAACAGCCAGAGTGATCCTTAAGGCAAGGATGGTGAGATTTTTTTCTTTTCTACTTTGGACATGTTGTCAGGAGATACCAGTACCAGAAAAAGAACATCATGCTTGGTAAAATAGCTGCATAGCCAAGAAGAGGAAGAACGAAACAAAATGGATTGACACCCTGGTTGCATCGATGGACTTGGGGATAAGAGCAATGATGAAGGGGACATGAGACCAGGCAGTGTCTCATCCTGTTGTTCATGAGTCATATCCAACCCAATGACACCTAAAATCACCTTCCTCTTTTTCCTTCTCCTTTTGTGTCAAACACTCCAAATATGTTTTCGATGATATTTCAGATTTCATGGGAAATTTTCTTCCCTATCTTCTTTTTACTCTCTGTCATATGATACTGTGGACTAGGCAGTGAACTGCTAACTACAGGTTGGGATTTCAAACACACCAGCTAGCCACCCCACAAGAGAAAGATGAGGCTATCTTTTCCCTTCAGGTTTTACTGGCTAAGAAATCCTATTCTTATGAATCAGACTCAGGTCAATGGAAGTGGGATTTTGGTTTTATATGTCATTAATTCACCACAAAAAATATGTTTTGAAAACGTCTCAGTGGGGGAATGGGGCATTAATCCACCCAAGGGGAGAGTATTGTTTATATCTCCACAGAGAAAGAGGGACCAGACTACAACCCGGTGCTCCAAGACGTAAATGCAATATACCAGGATAAAGCAGGAAACTAATCCAAACTACATGGAACCCCCCCTCCCCAGCCCCACCCTGGCCTGATGAAGAATTCACTTCAGAGAATAGCACTGAAGCTACAGCTCAGGGGGGGACATGTCTGATCAGAGCACACAGAGAGGAACACATCCTGGCCCACCAAGCCCTGAGGATGAGATTCCCACTCAGAGCAGCCAAAGCGCAGAGGGGACCATAGGGCCAGTACCACTACAAGACACAACATCCCATGCTGACCCATAGCACTATGGGGGACAAAACTGGAGACACAGTGCAGGAATTACACCCTATCTGATCCCACCACCCTGAGACAAAACGCTAAGGGCATGCAACTGAGCAACAAGGGGAACAGAGCAACGAAGCCCCCGGGAAATAACAAAAATAGACTTTGAGGCCAGGGTGTGGCACCCCATTAGACTCCACCGGAAAACATACCTAAAGGTCAGCAAACAGACCTTGAACTATTTACAGGCTTTTTTTTTTTGTCATTGGTTTTGTTGTTGATGTTGGGTTTTTTTGTTGCTTTGTTTTGCTCTGTCTTGTTTTTTGTGCATATTATTATCTCTGCAGGTCTATCTAGATAAGATAAATGGGATAAAGAAGCTGGAAGAGGAAACAACGGGACCGACAGTTCCGGGGGACATGGGAGAGGGGGAGGTTGGGGAAAGGATGTGGGTATTAACAAACCCAGGGACAAAGGAACAACAAGTGATCTAAAACTGATGGTGAGGAGGGCATCAGATGCCTGGTAGGGCTTGATCAAAGGCAATGTAATTGAGAGGAATTACTGATAGTCAAATGAAGGCCCAACATGATAGTGGGACAAGAGGAAATTAAAAGGAAATAGAGGAAAGAACTAGGGGCCAAAGGGTACCTATAGAGGTCGAAATACAGGCTTGTGCATATGTAAATATATTTATATATAATGAAGGGGAAAAACATCTATATGCATATATTTATAGGTTTAGTATTAAGGTAGCAGATGGACATTGGGCCTCTACTCAAGTACACCCTCAATGCAAGAACATTTCGTTCTATTAAACTGGCATTCCATAATACTCACCTTCCAGTCACAATCTCTGAAAACAAAGCGGGTGCACAAACAAATGTGGTGAAGAAAGCTGATGGTGCCCAGATATCAAAAGATAGAACATCTGGGGTCTTAAAGGCTTGAAGGTAAAAAAGCAGCCATCTAGCTGAGAAACAACAAAGCCCACATGGAAGAAGCACACCAGCCTGTGTGATCATGAGGTGCCAATTTCAAAGGAATCAAGCATCAAAGACCAAAAAATCATATCATTGTGAATGTGGGGGAGTGTGGAGTGGAGAACCAAAGCGCCCATTGTAGGCAAATGGACATGCCCTTACAGAAGGGTCATGGGGAAGAGATGAGCCAATGAAGGTGCAGTATAGCACCAATGAAACATACAACTTTCCTCTAGTTTTTAATGCTTCCTCCCCACCACCTTTCATGATGCCAATTCTACCTTACAAATCCAGCTAGACAAGAGGATGTACACTGGTACAGATAAAAGCTGGAAACACAGGGAATCCAGGACAGATAAACCCCTCAGGACCAATGAGAGTAGTGATACCAAGAGGGAAAGGGTAAGGTGGTGGAGGAAGAGGGAACTGATCACAATGATCTACATATAACCCCCTCCCTGGGGGACAGACAGCAGAAAAGTGGGTGAAGGGAGACATCGGACAGTGTAATACATGAAAAAATAACAACTATTTATAAATGATCAAGGGTTCATGAGGGAGGTGGATTTGGGGAGGGAGGGGAAAAAATAAGGAGCTGATACCAAAGGCTCAAGTAGAAAGAAAATGTTTTGAGAATGATGGTGGCAGCAAATGTACAAATGTCCTTGACACAAGGATGTATGTATCAATTGTGATAAGACTTGTAAAAGTCCCCAATAAAATGATTTTAAAAAGACAACATTAAAGATACAAAAAGAAAGAAAATATCTAAGTGTACGATATAAGCTCATTGTTACTGAGCAGATTGAAATCCATGGGAACCCCATATGCTACAGAGTAGTACTATTTCATAGTGTTTTCTTGCCTGTAATCTTTTTGTAACCCCTGCTGTACTCAGGTAAGCTCTGGACTGCTAAGTTCAAATCCACCAGCTGTTTTGCTGGAAAGAGATGAGGCTATCTGCTCTGATAGAGATTTGCAACCTTGGAAACTTTATATACCAATTGACTCCGTGGCAGTGTTTATTTTTGTTTTGTTTGTTTTTAAATTGGAATCTTCCATGGTACGGTGTGGTGGATACAAATGCTGAGTTGTAGGTTAGAAATAAAGTACAAACCATTTGTGCTTCCCAGCAATCCTCATCCAACTATGTAGTCCTGAATAAAATAAAGAATACCCTTCTCCTCAATGTCTCTTCATTCTAGAGGGAAACACAAAAAACTGATGAATTATAAGATATGAATGAATGAGTTAGGAAATAAAGATCATGAATCTTCATATAATAAAGAAATTGTTATGAAAAGGACAATTTTGTTTCCATTAAATTGGGCAGTCTGCTGTTACCCGCAGCAGTCCCATTACACCGCTGAGGAATAGACTGGGAGAAAGGGACAGGGAGTTTTATTTTGGTTGGTCAAGCCATGGGTAAGTCAGTAGAGGAATTACCACGGCAAGTTCCTGAAAAGGTGGGAGGGGGGGTGTTACAATTGCGTACACATATACAACCAAACTCAGTGCTATCGAGTCGATTCCGACTCAGAATGACCCTGTTGGACAGGGAAGATCAGCCCCTGTGAGTTCCCCAGGCTAGAATTCTTTATGGGAGTATAAACCCTGTCTTTCCCCTGCAGTGGTGCCGCTGATGGCACTATCTATGCATCTACAGGGAAGTAAATCGAGTGCATTATGAATATAACAGAGTCCAACGTGATAGTCGTGAATATGCGTTAGGATGGGGTTATGATTCTTCACATGTATGGCTTAATTGGACTTCTCTCTTTCAAAAGTTTTCTGAGTTGGGCTGGTGACATCTTTCAAGCGACTTAAGGGTCTTTGACCACATTGTTTTCATGTTGAGATGACATGAGGGCTGTGATCGTCCTTTCTGTTCATGTTTGGCAGGCCAGGCCTATTCAAAATCAATGCTTCTTTGCTGTAATAGGAGCAAACTGACTCAAAAGAGACAGATTATCAGGAAGGAAAGCACAGTTTAGTTATGGGCAATATATGAGACATATACATTCCAACATCTATGACAACATATCATACCTGTGTTAGTCTGGGTAGACTAGAGAAATTCATAGATACACGCATATGTATATAAGAAAGAGTTTTACACAAAGAGTAATAGTTGGACATTAAGAAAACATCCCATCCCAGTCCAGATCAAATCCATAAGTCAGATATTAGCCCATATGTCTGATACCAATATATAAAGTCCTCTTCAGACTCAGGAAACACATTCAATGATGCCAAATGCAGGAAGATCACAGGCCAGTGGGTGGGAAGTCTTATGGATCCAGTGATGATGTAAGCATCTCAGTGCTGGCAGGGGTCTCCATGTGGCTTCTCCAGCTCTAAGGCTAGTGTAGTTCCATGTGTCTTGTCAGCTGCAATGTCTCCGAGGGAGTGAGCAGAGAGAGAGAGTGTGTCTCCGGCCTTCAAAGAGGAATACAGGAGTTCCAGGAATACTAAGGAGAAGGCCATGCCCACACAGAAGCCTCATTGGCTATGAACTTATTGACATACTAGACTCCACCCTTTCACTCTTAATCCTTTCACATTGACAAACAATTATATAACTACCACAATACCCTAAGGGTAGGTTCTTTGCAGAAGCTGTAGATTCACAACATTACACAAGGTTAAGCAGGGTAAATTTCTCTGGGACAGTATCTCTGACTAGATACTATTTAAGTATAGACCTAAAAGCTATTCTGAAGATGGCAATAAGTGAAAGTCTCAAGTAGATATCACTGGTCAAAACCATGTTTCAGAATTTTCTTACTGCTCTCTCTTTTTAAAAAAGTCAATTATTTACTCCTTCCATTGGTATAAACTCATACTCTTTTTCTTCCCTCTCCTTCTGGTAATCATATCTTATTTTTTTATTTTAGTTTTTGTCTTGTTTTCTTTCATAATATACATTTGATTTTGATTTTTTCAATTTAATCTTTAGATCATTTCACATCTATTTTGTGGGGGGTGGATCTTAAGATAGGTTCAATAAACTGCCATGCTTTTGATTAACACTTACATGGAATAGACTCTCAGATCTATACCTTGAGCTATTATATTGAATGTCATATTTATTTCTAAACCCTACTATTTGGTAAGTGATTCACGTGGATATCTCAATCTGTTCTTAAATGCATCATGGCATCATGTCCAAATGTGAGATAATAATTTTTATACTCAATCAATTACTTTTATAAAGAGCTTATGATAATCAATAGCATAGCCATCTTTTCTGTTGCCTAAATAAGATGTGTGTGTGTGTGTGTGTGTGTGTGTGTGTGTGTGTGCAATGCCACTATGGAATGCATTGCCACGTACCCAGGCAAATGGCAGGCATTTATGGTTGTCATCCTGCAACAAGTAGAGCAGGATCTGCCTCCTAATATGGAGTGAGTGTCACAGCGTGAAATGCTCCTCTTTAAAATATTCTGTGTAGATAATTATTACAGTTGAGTAACACTCTCCTCCAGCAAGCCAAAAATAAAAAATAAAAAGACAAGTCCTTCAAATGGTAAGAAAGCCTACTGGAAAACACCTGTGAGAATTGCCAAGAGAAAATAAATAAATAAACAAACAAATAAATACATAAAGAATCTACTTGTACAATCATGGGAGTGTACAGCAGCTACTCAAATCTCCTGTCTTAGTGCAGATGGTTAACAATCTGGTATATTTAGAGGATCTGTAGTATGAGAAAGGAAGAACTAAATCAAATAAAAATACTGACCTCTAGGGAAACAGATAATTAAAGAGACTAGAGAAAATGTACTTGAAATTATGCATATTATCCAAAGGATTATTTGAGAATATAAAGCATTTATTAAACATTGTTATCTTAATAAAAAGGAATGAATCAGAGAATAATAATAAATACTTGGTATTAAAAATATGGTAAGAGTCCCAGAATGATAAAACATTTTTAAAAATGGAAGAAAGGTAATTATTGTGAAAAATATAAGGCAGCAGGCAAAGAAAGAACTGAAGAATCATTAACCTCATGAAATTCCTAAAATCAACACCCTGTTATGAATTGACTTGTGTTTCAAACAAGTGCTTGGTTACTAACAGAAATGGAGATCATTTCAGACCATCGGCTCCTTCTCAAGAAAAACATAAGCCAATTGCTTCACTAAAGATTGCCCCCTTGGGGGGCCCAGAGAATAGAACATTTCTAGTCCCTAGAACTCGGAATCAACTGTGGGGCAACAGGTTCGGGAAATAAGGTGTGTTTGCTATGGGAATGAGGAATATCAGTGTAGTGTGTATCTCCAGGCAATTGCTCTTGAGATGGAAAGGAGCAGATTAGGCACAAAAGAAGGGAAATAAAAATCGGGAAAGAGATGTCTGGTGGAAAGCACAAAGAAACTGAGAAGAGGGTTTCTCACTAGACTGGTTAAGAGCTTTCCCATAGAGCTAATGTCCTGAACCGTGATTTTGAACCTCCTGTGAGGAAATAAATTTCTGTTTGCTAAATTAAAGCTGTTCATTTGTGACATTTCTGTTACAGATACACAATGAAACTGAAACAACCCTAAATTCATCTAAGGAGGAAGAAAACAAGCCGACTGCAAAGAGTGACTTCGGATATTCTATTAGAAAGACTGATGTAAGATTAAAATAGAAAAATGTTCTGTATTTCTGAAGAAAATATGCAATTTAGAAAGACACAGCTACACATCAGTTGTGATGACTGAATAAAGTTACATAGAAATACTTATGGATTCAAAAATTTTGTCTCCAGGACATCCATTCTTACTTCAGAATATTCTCCAACAAATAACACAAACATAGGGAAATAGGAAGGTACAAAATATTGAAAAACAGAAGCTCTACCACATGTAGCTCAGAAGCAACAAAGCGATCATGAGGTGTCCAAGGGATCATGTATAAGGCATCATCAGAACCAAAAATCTACCATAGTGAATAATGGGGGGAGTGCGGAGTGGAGACCCAAAGCCCATTAGTAGGCCACTGGATATCCCCTTGCAGAGGGGTTTTGGGGAAGAGACGAGCCAGTCAGGGTGTGATGTAGCAAGGATGAAAAATACAACTTTCCTCTAGTTCCTAAATGCTTCCTCCCCGCCCCCACTAACATGATATGAATTCTACCTTGCAAGTCTGTCTAGACCAGAGGATGTACACTGGTACAATAGGAACTGGAGATACTGGGAATCCAGGGCGGATGATCCCTTCAGGACCAGTGGTGTGAGTGGAGATACTGGGAGGTTAGAGGGAGAGTGGGTTGGAAATAGGGAACCAATTATAAGGAACTATATGTGGCCTCCTTCCTGGGGGACAGACAACAGAGAAGTGGGTGAAGGGAGACGGATAGGGAAAGATATGACAAAATAGTAATTTATAAATTATCAAGGGCTTATAAGGGAGGGGGCAGCGGGGAGGGAGGGGAAAAATGAGGACCTAATGCCAGGGGCTTAAGTTGAGAGGAAATGTTTTGAGAATGATGAGGGCAATAAATGTACAAATGCGCTTTACACAATTGAGGTATGTATGGATTGTGATAAGAGTTGTATGAGCCCCTAATAAAATGATTTTAAAAAGTAGAATGGAGAGAAATCAGAGTGGAAACTTTTTCAAACCTAAACTGCAAGAGGCTGTGACGTGGGTGAAGAATTCATGGGAGAAAAGCACTGACAGTTGCATTGTAAATGCACTACGAGCAGGCTACCTTGACAAGAAGTACTCACTTAAGGACAGTGCTATTGGTAAACATGAGAGATTTGGTGCACTGATTCTGAAAGAAATGGAGTCACAAGAAATTCACCAGGAAATGCAGGGTTTGGATTGTTATGATGATGTTCCAGAAGATGATGACATGACTGTCATTGAATAAATGAGTAAATGTACCATAGACTGTTGTACATGGAAATAATGGCAGTAACAAGAAATTCCTGATACTGTAGGATTCACAGTTTGCCTGGTTATGCTGGTTTGTGATGACAACTACTACCATACCGTATACAGGTAATACATTTCCTTTTTTGTTGTTCAACAATAAATGTGTACCGTATTCTACTTCATGGAAAAATAAGACATCCCCTGAAAATAAAACCTAGCACATCTTTGGGAGCAAAAATCAATATAAGACACTGTCTTATTTTCGGGGAAACGGGGTATTAAAACCATTGTCAATAACTCAAATATCAACCCATAGTGACCCTTTAGCACAGAGTAGATAGAACTGTCCTGTTGTGTTTCCAAGTTTATACATTTGTGGGATAGCTGGTGTGTTCCAAATGATCTTCTGGTTATCAGCCTTGCACTTAACCACCATGACACCAGGCCTCCTAAATTACAAATAGGTAAGGAAAATTAGTATATTTTCAGTGCACTGAGTTTTTTCCCAGCTCATCATTCACATTTCAGTATTATTCTAGAGATATGCTCAATAACTTGGAGAATATAATCGTATGATAGGTGATACGCTCATTCAGTGTAAAAATGTCCTTTGTGAAGTCCAGCTACACAGGTCTGAGCCTACTTACTTGAATCAGAAACAGGGAAAACACAAAATTTCAGTTACAACACAATAAATCAAAAAACCATACACCTTATAAGTAAAATCTCCTGGTCTACCTTTCGAACAATTAGTCTATTTTAAACTTGTCTATTAAAAACGAATCAAAGATACTCAGTTGCTGTGTTGTTGAGTCAATTCCAACTCACAGAAATCCCATGTGCTTCAATGAAGAGCGTACTTGATAGGCCTGATGGTTCAGAAATACATCAAGTCTCCTTTGTGTGAATTTCAACTGCCAAGCTTTCGGTTAGTAACTGAGCAATTAACCCTTTTTGTCACTCAGGGACTTGTATTTTCCAAAGAGAAAATTCAAATGGATTCTTCTTCATAGACAATTCAACATCATGCAAAGAGATTCAGACTCATCTCTGACTTGTCTGTGTCCCAAGAACAGTTCACCAGGTGAATAATTTCAAAAGAAAGAGTATCGTTCAGGAGTTGTTAAGTAAACAATCAAGCTATGTATGTGCATAATACAGGAGGTGATGCCCTGGCCTCATGTGATTGGAGCAAACGGAGCACTAGCCCATAAAAGAAGTGAAAGGGAAGGCAGGGACAAATTGTCCATCACGAAGGCAGCTGGCATAGTAAAAGCTGTGAACGCTCCAGCTGGCACCTCACACTACCGCCAACTAGCCAGCTCTTCATGTGGGAAAAGTGCTGTATGATTTTGTGCGAGAAAGCAGCAAAACATATATTTGTGAATAAATATTGGTTTGACAGGAAGTCAGACAAACTACATTTTTTCCTCAAAGACATGTACTTAAGCACAAGGGGCCAAACTGAACGTGTATTTAAAGAGAAAAAAAATGGAGAAAAAATCTGCCTCACAGTGAAACCGAACCAGATGGTGTAAATTGGTCCTTTGTTAGCCTTAACTGTTTTAAATAAGAATTTCCTAAATTGGAGTGGAAAAAGAAACCCACAGAATTCTTTTTTTTAATCAGAAATAAAGCATTTTCAACATAACACCTACAACTTCTGGATTTTTTTTTTTTTTGCTTCCATTTCCAATCTCTTCAAAAACATATTCTGATTCAACATTTTCAACCCAAACAAAACCTGTGTAACTAAACTATTTTAAATATAGAAGTCTCAGAAATCTGATAAATATTTATTGGTTCTGGGACAAGCTCTTCCTAAATGCAGGATACATAGCGGCTTTTCTGGTGGGATGTGAGGACTTGTAAAATGACGCCTCCACATTTCAAAAATAGCCTCAGAAATACGGCACTAATTCTTTAGAACTCCCTTTCAAAATTGAAACTAGTTGAACAACTGTTACTCTTTAGCAATCTACTATAAAGGAGGCTTGTTGGTCTCTGTGACTAAGCACCTGGATATAAACTGGAAAACATTAGGTCAGAGCTTCAAGCTCAGCGTCTGTTCCAGGGAAGGAAGATGTGGTCGTCTGCGTCTGCTTCTATGAAGCAGTTCTCCTCTGTCCTTTAAGGTGGCTTTGAGTCAGCATCCACAGAAGACAATGGCTTTCCTTGGGGGTTATGTATTTAAGTATCACACTCATTAGTCATGGGGAAAAAAGCACATTTATTTGATTATTAAAGAAATGAAAGATCATTGAAGTACCTTTTTAATTAGTAATTTTTTTCTTCATTATAAAAACAACACATAGTAATAGGACAAACAAGACAAATCACTTCAGAGATGGAGTTCATACAGATAGGAAAAATGTTTCATACTAAATATATGAGTGAATATTAATTAGACTGATGTATTTTTCACCATACTGTATATGAAGATTAAGGTTATATGTCTACTACTCAGGTAAGTCATGATTCTCAGTGGTTTGGGAGGATGGCTGATATTAGGTAATCATCCTCCATTTTGTGAGCTCCTATGTAAGTAACCAATCCGTTCAAAAGGGAGTTTGCTTGGGTGTATAACTTGCATCTATTATCTGGATGTTCTGGCAAGGTTGATCTTGAATAATTCCAACGGAATTTCGACTCATCATTCTCTGAGCTCTGGTTCTTGAGATATAAACCAGAAGCTTGGGCTTGCCGCTGACCTACAGATTGGGATTCATCATCTTCTGTAGGCCTGTGAGCCATATACCTTTCATTTGGTGTGCCAATTTTGAGTTTATAAATCTCAACAACAACATATGTCAAGAGAAACTTCCAATCTGATTCACAGATTTGGGACTTCCTAGCCTCTACAACTCTGATGGATTTTTAGTTCAGATCCATCTTTCAATGGGTCCAGTCATTCTCTGAATTCATCTTTAGTGACTTTTCAAGTTCCAGAATGCATAATAGCAATAGAAATACTCAATAACTGAAAGAACTCCCACGTTGGATCCTTGACATGTAGAATAAGAGCTCTTGTGGTAGGAGAGGCCAACTGGAAACCAGTAGAGCGGGCTGTCTCTACCTAGGGAAATAGTAAACAAAAAACAGTGCCACATACATGGAGAGACTACAGAGCTGTGTACCATGATGAGCGGCTTGAAGGATACAGGCATGATGATTCCCATCCCATTCCCATTCAACTTACCTATTTAGCCTGTGCAGAACACAGATGAATCTTGAAGAATGGCAATAGACTGTAAAATCAACAAGAGAGTGACTCCTATTGCAGCTGTTGTTGCAGATGTAGTTTTATTACTTGAATAAATTGGTATATTTTCTGCTAATTTGTATGCAGCTAT
The DNA here is from genome assembly GCF_000313985.2 of Echinops telfairi. NCBI lineage: Eukaryota > Metazoa > Chordata > Mammalia > Afrosoricida > Tenrecidae > Echinops > Echinops telfairi. Next base: position 7,510,679 of record NW_022103903.1, read on the forward strand.
TGATCCATATATTGCCTGTTTCTCTATTCCAGTTTTTAAGTAACACTGGACGTGGCTATGTAAGGTCCACACTTCTGCTGTTATATACACCTCAGTTATAGCAGCTCTTCATCCGCATGTCATCATTTATTTGACAGGGACCTTGAATTCCTTTCCCTTTCACAAGTCCTAACACTGGTCCACTACAGTTAAGTCCGGTACAATGCTTTTAGACTTGTTGGTAAGATATTTACATCCTAGTTTTGGGTGTTTGATGGGGCTGAGTTGGTTCTGACTCATAGCAAGCCCATGAATCAGAGAAAGAAACACATCTTGAGTCATTCTCATAAACGTTCTTTTTTTAATTGATGCCCATTGTTGCAGCCACTCTGCTCATTCATATCATTGGGAGTCTTCTCCTTTTTTGCTGACCACCAACTTACCAAGCATGATATCTGTGGTAGTTCATAATTTCATGTCAACTTGATAAATAGAATGAAGGGGTGGAGTTTAGCCTGTCAAATCAGCTCACAGCCTGGTTGATATCTCCTGGTGGGTGTGGCCTTCTTATGAGGATTTTGGGGACTTCATCTCTTCTACCCTGGAGGCAAGACACACTCTCTCTCTGGTTCACCTTCCTGTTGACAAGCCACATAAAGCCACACGGACGGCAGCCAACTCCCTGGAGAGGCATTCACCAACACTGAATCCACTGGCCTGTGATCGTCCCACATTTGCCATCGTTACATGGAGTGTGTGAGTCTAAAAAGGATTTTATTGACTAATATGGGACTTATGGGCTAATATTGAACTTATGGACTTGATCAGGACTGGACTGGGATGTTTTATTGATGCATAATTACTTCTTGCTATAAAATTCTCTCATTCATATATGAGTGTCAACGATTTTGTTTCTCTAGTCAACCTGATCTAAGACAATATCCTTCTCCAGGACTTGGTCCCTCCTGATAACTTGCCCGAAATATAATATATATATATATAAAATCTATACCTAGAATGAAAAAAATCAAGAGAATTTATTGTAGGACAGCTCGTGATACCTTCAAAGAAATAGCAGGTGTATTTTTGTGATGGGGAAAAAAATCTTGATGCAATTTTCTTGGTCTTTTACCCACCAAAGGAATTTTCAAATTTCTTAACAATTCTTCCTAATAAACCCTAGTAATTTTCCTGTATCTGTTGAGGAAATGTATCAAGAGTATCCCTTTAGTATTAGGTGCAATTAAGTCAATTCCTACTCATAGCGACCCAACCACAGCAGAAGGACACTTTGTCTACTCATGAGGCAATTTGTAATTTTCTGTATAGCTCTTGATCTAATCAATTCTTCCATATGCTGTGGCTACTCTATGATTAAGAGCAGGTTTCAGAGTTTCCTCTGACATTCACTTTGATCTGTTCTTCCTGTCTTTTTAATGGCACTGATTTCTATGTATTCCATCTTGAGAAATTCATGTGTACAGTTACCTTTTGTGTTGTTGAAAATAAAGTATTTGCTATGAAAAGTCATTGGTCTTTTGAAATTCTAGCATGATCTCCAGCTTAATTTCTATCTCCAAGATCATATATTCCAACTACAGTTCTTTCCTCTTTGTTTCACAATTTTTCATTCAAATTGCAAATAATTATTAATGCATCCTGATTACATGTTTGTTTGATTTCACACTGAAGACTTTGGTGGAGTTTTTCATCTTATTCATCACAAACTTTGGCTGTTGGTGCATAAAGTCCAGTAATAATTTTATTGATTGGATTACTTTTAAGGTGGACAGATATAATCCTATCCCAGACAGCATTGTACTTCAACATAGATCTTGAAATGTCCTTTTTGGAGATCAGTGAAATGCCTTGCTTCTGGATTGTTTCATTCCCAGAATAATAAACCATATGATTTTCTGATTCAAAATGTCCATTGAAAGCTCATCAAAAGATATAGCGTCTGGGGTCTTAAAAGCTTGAAGGTAAACAAGCGGCCATCTAGCTCAGAAGCAACAAAGCCCACATGGAACAACATATCAGCCTGTGTGATCACGAGGTGTTGAATGGATCACTGAAGACAAATGGGTGCATAAGCAAATGTGGTGAAGAAAGCTGATGGTGCCCGGCTATCAAAAGGTATAGCGTCTGGGGTCTTAAAGGCTTGAAGGTAATGAGGCAGCCATCAAGCTCAGAAGCAACAAAGCCCACATGGAAGAAGCACACCAGCCTATGCAACCACGAGGTGTCGAAGGGATCAGGTATAAGGCATTATCAGAACCAAAAATCTTACCATATTGAATGATGGGGGGAGTGCGGAGTGGAGATCCAAAGCCCATTAGTAGGCCACTGGAGATCCCCTTGCAGAGGGGTCTCAGGGAGGAGATGAGCCAGTCAGGGTGCGATGTAACAACGATGAGAAATACAACTTTCCTCTAATTCCTAAATGTTTCCTCCCAGCTCCCACTACCATGACTTGAATTCGACCTTGCAGGTCTGACTAGACCAGAGGATGTACACTGGTACAGATAGGAAATGAAAATACAGGGAATCCAGGGCAGATGAGCCCTACAGGACCAGTGGTGTGAGTGGCGAAACAGGGAGGGTAAAGGGAGAGTGGGTAGGAAAGAGGGAACCCATTACAAGGAACTATATGTGACCTCCTCCCTGGGGGACGGACAACCGAAAAGTGGGTGAAGGGAAACGTCGGACAGGGCAAGATAGGACAAAATACCCATTTATAAACTATCAAGGGCTGATGAGGGAGGGGAGAGTGGGGAGGGAGGGGAAAAATGAGGACTTAATGTCGGGGGTTTAAGTGGAGAGAAAATGTATTGAGAATGATGTACAAATGCGCTTTACACAATTGATGTGTGTACAGATTGCGATAACAGTTGTATGAGCCCCTAATAAAATGTTTAAAAAAAAAAAAAGAAAGTTCATCTTAGCTCACTAATGCCTAGAATGACTATTTTCATGTTTTGCACCTCATTTTTTCACAACTTCCAATTTTCCTGGATTCATACATTCCAATATTGGATAATTACTTTACATTTGCACTGTTTCTTCTCTTTTTGAATTGTACTCAACCAGAAATAAAAGTCTTGATGGCTTTCCTCCTCCCGGGTTTACTTCATCCATGTCATTATGGCGGACTCTACCTTGAGAAGACACCTGCTCAGCCATACTTTGAGTTCTTTCAAGCTGAGAACTTCATCTTCTCGAAGTCTCTCTGACTTCTACTTCTGTTGAGGAGGGTTTTGGTGTTTGACAATGTCTCAATTCTCTCCATATGGTTTTTGTGGCTAGCTCCTCAGAAGTGGCCAGCCGATCCTTCTTTGTAGTCTGTTCTCAGTATGGAAGCTCTTCTGAACCTGGTTCACTGTGAGCGACCCTGCTGGGATTTGAAACACCAGTGGCAGAGCTTCTAGCATCAAAGCAATACACAAGCCAGAGCAGTACACAAACTGGCACAAAAGTGGTGGTTGAAAAAATATGTTGAGAAAATCTATCAAGATTAACCCTGTAGGATCCCAAAATATAGTGGCCACAATCTTCTGTCTTGCTTACCTTTAAGGTCTCTCTACATTCCTTAAAGTACTGCTCCACCTAAAAATAATTGTTTTGTATGAAGCAACATCTCCATAAGTTTATGGGACATCTTTAATGATTTTGGGATGATGTGCAGTTGATTATTGTTGGAAATTGTATAATGGCTTTAAACTCAAAATCTCTTGTTTCTCATGGCACAGTTTTTTTCTTTTGAAACTAAGATAAATGTATTGCTGACATAACTTGTTTGCAGCTATTCACTGATCAAAGAGACATATGTAAATATATATGACCCAAACTACATGCATTAACTGGAACCCTATGATTACATATGTATACACACATGTTTATATATTCAAGGAAAACTATATATTACTAGTTTTGCTTCTCTAGTGAATCCAGCCTAAGACACCATCCTTTTAATCATGACTTTTACATAGATTCTCAATATCATTGCAAGGTCGTAATATAACTTGAAACTCATCTTCCATATGTAAATCAGGAAGGAGAAGAAGGGGACTTGCTCAGGCCCCTTCATTGTGTTCTGCTTCATAATGTTGAGAAATCTGTCCAAATCTTCCTTCTGAAACATACACCCTAATAGTTCATTGCCTCAAACCTTGTTCATCAGAACTGTCACTATCCATCTCAAAGGGAATCTGAGATAAACACTATTCAGTGTTGCAGTTCTTTTTTTTTTTTTTTAATTAATCAATTTATTGGGGCTCATACAATTTATCACAATACATAGATCAATTGTGTAAAGCACATCTATACATTTGATGTCCTCATCATTCCCAAAATTCTCTTGCCTCTTGGGTTCCCGGAATCTGCTCATTTTCCTTCCCCCCCACCTTCCCTTCCTCCTCCCCTTTCCCCCATGCACCCTTAATAATTTATAAATTATTTTTGTATCTTACATTACACTGTCCGGCGCCTCCCCTCACCCACCCCGCTGCACCCATCCCCCAGAGAGGAGGCCATACGCGGCTCCCTGTGATCCATTCCCCCTTGCTACCTCCCCCTTCCCTCCTGGTATCGCCACCGTCGCCCCCGGTCCTGAGAGGCTCCTCTGTCCTAGATTCCCTGCGCTTCCAACTCCCATCCGCACCGCTGTGCATCACCTGGTCTAACCAGGTCTGCAAGGCGAAACTGGGGTCCTGGTAGTTGGGGGGAGGAAGCGTTCAAGAACTAGAGGAAGGTTGTGAGTTTCATTATTGCTATACTGTACCCTAAGTAACTCATCTCCCCACTCCCCCTCTGCAAGGTATGTCCAGTTGTCTAGAGATGGGCATTGGGTCTCCATCGCGCGCCACCCTCATTGACAAGGATATGACTTTTCTCCCCGCCTTTGGTGTTTAAAGCCTGGTCCCTTTGGCCCTTCATGATCACACATGTTGGTATGCTGCTTCCATGTGGGCTTTGTTGCTTCTGGGCTAGATGGCCGCTTGTTTACTTTCAAGACTTTAAGTCCCCAGACGCTATAGGTCTCGATAGCCGGGCACCATCAGCCTTCTTCACCACACTTACTTATGCACACATTCATCTTCAGCGTTTATGCGTGGAAGGTGGTCACACAATGATGGTTTTTGTTATTTGGTGTCTGCTGCCTGTTCCCTTCAGCACGTTGTGTTTGCACAGGCTCATGTGCTTCTTCTCTGTGGACTTTGTTGTTTCTGAGCTAGATGGCTGCTTGTTTGCCTACAAGCCTTTAAGACCCCCGACGCTATATCTTTTGATAGGCGGGCACCATCAACTTTCTTCACCACATTTTCCCATGCACACATCTGTCTTCAGCGATCATGTCGGGAAGGTAGATATAAAATGACCGTTTAGTTGGGCAAGGTGTTCTTGTATTAGGGGAGTGCGCATGAGGAGGCCCAATGTCCACCTGCCGCCCCACTACCAAACCAATAATTATTGCACCTAGGTCTGTTCCCCCCTTAATCTTACGGGAGGACTGGTAGGGAGTGACCACGGTCAAGGCAACCATGAGGAACTACTGAAGCCAGATGGACTGATTATGGTATTGGGACAGGAGGAAAGCGTAAAGAAATAGAGGAAAGAAGTAGGAGGCAAAGGGCATATATACATGCCTAGGTACAGACATGTACATATGTTGCAGTTCTTATAAGAGAGAACGATTGGGAAAAAGGGGTTAGGGATGGGTAACAATGTTATCCTAGAACATCTCCTAGAAAGTACACATATATGAATCATACTAAGTGAAAAGATCCTTTAATGTTCCTTTGTTCTGGCACTGCACTACCAAGTCAGCAGATAAATGACACACTTTAAAGCTATTAGATGTCTTCGATGATTTCTAGAGCATTTTATCAATCAAGAAACTGATGTCTCACAGGTGGCACATTTAGAAAGGCAGAATTCTGAACATCTAGCAAGTAGTCCTCTTGCTCTTCCAAGATCCGATATTGTCTCGTAATGAAACAGGTGAGAAAGGTATTGCGACACCCTTGAGAATGCACTTCACAGATCTCCAACTTAAGGAGCATAACTGACTGAAGACTCTGGGTGCTGCATACTAAAACCTCACCTGCTACTTCCAGGCAATAACTACCATGGGGATTCTAAGACAGACCCATTCATGGGAATACAATTATCCTTGGATGGCTGGCTTTGACTCGAGGACAAGATGGCCTTGTTAAACTTTCCTTGATTTGCACAACAATCTTGGATATTTTTACCTAACTTTCTGCCCTCTTTTCTTTCTGGCTGCATGGTTGGATGGCTATCTCAGCTTCCTCAGGAGCCTTCTCCTTTCTCTTCGGGTGTTTCTCCCAATAAAATCCTGGCACACTTAAATGCATTTTACTATGAGTTTCTTAAAGAAATGACAATATGACAGTTCTTTTTAAAAATAAATACAGTAAATTATAGCTTTATGTACTACACTGTTTACTTCAATAGCTTTTCTTTTTTTTCATAGGTATTCTATAAGTTTGAGTATACACTAGCACATTAATCTCCGAAAGATTTAGTTTAATTATTTTTGTAACAGAATAACCATTTTTTTCAAGATAAACTTTCAAGGTTTGAACATTTTTAAATGATAGAAGCCCTCCCCAAATTAGATTTTAGTCAACAAAATTAAATATTAGATGTGGTGCAACTTTGTTTGCTTTTATTCCCTTCTCTATGTTTGTAGTTAACCTCTTTCAGCCTATGCTGTGCTTCCTTGTATCACAGCAGTAGATTTCATAAAAGTTGATCTGTTAACAGTTGTGAAATAAAATCAAGTATCACTTTCTTTCTAGTATTATAAGCAAAAGTTGGATGACTCATCTCATAAAGTACAACTTAAATTCTCATCCATCAAATTAACATTGTTTTAAAGTATTTTTGATCTTTAACATCCAAAAAGTATTTGGATTTTTTTTGTTTTGAATTAATAAAAACAGTTCTACCACCTTAGGTTTCATATATATAGCTAAATGTGTTCTCTTTCATGCAACATTATCCTTATTATAGATAGTTCTGTATTAAATCACCTATCACTTCATATTCAGGTAGTTTTTATGCTTAAAAAAATAGACAATGGACTAGGAACAGGGAGGCACAGAGACTTGTTTTTAAGTGAGTGTATGGAATTTGTGTAGGTTGTCTTTAGTTTCATATCTACTAGGGATAATTTCTGTTTTGATTTTGGCTTGTTTTTCTATATGTTCAGAGAGTAGACTCTGACTCTGAGATGTCGATAGGATCAAGTCCCAGGCATCAAAGAACCAAAAAACTCATATCATTGTGCATGAAGGGAAGTGCAGAGTGGTGACCCAAAGCCCATCTGTAGGCTACTGGACATTCCCTTACAGAAGGGTTATGGGGAGGAGACAAGCCAGTCATGTGCAGAATAGGACCAATGAAACATACAACTTTCCTCTACTTCTTTAATGCTTCCCCCATCTCCCATCATGATCCCAATTCTACCTTACAAATTCAGCTAGACCAGAGGACATAAACTGCTACAGATAAGAGCTGGAAACACAGGGAAGGTAGGACAATAGATCCCTCAGGACCAATAATGAGAGTAGCGATACCAGGAGGGGAAGGGAATGGTGGGGGAGAAAGAGGGAACCAATCACAGTGATCTACATATAGCTCCATCCCTGGGAGTCCAACAACAGAAAAGTGGGTGAAGGAAGACATTGGACAACGTAAGACATGAAAAAAAATAATTTATAAATTATCAAGGGCTCATAAGGGAGAAAGAGTAGGGGACAGAGAGAAAAAAACGAGGGGCTGATACCAAGGGCTCAAGTAGAAACAAAATGTTTGGGGAAACATTTTTCAAACCCATCTGTTTGGATCACTGATACCTTCCTCATTGTTTTCTTCACCTCCTCTACATTGTTATATCTCTGTCCTTTCATGTCCTTCTGTAATTGTGGAAACAAAAAGATGTTGCACAGAGTGAGGTCAGGTGAGTAAGGTGCATGGAGCAAGAGCAGCATGCTGTTTTTTTGCCAAAAACTGGAGCACTGAGATGGCTGAGTGAGCAGTACATAGTCAAAGTGGCAAAAACCAGTCCCCCATATGGCATAAGTCATGCCTTTTTGTTGCACACTGTTACACAAATAGAAAGCTTGATTAACAGTCTGACCTCGTGAAACAAACTCCAAATGCACTATCCCCTCACATAAAAAAAAATGAGCATCTTCTTGATCTTTGATTTCACTTCATAAGCTTTTGTTGGGCAAGTTAACTATGGTGTCTTCCACTGGCTTACTTGATGTTTACTTTAAAGGTCATAAGAATAGTACCATGTCTTGTCACCAGTAATGGCTTTGGGGAAAAAAGTATGTTGTTCTTTCAAAGCATAGCATGTTTCCACTCAACACTCTTTTTCCTCATCAGTCAGCCTCAAGGCACAAATTTCACAGGGACACCTTCCCATTCCAAAATCTTCCATTAAAATTCATTGAATCAAACTCCAAGATAGTCCAGATAACTTCTCCATCTCTTCAATGGTCTGTCGTTGGTCTTGAGCATAAGTGTATAAGTTTTGTAAACATTTTTGTCTGTTTGGGAAGTTGACAGATGTCCAGAACAAGGTTTGTCATCATCAACATTTCACCTTTTTTGAAATGAGAAAACCATTTGCTAAGGACACTTAATGCTGTTCTTGTAAACTGTGTTCAACATCACAACAGTTTCTGTGGCATTTTTCTTGAGCAGGAAATAAAATTTCACAGCAGCACACTGTTCTTTCTCTCAAATTGGCCATCGCAAAAACCAAGGTTTGAGCAAAATTGCTTTTACAAGCAAATTCACTGTGACCAGAAAGAATCTTCCCAGGCAACACCACTGTGTGCACTAACTCAGAATGAGTTGCTCAGTGCTCACCTAGCGGGAAAAGGTAACTGTGAAAGCTCCACCCAGTGGAGCATTTTTCATTGGGCAGCAGATGGGTGGTGGTTACTCTCTTATATTATACATGGGGGGGGGAGGGGGGCTTATAGCAAATAAATGACTTGCCTGGTTTTAGATGCAGTCAAGTTCCAAGTTCATGTCTCAGGTATTACACTTGAGGCTTCTCCAGACTCCCTTAGGTGGGAAAATTGATGTACTCAAGAGTGGCAGGAAGATTGCAAGTGGTGACTGGAAAGGTAGATGAATCCAAGGACAAAAGATCAGTCTTGTGGTTTGAGAGGTAGATGAATCCTAGGCCAGCATGTCAGCTAGCAGGCCTCTGATGGCTCCTAAGATTGGCAAGCAAATGGTAGATCGTTGACAAAAGTCCAAAAGCTGGAAGTCATGAGCCAGATTCAGCATCCAAACCCAGCTAAAGGAAATGAGCTACTTCCCAGTTCCACCTACAGTGAAGTAGGCGCAAGCCTGAGTGGACTTCATTTGTACTGAATGGATCAGGGAAGTGATGTGATTTAGTGTTTTGGAAGCCACCCTAGTCTTCTTACAACTGATTGACGACTCATAGAGGTCCCATTATGAGAGTCATTGCATTGTGTTTGATCACTTCATGCCAAACCACTAAGAATCCTAACCCAGCCAAGTTAATATAAAACCTTATTAGAACAATTTGTACAGGAAGTAATAATATTTGAGCTGCATTTTGAGGAAGACCAGAGTGACATATGAAAACCAAGCAGCAAAGGAAATGCGTATATAGTTAGGAAAACATGATGAGGCAACCAAAAGTGAATCAGTATCTACATTAGACTTAAAGGTGACCATGAGGTGATAGAAGGTTGGAATAAAGTAGATTAGATTTAGGAGGACATTAATTTCAGACATTGATTTATTAAATATGTCCATTTAAAGCATTTATATCATCCTATCCCTTTTCTACAGATATATGTCATTCTAATTTCTACTGGTTCCTATTGCCTTTTTGCAATCCTGCTTAACCACAATTTCCTTAAATTCTCAAATATGTAGTAAGAAATATTGAGAAAATTATATCCAAGGAAAATGTGATGAGTAAAAAAAAATAGGGACTATAATATTTGTGTGGTATATTGCATTCTAAATAGCAGAGCAGTCATACAAACTTTAAAGAGGAAGATGAAGAAGCAGAATTGGTCAAGATTAGAAAACTGAGGAGAGAAAAAAAATAGGTAAAAGGAGTGATCAAAGGCCAACTGTCATAGAAATCTAAATGAATAACAAACGAATATTAGATTATACAACCTATTTTATTATGATTGTGTTATTGAATTGTATGTTATGTTAATTATAGCTCAATAAAACTAATTAAAAAGAAATTAGAAGCCCTAATAATGTTACAAAAATGTAAATCAATAGTGGTTAAGGGGAAATGTATGGCTTTGATTGATGATCCACAAGGGTAAATAAAGAAGCATTGCTACAACATCACAGAAATATTTTCTAAACAAAAATATCAAACTGTCAAGCTATTCCAGGATAGGTAGGAAAATCTAAGAGAAAATAACTGAATTAATAACTTCTTCAAATTATGGCAGGAGGGCTGGAGGGGAATTAGGGAGCTAATAACAATGAGTACAAAAGTAAAACATTTTCTAAAATTGAATATGGTGACTATTGTACAATTCATTTTAATATGTTTAAACCATGGAATTGTATGGTACATGAATTACAGATCAATAAAACTGTCTTAAATGTAAAAAAATAATAATAGTGTTAACATATGAAAGAATCCAAAGAATCCAGAAAATCAAAAAATTTGAAAAAAATATTGAAGTTGTCAAAAAATCATTAGATATTCATGATAAAAGACCTATGGGTCTACTTCTAAAAATAAATAATCGAATGAAACCATATGGATTATGAGTCTGATCATGAGTCTATCATGAGGATAAGCCAGGGTCCAGCAATGTTCCAGTCTGTAGTGCTTTGAGTCACCATGGGTTGGGATTGACTTTATTGCCGCAATCAACATTAGTATTATAGCACTTAGAGGTAGCAGTAAGACAAAAAAATGTGATGAAAATGACTTACGATTACATTTCCATAAAATTTCATAGTGGTTGTCATCAGTAAATGAAAGGTTTAAGAGCATCATCTGTTGTGTCCTGCCTTGTCAACCAAGAAGCACAGAAATAAACTTAATCATAATCCAGAAGCAAAATTGAATGAATTCACATAGAATGTAGGCACAGATTAGGAGCTCTGGTGATGCAGTGGTTACACATTGAGCTGCCATCCTCAACCCAGCAGTGTGAAAACAGCAGCCACTCACGGGAGAAAGACCAGGCTTTCCACTCCTGTAAGAGAGTTGCAGTCTTGGACACTCACAGGGGCAGGTCTACCCTGCCCTAAAGGTTTGCTACTAGTCAGCATTGACTGAGTGGCAGTAAGTCTTATAGGTAGGTTTGGATATGGCCAGGAATGTGGGATACATACACAAACATCTACGTGGTGGTGGTGGTGGTGGTGCCCCTGAGTCAGATCCCACTTATACCAACCATATGTACACACAGAATGACCCACTACACCATCCTGTGCCATCCTCGAAAAGGTTGTTTGTTAGAGCCCGTCGTTACTCCAGCCACTGCTTCAATCCATCAAACAGAAGGTCTGCCTCAATTTCAGTGCCCCTCTATTTCATCTTGCATGATGCCCTGTCCTGGGAACTGGTCTATCTTGATGCCCAAAGTACTGGAGACAACATCTTGCCCTCCTCACTTCTGAGGAGCATTCGGACTGTTCTTCAGAGACAGATTTGTTTGGTTTTGTTCTTCTGGAAGTCCATTGTACTTCCAACATTCAATACTTTTTGTAGACTCCAGAATTCAAATTCACCAATTCTTCAGCAGGACCACTTCCATATGAATAAGAGATGATTGAAAACACCATGGCTGGTGCCAGGTACATCTTAGACTTCAAAGTGACGTCTTGTTCTTCAACACATTAAACAGGGCTTCTGTGGTAGAACAGGGCAGTACACTTTGATCTCTTGATTGCTGCTTCCATAAGCATTGATTGTGTATCCAAGTTAAATTAAATCTTGACAACTTCAATCTTCTCTCCGTTTATCATGATGTAATTTTTTTAAGTTTTAAAGAATTTGGTTTCCTTCGCATGGAGTTACAATTCATACTGAAAGCGACAGTCCTTGATTTTTATCAGCACGTATCCCACGTCCTCCTCATTTTTCAGCAAGCAGGATTGTGTCACCTACTTATCTTAAACAAAATTCACTGCCAGTGAGGGAATTCTGATTCATAGTGACCCCAGAGCATGGGGTAGAGCTGCACCTTGGGGTTTCTGAGACTGTAACTCCATGTGGGATTAGAAAGCCTTATCCTCCTCAGGTGAAGCAGCTGGTGGGTTTGAACTGCTGACCTGGGAGTTAGCAGCCCAATGTATAATGCACTATGATACCAGGATGAATTAATAAGCTTTCCTCAAATGCTGGTGCTGAATTCTTATTTATATAGTCTAGAATCTCAGATTATTTATTCTGTGTACAGCTGGAACAAGCATGGTCAAAAGATACAATCCGGGAATGCGATGTGTCTGATTTTCAAGCCATCAAGTTTTTCCTTGTGCTGTTCAAACAACTGCCTGACCCTTGTGCAGGTTTAACATGCACACAATGAAGTATTCTGGAATTACGTTCTTCACGCACTTTTCCAGAGTTTGTTCTTATCCACACAGCCAGATACCTTTGCATAGTTAATACAATACAGGTGAAACATCTTTCTGGTATTCTTTTATTTCAGCCACCAAGATCCCTCTGACCACAGCAGTGGGAGATGTATCCATCCCGTTGTTTGGTTTGTCTATGAGTTTGGACAGTGTGTGTGCCTACACGTAGATTATCTGAAAACAGAGGAGTCTATTTTCACTCTTAGTTTAATCATCACAAACTTTTTTTGGTGGGCGAAATGTTTGCAATGTGTACAATTAAAGAATGTTATCATTTCCTATGACAGATTTAGTGTTTCCAACTATCTCCTCCTGATTTCCCTTATGTGAGATGATATCATGGGAAGGGTAGCTCTATGCAGAAAATTTGACTATAAATTCTCCCTGTATTACTGAAATTTAAAGAATTCAATCTAGTAACCTTAGTCGACTCAATACAACCCTTTGCACAATAGAAAAAACGCTACACAGTTCCAAGCCTCAAAATCTCCATGTTTGAGGTCATTTTTGCAGTCACTATGGCCATGCTTCTCCTTGAAGGACTGCTTTTTCTGACCCTCTATTTACCAAGCTTATGCCTTGTTTCATTTTCCATATCCATTGTCCAGATTCAGTATGCATATGAGGGAATTGAAAACATTGTGCTTGGATCAGAAGCATCTTAGTCTTCAAAGTGACAATTTGGGTGTGCCATGCTTTGGCCATTTATAGCATAGTTACTTATTTATTTATTTGATCATTCTTTCTCTGTCCATCCATCCATGTGTACATTTATGTGTACATTTAAAACTTTTTTTTAAAAACATTTTATTAGGGGCTCATACACCTGTTATCCCAATCCATACACATATCCATTGTGTAAAGCGCATTTGTACATTGTTTCTCAAAACATTTTCTCTCCATTGAGACCCCCAACATTAGGTCCTCATTTTCCCCTCCCTCCCCACTCCCCCCTCCCGCATGAGCCCTTGATAGTTTATAAATGGGTATTTTGTCATATCTTGCCCTGTCCGACGTTTCCCTTCATCCACTTTTCGGTTGTCTGTCCCCCAGGGAGGAGGTCACACACAGTTCCATGTAATCGGTTCCCTCTTTCCTACCCATTCTCCCTTTACCCTCCCTGTTTTGCCACTCACACCACTGGTCCTATAGGGCTCATCCGTCCTAGATTCCCTGTATTTTCAGTTCCTATCTGTACCAGTGTACCTCCTCTGGTCTAGCCAGTCTTGCAAGATCGAATTCAAGTAATGGTAGTGGGAGCGGGGAGGAAACATTTAGGAACTAGAGGAAAGTTGTATTTCTCATCATTGTTACATCGCACCCTGACTGACTCATCTCCTCCCGAGACCCCTCTGCAAGGGGATCTCCAGTGGCCTACTAATGGGCTTTGGATCTCCACTCCGCACTCCCCCCATCATTCACTATGGTAAGATTTTTTTGTTCTGATGATGCCTTATACCTGATCCCTTCGACACCTCATGGTTGCATAGGCTGGTGTGCTTCTTCCATGTGGGCTTTGTTGCTTCTGAGCTTGATGGCCGCTTCATTTAAAACTTTTTTGATGAAAATAAATGCAGTAAAATATGTACCACCTCAAGAATTTCTAAATATATAATTAATGTCTTTAAAATTTTAAAATAAGTTAGGTGTGATTTGTGTGTTAATAATGATTGCTATCATTTATCGAGTGCTTTCTTTGTGCTGACTCTAGTTTTAAGGGGTTGGCATGTGGAACTTATTTAATTCTCACCACAATATTTTGAAGTAAGTACTAATATTACCAATATTTTGCAGATGAGGTAGCTGAGGCACAGAAAGATAAAGTAACTTCCCCCTGACATCCAGCTACAAAGTGGCAGAGCAGATACCTGAACCAGTCTCTGGTTCTGGAGCCTCTAAGCTTCAATGTTTGCTATCTGACCTTTCGTTGATTATACTTTCCTGGGTCGATGTAGGCCATCATATAGGTAGTATATTATTTTACTGTAAGAGCCACAACTTATCTTAGCTGCTGGCCTTGGATTCATTTGTTTCTTCAGTCGCAGAGCTGACCTGCTCATCCAACTCTACGGGATTCTTGCCAATCCCTGGTTCATCAGCGCTCAAAGTACGCAAGTCAGGAGAAGCCTCCAGTTCAAAATCGGACCCATGGACTTGAAACTGAACTGAATGTACCTGCTTCTACATTCGTGTAAGCAATTGTCTTGATGTAATTCTATCATCCATCCATCCATCATCTATAGATCCCTGATTTTTCTTATCTGGAGAACCTAGCATAACATTTTCTTTCCTAAAATATTTTAGTATGATAAAAAATACTTTCTTCAAGATTTACATTCAGACATTGTTAGGGTTCCACCTAGATTACCTCAAATATCATTTGTCTGTTTTTGGATGCTTTTTGCCCTGTCCCAACCTTCTTTTATGCTTCCAATGGTCTTTCTGTGGATTGATTGATTTGCTTATCTTGCTGCTATAAAACCACTTTAAAGATGGCCCCCAGGCTACAGGAGTACTTTACCTGCAAGCAGAAGAAGGAATTGCCCTCACAGTTTGGGGTGCTTGAATATGTAAATCTAGCTTTCTTGTCTCAGATTTAGATAATCTTTCTTTATACTCTAGGTGCTAGTCTAGAGTAATCTTTTGGTATCAATTTAAATCTTTCTCCATTTCTGTTCTTTGAATCCATTTCTTTACTGGTTTCTTCTGGGAGCACGTACTCAGTAAATCAGAGGACTGCTCAGATTTAGGGTTGGTTTTGAGGAAACCTTACCTAAGACTGAATGTCTTTCTATGTAAATCTTTGCACATCACTCTACTAAGATTCTTATGAAATCTTCTTAGATTGAGAACGAATGTGTCAAAAAGTGTGAACTTTTTAGGGCCTTGACATTTGGAGTAATATTCATTCTTCCTAGGTTAGGTGAGAGCTAATATCACAGCACCCTCTGCAGTGCTTGACTGAATCAAGTACTCGGCAGTGGTTTAACTGTTTCCAGTATCAATGGAAATGTCTATCAATGCTTCTTTTCTCTTGGCCATGATTATAGAACTATGACAGAAGGGAGGTGGTTAAAAACCCTTCCTTGGTCAGATTATTATACAAAATTTCAGACTCATTGTCAACACTAAATTTAGATTCCGTCTACATATAATTCAATTGCAACGGGTAATGTTAGTTTAAATCACACCCATTTCTTTGTCGGGTAAATCTACCAGTGTAGTGAAAAGGGTGGACTGATACAGGTGTTGAGGAAATTGCATGGGAACCACGGGAGATACGCACAAAGGAAGGTGGAGTCCAACTCA
The DNA here is from genome assembly GCF_000313985.2 of Echinops telfairi. Lineage (NCBI taxonomy): Eukaryota > Metazoa > Chordata > Mammalia > Afrosoricida > Tenrecidae > Echinops > Echinops telfairi. The sequence continues at coordinate 7,526,624 of NW_022103903.1, forward strand.
ACGCCAGCCCATTGTCAACTACCACAGGCAAAAGTCAGACATGCCTCCACCTTCGATTCATGTTTATTCTTTTCTGACACCATCCATCTCCTCCCATAGCACTGGACTTCCTTGCTGGGTTTGATCACTTGTTGAAATAGTCATATAGAAGTCACAGACAATGCTCATTAATATAGGGTTTGTTAGGGAAGTTACAGATGCAATGTTCTTGTTGCAAGCAATGCTTCTTCTTTGCTATGCCAGGAGACATAGACTCACTCTAGTCCTCAGATTCTCACTCATCTCATCCCGTGGCCTCTGCCTTGTTCTTGTGAAGTGGGGAGCGCCCCCTTCTGCCTCTTGGATTCAATGCAGCTCCTCTGCCTTATCTCCTGGTCTTGCAGTGTAGTGCCTTTTCGGTCTCTGCATGTCCACTTCCCTGATGGCTCCCCTTTCCTGATGGGGGTGGGTCTCCTGTCTCTGCTTTTCAGATGACGTTCTTTTCATCATTAAAAAAAATATTTATCTTATTTTATTGCCGGCTCTTACAGCTCTTATCACAATCCATACTTACATCTGTTGTGTCAAGCACATTTGTACATATGTTGTCATCATCTTTTTCAAAATATTTTCCTCCTACTTGAGCCCCTGGCATCAGCTCCTCATTTTTTCCCCTTCTATCCCCCAAGGAAATAATTGGTCAGTTTCACCAATTCTGACCAATTCCTTCTACTAATGTTTCATGCAACCTGTTTTCATGGTCCCGTGGTCTCAACAAATCATTTCATGCGAGTTACAAAGATAGAGATAGAAGAGCTATATTTAGACAATTTCATTTCACTTGGAATGTTTTTACTATATATCTATTATTATTCTTATTCTTCAGCTGCTGTGAATGCCGTAGCTAAAGGCACCCCCTCCCCCGAAAAAAAACCCTAGAATTTATTTTTCAAAGCTATGTATTTAAAATTTTTTTTAACAAAACAACCTTATTACCTTGAAAGTACACTCCATTATACTTAATACACTTGTCAAAGCTGTGATTCCGCTCTGGGAAATATTTTTCAAACTCATCTGCTTGGATGGCTGACAGGACCGCCCTCATTTTTTTCTTCACCTTTTCTACATCATCAAATTGCTGTCCTTTCATGTCCTTCTTCATTAGCAGAAACAAAAAGAAGTCCCACAGAGCGATGTCAGGTGAGTAAGGTGTGCGTGGGTATGCTAATTTTTGCCAAAAACTGACACACTGAGATGGCTGCAATAGCAGGTGCATGTGATAGTGGCAAAGGCTTATTCCCCTGTGTGGTAGTCTCCTAATCTGGTGTCAATTTAAGGATTAAGTGTGTTGGGGTGGAGCCTAGGCTGTCAGTCTGGAGATAGCTAGTGAGATTTCTGTGTGGGCATGGTCTTCTCCTGAGAATTCTGGGAAATCTGGTAATTCCTTCTTGGAGGCAGGAGAGACACTCTCTCTGCTACTCCCTGAGAAACATTGCAGAAGGCAAGCCTCATGGACACAATCAGCCCTCTGAAGCCGGAGAAGCCACAGAGAGACCCCTGCCAGCACTGAGAAGCTTCCAACACCACTGGACCCAAAGACTTTCTACCCACTGGCTTGTGATTGTCCTGCATTTGGCTTCATTGCATGTGTTTTGTGAATCTGAAGAGGACTTTATAGATTGGTATCAGACATATGGGCTAATATCAGACTTATGACCTTGGACTGGACTGGGTTGGGATGTTTTCTCAATGTTCAACTCCTCTTGTGTATAAAACTCTTATACACATGTGTGTGTCCATGGATTTATTTCTCTAGTCAACCCAGACTAACACACCCTGTCGGCCACAAATCAGGCCTTTTTATTGCACACTGCTGCGCAGTCTTTTCAGAACCTCTAAAGAAGTTTGATTAACAGTCTGACCTGGTGTAATGAATTCCAAATGCACTATTTCCCTCACATTGAAAAAAACAAATGAGCATTGTCTTGATCTTTGATTTCACTTGATGAGCTTTTTTGGGGTGAAGTGACAGTGGCATCTTCCACTGACTTGCTTGATGTTGGCTTTTGGAGTCATAAGAATAGCACCATTCTTGTCACAGGTATTGACCTGGGGGAAAAAGTCTAGGTCACTTGAGAGCTGTTCTTTCAAAGCACAGCAAGTTTCCACTCCATGCTCATTTCCACTCCAGGTACAATTTTCTCAGTGACCCTTCTCCTTCCCAAATCTTCCATTAAAATTCACGGACCTGAGCTCCAGGAGAGTACAGATAACTTCCCTATCTCTTTGATGGTCTGCCATCGGTCTTCCAGCAAAAGTGCACACATTTTGTGGACATTTTCATCCATTCAGAAAATTGATGGATGTCCAGAATGAGGTTTGTCATTAGTCGACATTTCACCTTTTTCAAAATGAGAAATTCATTCTTACACTTGAGTTTTTCCTATAGCACTGTCCTTGTAAGCTATGTTCAACATCACAACAGGCTCTGTTTTTCCTGAGCATTTCTCCTGAGCAGGAAACAACATTTCACAGCCACACATTGTTCGCTTTAATCAGCCAAAAAATGAGGTTCAAGCAAAACGGCTTTTAAGAAAAAATTCACTGTGACCAGAGAGAGCATTCCCAGGCGACACTACTGTGTGCAGTAACTCAGAGACAGTCTATCATTGTTTGCCTAGTGGGAAAAATGCATACTACAAAATCTCTGTCCAGTGGAACTTTTTATTTTGGGGGGGGAGGGCAGGGGGCATTTACCCTCTCATGTAACTGGAATCTTCTCCAAAAGATTGTCATTGCAAGGGCCAGCTACATACTGCTTAAATTAGCAATATAGGCCTCCTTATTTAAGATGCATGACAAAAGTTTCATTAAAGGCACCAACATATAAAGGTTTTTTTTCTTTTCTTTTTTTAAAAGTCATTTTATCGGGGGCTCATACAATTCTTATCACAATTCATACATCCATCCATTGTGTCAAGCACATTTGTGCATTTGTTGCCATCATCATTCTCAAAACATTTGCTTTCTACTTGAGCCCTTGATATCAGCTCCTCATTTTCCCCCCTCCCTCCCTGCTCCCCCCTCCCTCATAAACCCTTGATAATTTATAAATTATTATTATTTTGTCATATCTTACACTGTCTGATGTCTCCCTTCACCCACTTTTCTGTTGTCCAACCCCCAGGGAGGAGGTTATATGTAGATCCTTATAATCGGTTCCACCTTTCTATCCCACCTTCCCACCACCCTCCTGGTATTGCTACTCTCACCACTGGTCCTGAAGGGATCATCTGTCCTGGATTCTCTGTGTTTTCACTTCCTATTTGTACCAATGTACATCCTCCTGTCTAGCCAGATTTGTAAGGTAGAATTGGGATCATGATAGTGAGGGGAGGAAGCATTTAAGGACTAGAGGAAAGTTGTATGTTTCATCGTTGCTACCCTGCACCCTGACTGGCTTGTCTCCTTCCTGCAACCTTCAGTAAGGGGGTGTCCAGTTGCTTAAAAATGGGCTTTGGGTCTCCACTCTGCACTCACCCTCATTTACAATGATGCTATTTTTGTTCTTTGATGCCTGATGCCTGATCCCTTCAACACCTTGTGGTCACACAGGCTGGTGTGCTTCTTCCATTTAGGGTTTGTTGCTTCTGAGCTACATGGCTGCTTATTTATCTTCAAGCCTTTAAGACCCCATAGGCGGGCACCATCAGCTTTCTTCACTACATTTGCTTATGCACACATTTGTCTTCAGTAATCCTATCAGGAAGGTGGACACCACTGATATAATTTTTTGTTCTTTGATGCTTGATACCTGGTCCATTCTACACCTCATAGTCACACAGGCTGGTGTGCTTCTTCCATGTGGGCTTTGTTTCTTCTGAGCTAGATGGCTGCTTATTTACCTGCAAGCCTTTAAGTCCCCAGATACTATATATTTTGACAGCCGGGCACTACAGCTTTCTTCCCCACATTTGTCTTCAGTGATCATGTCAGGAAGGTGTGCATCATGAAATGCCAATTTAATAGAAAAAAAATGTTCCTGCATTGAGTAAAAGTTTTCTTGTATTAAAAAAATTATCATTGATTCTGCATGACATTCTGTTAAAGAAAGCAGTGGCAGTCTGTTTATGTATAGATGATAGCTATGAAAATCCTTTGGGGAAACTTTTCCTCCATCTCATATGGTAGCTCTGAGTCAGAATAAGTTTAATGGCAATGTTTTTTTGTTGTTGTTATTTCTCTTAAGTTATGTTCTTATGTTGTCTTTGACGGCTTTGCTCTTTAACATCTCTAAGAAAAATGGTGTGGAGCAAGGAAGGAGACTCAAACTCAACATCAGCCCAAGATCAATTCTTATGAGACAGAGCTCAGACATGCCTCTACTCTCCAGCATTCTTACCAATCCTGACACCAGTTGTCTCTTTCAAAATACTTTCTACTTTTTTGCTGGATTTGATAATCTCTTGCAATGATCAGTTAGTCCTCAGGCTTACTTGGAGGGTTGTGGTGGTTGTTAGGAACCATCCAATCAGCGTCATATCCTGGCAAACCTGTGTGCAACAGAATAAAGCAATGCCCTGTCCTCTACCATCCTCACAATCCATCTTGCACATGAGACCATTGTTGAAGCCACTGTGTCATTGCATCGCTTTGAGGTTTTTCCTCCTTTTTGCTAGCCCTTTACTTTACCAAGCACCATGTCCCTTTCCAGGGACTGGTCCCGATTGATGACATTTCCAAAGTGTATGAGACAAAAATCTCACCACCCTAACTTTCAAGGAGCTTGCTGGCTGTACTTCCTCTAAGACATATTTGCTTTTTATTCTAGAAGCCCATGATAGTTTCAATAATCTTACCAATACCATAATTTACATGCATCAATTCTCTATTCTTCCTTATTCATCGTTCATCTTTTTTTTTTAAATCATTTTATTAGGGACTCATACAACTCTTATCACAATCCATACAAACATCAATTGTGGAAAGCACATTTATACATTCATTGCCCTCGTCATTCTCAAAACATTTCCTCTCCACTTAAGCCCCCGGCATTAGGTCCTCATTTTTCCCCTCCCTCCCCGCTC
>NW_022103903.1:7532021-7536623 GCF_000313985.2 Echinops telfairi
AGAGGAAAGTTGTATTTTTCATCGTTGCTACATCGCACCCTGACTGGCTCGTCTCCTCCCCGAGACCCCTCTGCAAGGGGATCTCCAGTGGTCTAGGAATGGAGCAACAACGTCCTCAGGGAATGCTGAAGGCAGACTTTGGGGCCAGGGCATGGTGCCCCAACAGACTAGACTGGAAAACACTCCTAAAGGCCAACAATCCTTGAACTAACAATGAGCTTTTCTTTCTTGTTGTGTTTTAATTTTTTCTTTGTCAGTAGTTTGTTGTTGTTGCTGTTGTGCTGTACATTGTCGATTGGTTTTGCTCGGTCTTGTTTTTGTGCATGTTATTATCTCCGTAGGTCTGTCTAAATAAGAGAGGCTGGATGAACAATTTGGAGGAGAAAACAACCGGGACCGACAGTTCTGGGGGGACATGGGAGAGGGGGAGGTGGCGGGAAAGCAAGTGGTGTTAACAAACCCAGGGACAAGGGAACAATAAGCGATCCAAATTGGTGGTGAGGAGGGTGTAGGAGGCCTGGTAGGGCATGATCAAGGGTAATGTATCCAAAAGGAATTGCTGAAACCCAGGTGGGGACTGAGCATGACAGTGGGACAGGAGGAAAGTGAAGGGAAATAGAGGAAAGAGCTGGGAGGCAAAGGGCATTTATAGAGGTCTAGATAAAGACATGTACATATGCAAATATACTTATATGAGGATGGGGAAATAGATCATTGTTCATCTTTTACATTCATTTGACACCATTGAAAAGACTATGAATTGGATCAGGTGAGTCTTTGTCCTCAAAGGGACATTTTTGTCTTTAATGCTTTAAATTCTAGATGCTAACAGGTTATAACTTAGGATCAGATATGCCTAGCATATAGTTGATCTGGTCATCTGTTTTTTCTTCCTTGCCATGTCTATAAGCAGGCCTTTCTGGTCCTTGATCTCTCTCTCAGCCACTCAACCATAGAAAAGTTTACAAAGCTCTTTTAGTGTAGTTGATAATACTCAAAGTCATGCACTCCATAATAAGCTTCAACTTTAAGGCCTATCCCTCCAGCTCTGTGAGTTAGTCAATCTAGCTACTCCAACTGGGTCCCTGGAAGTACCTCATTCCACAAGTGAGCCTTCTGCCCCCTCATACACAGCTCTACTTGCTTCCTGAGCCAGGAAACCTCCCACCTTTATCTGTGCTCTAGCTCTTGGTTCTACTGCTGCTGCCCTTCTGGTGCCCCTTTGGCAGTAGAGCTCTCTTCTCCTGGACAGAGGAGGTTCAGAGTTCAGGAACCTGGGTGTCCAGGGAAGTGCTCCCCTTCTGGCTCTTCTTCCAAGATGATCTTGATGATCCCTATTTCTGCTTCTTAGATGGCTCATTTTGTACCCAGAAAGAGGCCCAAATTGACAAATCCCATTAGAGTTCCAATTTTTTACAATCACAATAATCTTGTCAACAATTATTCATAACTGATCCTATAATTCTATGAACATCTTCCCCTTTCTCTTACTCAGATACAACAGGAAAATAGATAATCCATCTAATCTGCACGATCCCACCCAGTCAATTGCTAAGAGTCACAAAGACATTTTTTAGAAGAAATCACTGTACCATAATGACATTATAAGAAAAAACCCAGTGGTTCAACAAATAAGTGTTCTACTTTTACTAAAATGTTGGTAATGTGAACCTGCCTATCATCTCTGAGGGAAAAATACCAGGCGGATACAGACAGGTTACAGAATGAAAAACCCTATTGGGAAGTTCCACTCTGCCAAATGCAGTCGCTATGAGCTGAAATTGACTAGGGAGCCTTTAAGTAAAGGAAGAGAAACATTTCGATTTTTTATTGTTAGCATACATTTTACCCTTCAGTTTTATCTAACTGTGCAATACAGTTTTATATGCAAATCATTGACTTTTTTAAAAGGAAAATGATTATTGTTTTATATTCAATTGGTTAGATGTGAGGCTTTGAAAGTGGATCTTATTACCTTTCATATATGTATCTCACTGAAATAAAGGAGTGTACTTTTAATATTATACAGAATATTATTTTCATTATTATTTTGAAAGAATTGAAAATTTATATATAATTCTTATCTGGCCTGTTAATAATAGCATACAAATGACAATGCAGTCAGGCTTGCTTCCCTAATCCAATAACTTTGTAGAAGGAAATTTCATTTGCGTTCGCATGGAAGATATAAATACCCTAAGCAACTAAGTTGCTGTGCTTGACCTCCCTTTGAAAATCCGATTTAAATATATCAAAACCTTGTCTTCGAACTCTAGGTTATGCACCTAGCATGACCCCGTAGCAAAACACTTCATAATGTTGATGGGTCCATCTCCTTGCACCCAAAGGTCACCTTTCTCCAACCCTGCACGGTGACATTGTGATTCTAAGGCACGCTTTTTTACTTCGCTTCAGCTTCCTTCATTTTCCTGAATGCTGCATTACAAAACCACCTATGCCTCACTTTGCTTTCCTTTTTATTTCCTCACCCTAAGTTCTTGAATTCTAATTATCGTCACAAAATATATCAACTGGTTTCATTTTTCATCCAGTACCTGAGGGTAGGCTGAGGTGCTACATTGCGGAAGTTATCCATTAGTGCAATTTCCGCTTGTTAATAAGCCTTCTTTGACCAACTGGTTTTCAGAACTCCCATCGCATATGCATTTGCCTGACAATGTAGTTCTCAAAGCATTTTTCTTCCTTTATTTCCTCTTTCAATCTTTACATTCTCACAATATGCTGCCAGTTGTCTGCAAGGGTTCCCCTTGCTGTATATACTCTTCTTTAGACATATAATTATTTGGTAAGTTTAGACCAGACACTGTATGAAATGCTATTTCTAAGAATTTAATTAGCATTTCATCAGTTGTTGAATGGGGAAAACATCTTTTCATATGTATATTAGACATTAATGCTTTCTCTTCTGTGAAATATCTTTTTCTCACACTTCAAATAGGCAGTCTTGTTTTTTGCCTGTTTTTGAACTGTGCAAGCTAGATACTTTTTCCTTTGTTTTTATATGCAATTCTCACATTTTCTATTAAACTTTTTTAATTTTTAAAAATCTATTTTATTTATATTAAAGTACTGTGGATCTTTGAACAACACAGGTTTGGATTGTGGAGGCAAATGGATGTATGGTTTTTATTTTCGTATTGTCATCGTGGTGGACTCGAGGGCTCGCTTCCCTTCATGGCCACGCGAGCCTAACTATGTCCACACACCCAGCTGCTCTCAGCAGTACCTGCGCACGCAGCGGTGAACTGCTCACCTAGAGACGGTTAACATCACACCGTGTTGTAAGAGGTCACAGCACTTCAGTTTACTACATTAGGGACATCAGGGGGAAATCCACATGTAAGTAAGGCTTTGTGGTTCAAATCCTTGTTTGAGAGTCGACAGCAGTTGAAATTCTTAATCTTTTCTCTTAGGGGTCATGTTTTCACTTTATTTTGTTTGTAAACAAAGACTGCCTTCCAATTACCTAAAAATTCTATCCTGTGTTTCATTTTCCACATTCAAATACTCCATTTTCATGGGATTGATTTAGTATATTATGAAGTAGGAATTCAACTGCATGCAGTCCTGTTAAGAAAATTGTACACATCATGTTTCCTCATTGTATAATAGATTATATTAAGAAAGATATAAGAGATATAATTACTTATGTGTATTAAAAATTGTAGGAATGTTAAAAAAAATCAATGTGTAACTCTTACAAAAAAAATGCTACTTCCCAGGAAATTCTAGAAAAAGCAAGAAGTGACAGAACAGAAAGTGTCTGTATTAACTGTTGATTGCAAGCTATACCTCAACTACTGTGATAGCTATATAATCATTTGTAAATTTGAGGATTAAGAGTGAAGGGGTGGAATCTAGCCTGTCAATCAAGATATAGCCTACGAGGCCTCTGTGTGGACATGGCCATCTCCTGAGGATTCTGGGAATTCCTGTAATTCCTCCTTGGAGGCAGGAGACTCTCTTTCTGCTCACTCCCTGAGATATGATCTACTAACAACACACATGGCACTATGCTGATAGACCCTATGCCCTGGGTACTGGAGGAGCCACCTGGAAACCTCTGCCTGCATTAAGATGCTTCTACCACCACTGGATCCACAAGACTTTGCACCCACTGGCCTGTGATATTCCTGCATTTGGTGTCATTGCATGTGTTTCATGAGTCTGAAGAGGACTTTATAGATTGGTATCAGACATAGGGGTTAATATCAGACTTATGGACTTGCTCTGGGATGTTTTCTCAATATTCAATTGCTCTAGTCTATAAAGCTCTTTCTCTCTCTTTTTATAACTCATTGTATTCATTTATTTATATTTACTTTTGAGAATGTACACAGCAGAACATTCTATAAGTACAATCCCAAGACATTAGTTACAGAATTCACACACCTTTTCTTTTTATTTTTTTAAATCATTTTATTAGGGGCTCATACAACTCTTATCACAGTCCATACACACATCAGTTATATAAAGCACATTTGTACATTCATTGCCCTCATCATTCTAAAAATGTTTGCTCTCCACTTAAGCCCCTAGCATCAGCTCCTCATTTTCCCCTCCCTCCCTGCTCCCCCCTCC
>NW_022103903.1:7537726-7540264 GCF_000313985.2 Echinops telfairi
GTCCCGTTGTTTTCTCCTCCAGATTGTTTATACACCCTATCTTATTTAGACTGACCTGTGGAAATAATAGCATGCACAAAAACAAGGCAGAGCAAAACCAAGCAACAATAGAAAACAAAACCACAGCAACACCAGCAAGCCAATGACAACAAAACACAACAACAAGAAAGAAAAGCTTGTAGTTAGTTCAAGGACTGTTTGTTGGCCTTTAGGAGTGTTTTCTGGTGGAGCCTAATGGGGCACCAAGCCCTAGCCCTAAAGTCCATTTTTGGTATTCCCTGGGGACTTCGTTGCTCTGTTCCCCTTGCTGTCTTGTTGCACACCCATAGCGTTTTGCCTTGGTGTTGTGGGATCAGATGGGCGGAATTCCCACACTATGTCTCCAGTGTTGTCCCCTGTAGGGCTATTGGTCAGTGAGGGATGTCATGTCTCATAGTGGGACCTGCCATAGGGTCTCTGTGGATTGGTTGCTCTGAGCAGGAATATCATGCTCAAAGTTTGGTGGGCCAGGATGTACTCCACTCTCTCTTCCTCCCCCTTCATTTGCTCCCCTGTGCTCCGATCAGACATGTTCCTCTTCCGGAGGTCCAAATTCACCACTGTCCTCTGAACTAAATTCTTCTGAGGGGAGGGGCAGGTGTCCATGTAGTTGGGATTGGGGCTGGCCCCTCAGACTCTCTCTTATACACATATGAGTCTCCCTGGATTTGTTTCTCTAATCTACCTGGACTAACACAACTACTCATCAGGAATAAGCTGCTGTTGCTTCTGTTTGTTTGGACCAGAGCTTTACCGTTATATCAGATGCATTGAATGAAACCATTTTCTCTGTAATTCGCTTGCTTCTGAATTTAAATCTCATATTAAGTGAGGTTTAAACTCATATGCAATACATTAGACATTAGCCGATAGAGAGTTTGCAAAGGTTAGTGTATATTCTATATTCTATGATATGGTATTCTACACTAAAAAACAACAGATACTGAACTAATTAGTCTACTATAGTCATATCAATAAAAATTCTTATAATTCTGTTGAATAATCCATTTATTTCCCAATTAAGTGTGATGTGACTTATATCCTACTTCAAGTTTTTACAAACTCATGAGTTGATTTCTGGGTGCTTTACTGATTTCAGTAATACATTTACTCCTGAATAAACCACACTGTTTAATTACTACAGCTTTATAATATAATCTTGATATCAGACTCTATCTCACCACCTCACATATATTTAATTCTCCTTCTGTAGGATTGCCTTGATATTCTTGAGCCTTTAATTAAGGAGTGCCATAATATTCTTTAGCATCTATTTCAGAAAGGATTTTTCAATGTCTTGAAAAAAGCTCTCAGGGTTTTTCCTGAACCGCCATGAATGAATGGATATTATGTAAAATCAGGTGCTTTCTGACATCTTTTAAAATGATCATAGGGCTTTCCCCTCTCACTGGTCAATGTAATGTTTTATGCGAAAAGTTGGTAAAATAATAAACTACTGTTACACTATAGGAGTGTTTTTATAAAATGAAAATATCTGTTCCATGACTTTTAATAAAATGTCCTTTAAAAATATCTGGCTTAGATATTTTCATTGTATGATATTTTGAAATTTATAATTACATTTCTATATATGACTTTTCAGGAGTTAAGTGTCCCTTAAGTTTTGGTAATGCTTAAATATTTGAGAATTTGCATATAATATCTCTTTTCAAATATGTTGTTAGTTTTAAGGTGACATTGATTTGGGTCTGACTCATATCACCACTTTGTGAAATACAAGAAAACTACCCAGTCTGGAATCGTCCTTACAATTATTGCAGTGTTTGAGCCTATTGTTGTTATTGATATGTCAATCTATCTTATTGGAACTTTTCTTTTTTTTCTGACACGGTCCTAAGCTTGATGTACTTCCGGATTGAATATCCTTGCTTAAACATAGTCTCACCGTGCTCACTTCCATGCCACATTGTGAATGTTATTATTCCAATACAGATTTAGTCATTCTCCAGAAATACATGGTACACTCAATATTTTTATAAACACCATAATTAATAGATATAACTCATTTTGGTCTTCCTTTTACATGACCAATTCCTTGCTCCTGTAACTACACCTTCCGTGTATGCATATACTGTAATTGAAAAAAATCATATTTTGAGCCTTAGCTATCAAAGTCACCTGTTTACTTTTCAATACTTTTTAAGGTGGTCTTTTGCAACAGATTTGCCTGATGCAAAATGCCATTTAATTTCTTGAATGCTGTTTTTTTTTTTAATTTCCCAATAATTTTTTAAAATCGTTTTATTAGGGGCTCATACAATTCTTATCAAAATCCATACATATATCAATTGTGTAAAGCACATTTGTACATTCATTGCCCTCATCATTCCCGAAATATTTGCTCTCCACTTAGGTCCCCGGCATTAGGTCCTCATTTTTTCCCCTCTCTCCCCGCTCTCCCTCCCTCATGAGCCCTTGATAATTTATAAATTATTATTTTGTCATACCTTGCCCTGTCCAACGTCTCCCTTCACCCAC
>NW_022103903.1:7541319-7545699 GCF_000313985.2 Echinops telfairi
TCCAGCCTATCTTATTTAGACAGACCTGCGGAGATAATAACATGCACAAAAACAAGACAGAGCAAAACCAAGCAACAATATACAACAAAACAACAGACCAGTGACAACGAACAAATCAAAACACAACAAGAAAGAAACGCTTATAGTTAGTTCAAGGATCATTTGTTGGCCTTTAGGAGTGTTTTCCAGTCAGTCCGTTGGGGCACCACACCCTTTCTTGAATGCTGTTTCTATGGACATTGATTGTGTATCTACGTAAGAGAGATTCTTGACAACTTAAGTATATGCTGACTTTTTAAATATAAAATCGAAAGCTACATCTATTGCTGTACGTTGATTCTAACTCATAGAAACACTATAGGACAAAGGAAAACTGCTCCTTAGTATTTACAAGATTGTAAATTTTGATGCCAGTCAACAGTCTCATTTTTGCTCCTTCAGTGTAGGTGGTGGGTTTGAACTACTAACTTTATGGGTAATAGTCCAATACTTAACCCACTGCTCCACTTTTTCCTAATACCTTAAAAAAGACCTCTGCCATCAAGAAAATTCTGACTCATAGAAACCCTATCTAGATTTTCGGAGGTTGTAAATCTTTAAGGAGATAAATAGCCTCATCTATCTCTTAAGGAAGAGCTGGTGGGTTTGAACTTCAGACTTCCTTATTAGCAGTCTACTCCTTACCCTACAGTATTTTATTTATATAGTTACTACTCATAGTCATCTTGTCTTATCTTTAAAAAAGCATTATCTATCTCTGGTTATGTCATATTTTCTTTCTTGTGGGTTTTGCTAACTATAATTTTAAAAATGTAGCTCACCTTGTGTTTGTCTATTTTAGTAGATTTTTTATAGAACTTTCTTTAGAGTTTTTCGATATCTCAGTTATATTCTAATTTTCCATTTAAGTTTTTACTCTCATTTTCATTGTCCCTATTTTATGCTATTTGTGTTAATTTTTTTATTTTTTAAGTTAGTGCTTATTTAAGTTATTTCCATCTCACTTTAAAAAAGGTAAGTGCTTGAATAATTTTCTATACATAAGTATTGCATTTATAACATGCCTCAAATTTTGTTTATTTCTTTTTAAATTTTTCTTCAAATTGAAATAATCAAATTCTACAATTTTACTTCACTATGAGAGTATTCCTATTATAATTCATAGGAAAGATGGTTAAATATATCTGGATTTTGCTTGTGGTTGTTTGCTTAAAACTAAATTGTGTGTCACAAAAAAAATTATGTTAGTTTCCATTTTACTTTTCCTCTTTTATACCCACTCAGACCAGTGTTTCCATCAGATGGGTAAGGAATCTTGAGTTTTTAAGACTGTGATGCTTATGTTTTTATTTAAAATTTAGTTATTTATTCATATATTTTTGATTTGTGAAACATAACACATACAAAGAAAAATATACAGCCCATTGCATCAAAACAGTGACAGACTCCCAGCAAATCCTGTGTCTGTGGTCCCTTCCTCTTCTTTCTCACCCCTCTCCTGGACTTCCCAGTTCCTTCCTTCTTAACCTCACCCCACCACCCTGCCTGCTCCCCAGCCTCATTATTGTCTTCAGCTTTTCCTTTGGTGTGAAAGCCATTTTTTTTCCTTTGTAGTGACAGTGTCGTGAAATAGTTATCTTTATGAAGTTGACTAACTTTGATGAGCATAATAGTCTCCCATGTTGTCCATATCATGAGGTGTTTGACAGAGTAGTCATTGTTTTTGAAGGAAGCCTGATAGTCCATTGCCTCTGTGTTATCAGACTTTACTTATCCATTCCTCCATAGAGGGAGTTTTAGATTGTTTTCGTCTTTTCACTATTATAGAAGTTGCTGTGGTAAACTCGAGTGTGTATATATACATCTGTTTGTGCTTTGTTATTTGTTTCTTTAGCTTATACGTTAGGCAGCAAGATCCTCAAGTATTTCCATTTGTTTAAGGAAGTGCCATACTGTTTTCCAAAGTGGCTGTATAATTCTGGAATCCCACCAGCAATGTATGAGCATTCCAATCTATTCATAAACTCTTCAGAAGTTATCATTTTCTCTTCTTGGTAAAACCTCATCATTAAAAGTGTAAATTTGTGTTCGTATCTCATTATTATTTTAATTTTTATTTATTTTACGAAAGAGAACATTTCTTCATATAATTGTTGGTCTCCTGGATGTCATTTTAATTAACTATGTAACATGTCTTTTGTCTGTTTTTGGATAGGAGTGTTTGTGTTTTTCTTAATAAGGTGTTACAGTATTCTATAGATTTCTAAAATGAGCCCTTTGTGCGCTTCTGTTTGAATTTGGTTTGGTATTAATGATTTTGAAGCTGGCAAGAAGACAGATTCAAGAGTGTTTTATAGGACTAAACCCAATGAGTTAAAAGGAAAGCACGAGGTTTAGAATCATAAGCATGATCTCTGAGGAAAGTGTAGACAGCGACTATAGCATCAGAGCAATTACACATTAAAAATGGAATCACAGTTTTGAGAAAGGAAACATTGTACAAGAGAAATAAATATGGGCTTTGTAGGAAGACAAACTAGCCTGCATATCAAAGCTTGAACTACTTTTTATTAGCTTGAAGAATAAATCATTTTACTTTTTGAGTCTCATATCTTGTATAAAATCAAACATATGTCTACCAGTCCTGAAGGCTAGTTTACAGTGTTATTTTGAGGACTGTAGATCGCAGACAAAATAAAATCATTTCCATTCCTTCCACTTAATAAGGACCCACATATCAGTTTGCTTTGGTTTGACTACTCAGAGTCCATGTGGATATTAGTCAGGCATGGTTTTGGGGACTTGCAGTCAGACAGAGGTAGCCTGAGAATCCTCTCTCTGCTTCAGTATTTCTCTTTGCTCTACATATCGATCTGTCTGTGATTTTCTATTATCTATCTCTATATTCATTTTCATCTTTTGGAGCAAATTTCTCAAGTCTTCTAGAATTAATTTTATGTAAAATGAATATTGTCTTCTAAATCGTTTTTAACATTAAAAATCTTGTTGTTTGATTTTGCTAGGTGCCATTGAGTCATTTCCATTCCAGAGTGGCCCTTTGCACATCAGAACGAAACACAGCACGGTGCTGCGCCATCCCCACAATCGTTCCTGTGCTGGGATCGCCTCTTCTTCACTGCTCCGTTACTAGATCAGGCACGATGTCCCTTCCCCGAAAACATGCCCAAAGTAGGTGAGACAAGTCTTGTCCTCATTGCATCTGAGAAGCACCCTGGCAATACTTGTTCCAAGACAGATTTGTTTGTCCTTCTGGTGGTCCGTGGTACTTTCACTATTTTCTGTCAGCACCACAGTAGAAATGCATCAGTTCTTCTTTGGTCTTCCTTATTCAGTGTCCAACGTTCACATGCACATGACGCCTTTGAAAATAACATTTATGACTTGGGTAAGGTGCACTTCAGTTCTTAAATAGCTTTCTTAATTTTCAATACTCTAAAGAGGTCTTGTGCAGCAGAGTTACCCAATTCAACACATCTTTATATAGTATTTTAATCCTGGGAACAGAGTAAGACATTGTGATTCTATAACATCCACTATTTTATAAAAAAATACATGGAGCTCTTAGCAGATCTAGGTGTGTGGACCAGGTATATTGTTGACCATAACCCCAATTAAAGAAAAAAATCAAGTACCAACAATTATTAGTTTTTCTTCAGTTACAAACTCCATTGAGGCTTGTTGGTTACCTTCTTTCATCTAATGAAGTAAAATAAAATAAGAAGACTTTGCTACTTCAATTTCAGACAATTTTTCAAATTCAGATTCTCTCTTTAAAGGAGAAGGGCATTATAATTGAATGATATCTTTAGTGATTACATAATAGCATGCTGCAGTATCATTCTAACTTGCTTTAGGTTGTTATAGAGTTAGACATTTATAGTATTATTTAGAAGAGGAGAAAAAGTGAAGTAGAAAGCATAGGAATTAGATGTGGGAAAATAAGAATTAGTCATTCAAGTTGATCTGCAGAAATCAAAATACCTGTAATAAAATTATTTTTTAAAATTCCATTAAAGAATTTATATATTCCATTAACTTTTAAGCTACTAAGTTACTATCACACCAATAATAGCTTATTAAAGTAAGTCAAAACTCATGAGTGCAAATTTCTAGTGAGAGAAATATTAGAATAAACATCATGACAACTAGTCATTATTAGAATGAATATCATGCCTAGTAGTCATCGTTAGAGTGGCTATCATGACATCTAGCCATCATTGCTAGAATGACTATCATGACAACTAGTCCTCATTTTTAGAATGAATATCATGACAAATAGCCATCATAGTTAGAATGACTATCATGACAACTAGTCCTCATTGTTAGAATGACTATCATGACAAATAGCCATCATAGTTA
>NW_022103903.1:7545799-7638188 GCF_000313985.2 Echinops telfairi
TCATTGTTAGAATGACTATCATGACAAATAGCCATCATAGTTAGAATGACTATCATGACAACTAGTCCTCATTGTTAGAATGACTATCATGACAACTAGTCCTCATTGTTAGTAGTGTTGCTATGAGGCTGAAAGCTATCCCATTGCTATTTTAAGGTCATCCGTGTTAGACAGGTTTCAATAGAGCTTCCAGACTATGACAAACTAGCAACAATGGCCTGGTTATTTATTTATAAACGTTTCCTATTATAAACATTTTCCCGTGGGGAAACCTATAGATCACAAAAAAATATTATAAACTCTTATTATGCTATTGAAGATATTCCCCTTTAGTTGGAAAATACTCAAAATACACAGAGGCCCCAACAATAGAATCCTGAAAACAATAAGGAAGATGGTCCAGGAATGGGCAATATTCTCTTCTGCCATACAAAGAGTCACTACAAGTCAGAACCAATCCAACAATGATTAACAACAGCACAAATGAGACCCAAGAGAAAATCTCAATGTCTTAAAGAGAATCTTAAATACTGTGTTAGACAGGGTTCCCTAGGGAAATAAAACCAGGACACTAAGAATTATATGTATATATACAGCATGAAGGAATATAGCAGCTAATTAGTCCACACAGCAGTACAGAGGGCTCAGTTCAATTCACTTCTGTGGAACAGCTAATATACTGGAAGTCCTTCAACTCACAAGAGCTGCTGGGTCTAAGGTCAAGGAAGCAGACAGCTGAGTCTTCCACAGAGTAATGCAAGCAGTCCAGCTACAGGCAGCAAACAACTGGGTGGCTCACCAACAGTCAGCCAGATGACAGGTTCTGACAGTCCGAAGCTCAAGTGATGTATACACCAGCAGGGTGGTAAAGCAGGTCTCAAAGGAACCTCAAGCTCTAGCAACATGATCCATGGGTTTGATGTCCCACTGGTAGTGCAGCTCACAACTTGAGGCAGAGAATTAGCTAAGGCAGCCACAGGCTGGTCTGATCACCAGAGAGCCAGAGAGAGAGAGGTGGGGCTTGCCCAGCCATTTATCTCTTTTCCCTCCAATCAAACGGAGACTTTATTAATCCCACATGTTACTCTTGGCCCAGTTGGCACAATAAACCTACCTATCACAAATATCCAAAAGGATATGGAATTCAAACCAGAATATAACAGCTGTTAAGTATTTAAAAAAATTAAACTGCTAAGTTTAGCCTCAAATTCCTTTTCAGTGCAAAATTCCAATGTTTCTTGTATCTATTTTGCTGATCACAATAGCATAATAATTTCTTTTGAATTCAAATTAGTTGGCTAAAACATTTTCAATTTTTCCAAAAAGTTCGTGGCACACAAAAATCAAAATAAATTTAATTTTCTTAGAAATAGTACGTGCTGTATATGTTCACCTTTATGCTGTTCTAACATAAGTAACTTCAATAAGATTGAACTTAAAGAGACAGTTAAGCAATGGGCAACTACCTTTCTGCTTCCCAACTGTACTTGACTAATCCTTCAGAAGGAAGAGTTAAAGAAACCTCTCAACACTAACTTTACTCTTTTCAGGAAGAGACGATAACCCAAGCGATACATTTACATTGCTTCCATTACCTACAAATACTAACAAGAAAGTGACAGTGCTACATAAGCATATAACTACAACAGCAGAAAGTAGTGGGAGAATGCATTTTTTTATCCTACTTTGACTGATGAGAATGAATAACCAGGAACAATGTTATGGAGGATAAAATGCCAACAAAATTCTCCAAAGGTGACATGAAGAAAATAAGGGGCTCATCATGCTGAATTCATGAGAGAGCAACTAGAATAAATCAGAGGAATCACACATTATGTGGTAACTTTTACAATTTTATGCTTCTTTACACTTTTTATTAATTGAATGACAATTTCTATTTACTGTGGAGCATCAGGAAATTCTGACACACAGTGAAATAGTCTGTGTCCCTAAAAGAGAAGTAAAAATAAACATTATGACTAGCTCTTAAATACAAAAAAATTGGGGTTTTTTTGGTTGTTGTTTTGTTTTGCTTGTTAATAAGTACTTCTTTGAACTTGAAATAACTAAAATAAAGAAGCACATTGCAGATTCTTGTCGGACAAAACTGATACTAGGCATATACTTCTTTTCAATTTGACCTTAACAGTCAAATCACAATGTGAGGCCATGCATAAAATCTGAAGGGATTAAAATAACTAACACATATTCTGGACAAAAAATATACCTGTGGTGACACTTGCAAGTATGGTATCTTCAAGTTAAGTAGTTTTCAGCTAAGGTAGCACCTATGTCTGGCCATAAAAACAACAGTACAAAATTTATACTTTAGGTTTAATTGCTAATAACTTTAATCCTCATGTATTTTTCACCTTACATCAGCATATTTTTGCACAATATTTTGGAACTTCAGTTTGGGGCTACTGGTGATGCAAATGGTTAAGCACTAGAAAGATTACTGATAAAATTTACTAGCTGCTCTGTGGGAAAATGATGTGGCAATCTGCTTCCGTAAATATTTCCCATTTTAGAAACCCCATGGATCAGTTCTACTGGGTAAGATAGGGTTGCTGTAGAAATTGAGTGGGTAGGAGTGATTTTGTTTATTTTATTTTGCTTTTCAGTTTGGCCCTACAAATCTCTGGTCTAACTAAAAAGCTCACTCACTGCCATTAAGTCCATGCTTACTTATAAGACAGGGTAGAACTGCCCTGTGAGTGTCTGAGACCTGTGAGTGTCCAAGATGGTATCTGTTTACTGGATTAGATAGTCCCATCTTTCTCCGAGAGCTGACTGGTTGTTTCAAACTGCTGACCTAGTGGATTGCAGCCCAATTTGTAATCACTGTGCTACCGAGGCTCTCTTCCAAATATTACATTTAGTAAGTTATTTGTGATTCCTGTGATGTTAGTGTTACCGGATTCTCTCTGAAGGAGTTGCCTATGCCAAGAGGGTTATAACAATAGAAAGGGCTTTATTGTGTGGACATATGGCTCAGTGAATTCTTATACAGAGACCAAGCCCTGCTATCCCCATCTGGGAACATTTTATAAGGAAGGGGAGTGGATTCATGGGGCTGTCAGGGGGGAGGGCTGCTCAGCAGATATCCAGCAGATAGGGTGGGGTGTTGAAGGTTGCTGGGGGTTTTTCAGATGCCACAGCTTTCTTTGTCTTTGCACCTGAGCTTTAGTTCCCCAAGAAGCAGCACTTTGTCCCTGTCTCCTTAAGAAGTGATTTTAGATGTAGATTTCGACATCTAAGCCAAGCTTTGTAGCCAATATGAACATTTACAAAACCAGTGAAAAAGTCAATAAGTTAATATTTAAAATAGAATTGAAGTGATGTATAAGGGCCATGAGTGTCGTCTAAGGTCTTGCAATAGAACAATCTCTTCATAGTAGCACTCAAGATCTGACATCATTAATATCTACTGAATTTATCAACTTTTTTAAAAGATCATTTTATTGGGGGCTCTTATAACAATTTTATCAAGCATATTTTACATATGATACCATCGTTTTCTTAACATTTACTTTCTATTTGAGCCCTTAGTTTCAGCTACTTTTTCCCCCTCCCTTGCCCCTTCCCACCATCGTGACTCCTTCTTAAATGATGAACTATTATTATTTTCATACCTTACACCAACTGCTGTCTCCCTTCACTCACGGTTTCTCTTGTTCCTCCCCTGGGAGTTTGTGGTTATCGTCAATCACTGAGGTCAATTCCCTCTTCTCCCCTCTTCTCCCACTTTCCCAGGACACTCCTGATATCACTACTCTGATTTCTGTTCCTGAGGGGTTCATCTGACAGGGATTCTGTGTGTCTAGAGCTCTTATCTGTGCCAGTGTACATGCTCTGATCTAGACAGAACTGAAAGGCAGGATTGGGGTTATGATAGTGGTGGGTGAGGAAACCTCAAGGGACCAGAGAAATAGTGTGTATTTCATCAGAGTTATGCTGCTCCATGGTTGACTCATCCCTTCCTTGTGACTCTTCTGTGAAGGATGTCCTATTGTCTACAGATGGGTTTTGGGTCTCTGCTCCAACTCCCCTCATTCTCTGCAATATGTTTTTTTGTTTGTTTTAGGTTTTCTGATGCCTGTTACCTGATCCTGTTGACACCTCAGGTCGTACAGGCTGGTGTGCTTCTTCCATGTGAGCTTGTTGTTTCTCTGCTAGATGGCCGCTTGTTTAACTTCAAACGTTTAAGACCCCAGACACTATATATTTTGATAGCAGGCACCATCAGCTTTCTTCACCTCATTTGCTTGCACACTCATTTTGTCTTTGGGGATCATGCCAGGAGGGTGAGCACGGAATGCCAGATTGTTAGAACAAAGTGTTCTTGTGTTGAGGGAAGGTTTGAGCAGAGGGCCAAAATCCATCCACTACCTCAATGTATGTACATAAATATATGTACATAGGCCAATAACTCTAATTTTATGAATGAATATATTTACATAAGTTCACACCTATGCTATGCCTCTATACATAGCTTTACTTCCTAGATCATTCCTGTTTCCTTTAACCTTGCCCCTGTCCCACCATTCTTCTGCTTCTTCTTAATTCCTCTCAGCTAGATAGCTGTTGTTCCAACACCCCCAGGATCTCTATGTCCTGCTCATTGTTGATTTTAATTCCCTAGTTGTTCCCCTGTCTATGGCGTTGTTTGCTCACTACTACCTCCCCCACCCCCTTCCTCCCTCCAAGTCCCTCCGGAACCATTGGTCCAGATGTTTTCTCCCTGCGCTTGCTTCTCATGTCTATATTAGAGCTTAGTTCTCTGTGCAATCTTTCTTGTGAGGCAAAAGGCTGTATGACGGTGTCTAGTTATGAGGGGACTTCAAAAGTTTTGATGAAAATTAAATTTTTCCATGAACCTTTTGAGGAATCCTCCTATAATAAATTGTGTCATAGTATTACCATAGGAAAACACTCCTGTAGTTGTTTTTTTTTAAAGGGTGTTGGGTTTTACTTGTAGCTATTCTATAGAGAGCTTTTAGGCAAGCCATGCTGTTAATAATGATGAGTAGCTAACTTTCCTTCCCTCTGAAATTTTTCTTAGATGCCCTGTAGATATTTTGCTGTGCTAAGAGATATGTCTCTCTGCTCACTCCATTGCTGGCTAACCCATCCTCTTTGCAGCTGCAGTGATTGTGACTAGTTGCGTTTTCACAGTTTCTTTTCCTATCTACCTCAGTCTTCTAGGTCATAGTGATTTATGCGTAGTGTTGTTTCTGTTCCTGCTCCTGCTGTCATCTTCTGCCTTAATGGCACGCTTATGAGGATGGATGCTATTATTAGTCTCACTTGCTTATGTAGTATAGAGTCATTATAATCTCAGTGGAAGAAGAGGAACAGAATGATTCAGTTTTAATGGCATCAGTGGAAGAAGCTCATGTAACATACTGTTTCCATATCTGTTTTTATTTTTAACATTCGACTTTCTTATACTTTTCTATTTTTGTCAAACTTTTTATATATATATACATATATATATACATGTATATATATATAAAATGAAACTTTCCATTTCCAGTGCTCCTTAATTTTGAGGTGGTTTGTTCTTATCTATAGAAATAGTTGTCATAAAAATTACCAGACACGGAGTGGGTTATAAGAACAGAGATTTATTGTCTGGAAACTAGGATTCTGATATCAGATTGTGATTCCTTTTGAGGCTTTGAGGGAAAATATGTTCTATTCCACTATTCTAATATTCCCTGCTTGCTGCTGTTCTATCATATGACAACTTTCTACTATCTTCTGCGTGATTCTTTTCAAGTATTTGAAATATTTTCAAAAACTTATTTGCAAACAGGGTTACATTCACAGATACAGGGACAAAGATGTTAAACTTCAACATGTCAATTTGGGGGCAACACAATTCATTCCATAACATATATTTAACATAAGAGCAAAATAAGAATTTCTATTAATTAGAAACAGGATACTAACCAAACCAATATGATAAATTTAGATTTATGATTATTTTGAAAAGCTCAATTTGAAATTCTCAATTTTTTTTGAAAAGAGTATCTTTTAACTATGATTAAAAAATGAAATAAATAACCCTTCACATCACTAGTTGGAGAAAATTAAACATTTTTCAATGAAATATTTATATGTATTGCTTCTTAACACAAACATTTAGGTTTATATCATTTTTGTTCTTTTCTTTACCTTGAAAGGAACTATCTTGAAATAGTCTTAGTAAGGCGAAGTGTTTTTTAAAGCACTTATAAATTTGAATACTATCTCAAATTTTGAAACATGTCCAGATACAACTGTAAATAAAATGGTTCTAATGCTACATTTTCAACTTGTCAAGAAATTAGCATGTTTCTTTGCTATCACACAGGACTGTGGGCCAATTTTTTCCCCCCAATTTTAATCGCACTATTATTTTCCCACTTGAAAATATGTGAGAGCAGCGAAAATATTCCAGCAACAATCAAAATGTCAGCATATTTGTCAGCTGATGAGTTTAGACTACCACTGACACCTTCAGACTACTGTTTTCTGTATCTGAGTCTGTTCAGTGGAATGAAATTGTTCAGTTGTTCTATTGCTAATGGTAGAAAATGTATATTTTTACCATTGCCAAAATTGTCCCATCTCAATATATGGAAACTTACTCGGTGTATCTAATTTCAAGGGACTGGGGGCAAGTTCTACATACTGTGGGTAGATAAATTGGGTCTTCTGGATCCAGGGAAAGCTCCCAACATCAGAAACTACATGGTTTTTCATGCATTTTGCATTTCTACTTAAAATATATTTCCACTCTTGCTGCTAGGTGCCTTCAAGTTAGTTTTAACACATAGTGACCCAATGTGCACTGGAACTAACACTGCCTGATCCTGCACTGTTATCACAATCATTGCTTATTTGAACCATTGTTGCAGCCACGGTGTCAATCCATATCACTGAAGGTTTTCTACTTGGCTGGCCCCTCAGCCAAACATGATGTCCTTCTCCAGGGACTGATCCTCACAGATGGCATACTCAACATACTGAGACCAAGGGTCACCATCCTTGCTTCCAAGAAGCATTTGACTGTACTTCTTTGAAGACACATCTATTCATTATTCTGGACTCCATGGGGCATCCAACACTCGTTGACCATACCACAATTCAGATGCATTGTGTTAGACTGGGTTGACTAGAGAAACAAGTTCATAGACACTCAGAGGTGTATAAGAAGGAACTCTCTCTAAAAGAGTAATTGTATATTAAGAGAACATCCCAGCCCAGTCCAATCCAGGCCCATAAGTCTGATATTAGCTCATATTTCTGATACCAGTCAATAAATTCCTCTTCAGATTCATGCAACACATGCAATGACACCGAATGCAGGAAGAGCACAGGAAAGTGGGTGGAAAGTCTTGTGGTTGTAATGGTGGTGGAAGTATCTCAGCACTGGCATGGGTCTCCACGTGGCTCATCAGCTCCAGGGCCCTGACTCCATCAGTCTTTATCCATGTGACTTGTCAACAGGAATGTCTCGCAAGGAGAGTGAATGTGTCCCACCTCCAGTGAGCTATTTATCTCTATTACACCTCCAAATGAGGTCATCAAGCTGAGACCTGATTGACAGGCTAGACTCCACTCCTTCCTCAAGTTGACAGATTATGTAACTGCCACAGACCACCCCTTGTCAACTTGACACTTACACAATTCTTTAGCCATACATAATTTTTAAACAAAATGATATCTGTACCTAACAGGATAAAAATAAAATGCATAAAAATCAATATGTGCCAAATCCTCATTTAAACATAATATTCAGTAAGTGAACAACACAACAATATTCTATGCCTAACAATTGTAGTTAAGTAATACCTACACCTTATTTCTATGAATATATTCCCCCACCTATGAAAGTTTGTAAGCCAGCCACTTCATGCCTTTATCCTCCCAATTTTGGGTATCCAGTTTCTATACTGTCAACTTACATCAACCCAGTGCTCTGAGGAGACTATCCTAATTCTTGATGTGAAGAATCTTCATTCCAGTTGGAACCTTGTGAAGTCTTCATCCATAAGCAAAGTCAAATCAGGACAGGCCATTTATAAAGTCAGAAGCAATATGCACCAATTCACAGGCTCAAATATCTTCTCTTTATCTAGTTGGGTTCTGGTCAACTCAATGTGGGCTGCTTCCCTTAGCCTCACCCAGATGGCCATTGGCCTTTAGACCATGGGCCCCTTCACAAATTCTCAGCAAGCCAAGACCCTTTGTGCTAGGCCATGAATTTCAGACCAGTCAACCCACTCTCATCTTCTCCTCTAGTCCCTGTGAACCAGGTCCATGGCTGTCAGTGGCCAGACTCAACCTGTCTCTTTATTGCTGCATCTCTCACACTTTCATTCAACAAGTGAATCCAGATGGTCACCTAGCAACCATTTCAGCCTCCCCACAGGCTCCCTTTAACTTCATGGTTAAAGTGGAGTTTTCTAAAGAGGAGTTTTCTTCATGGTTCCAGATTTTTTCCAGCTACTGGCCCAAACCATTAGTTCAAAATTCAAAAATCCAAAGAGTTCCTTTTTTTAAATTAAATCTGTCAACAGCCTCCTAGGCCAGGCTCTTCACCTTCAAGAATGTCCAGAGCACTCAAGACACTGGGTGGGACTTATCTATCATTTCAGAGCCTTCTTTGCAGGCGTGTTCTAAACTCATTTAAAGGTCTTTTTTGTTTCAATTAAATACTTTTATTGGGGGATCTTACATCTCTTATCAAGATCCATACATTCCTCCATTGTGTCAAACACATTTGCACATATGCTGCCATAATCATTTTCAAAGCATTTTCTTTCCCCTTTAGCTCCTGATATCAGCTCCCCATTTCTTCCCCCTCAGTACCCCTCCCGCCTTTCCTCACTAACCCTTGATAAGCTATAGATTATTATTTCCATAACCTACATTGTCTTCCATCGCCCCTCACCCACTTTTCCATTGTTCGGCACCCTGGGAGGGGGTCATAGAGAGGTTGATCCGTGTGATGATTCCCCTTTCTCCCCTTCCCCCCTCCCCTAATCCACTTGATATCTCTATTCTCATTGTTGGTCCTGAGGGGTTTATCTATCCTGGACACCCTGTGTTGCAGGCTTTTATCTGTAGCAGTGTGTATTCTCTGGTCTAATTCTATTTTCAAGGTATAATTGAGGTCATGATAGTGGGGGGAAGGAAGCACCAAAGAACTAGAGGAAAGTTGTGTGTTTCATTGGTGCTATACTGCACCCTGCCTGGCTCATCTCTTCCCTGTGACCCCTCTGTGAGGGGATGTCTAATTGTCTACAGATGGGCATTGGGTATCCACTTCATGCCCCCCTCCCCGACATTCACATTGGGTATGATTTTGTTCTGGGTCTTAGATGCTTGATATCTGATCCCATCAACATGGTAGAAGAAAAACTACCATGAGGCAGAAGTCGAGCAAGCATCCACTCTCCATCTGCATGATTTCTCTAGCCAACCCAAACTAACACATTATGGTACCAGGAATGGAGTACGTACCCACACGGACATATGTCCACGGGATGCATCAATTCTTCTACAGACTTCCTTATGCATTGTCCAGTTCTCATATGCATATGAGGCTATTGAAAATAGCACAACTTGGAATCGACACGTCTTAGCCCTGAAAGTGGCGTTTGCTTTTTTATACTTAAAAAAGGTATTGTGCAGCAGATTATCCTAATGCAGTATATGGTTTGCTTTCTGATTGCATATCCAAGTGAACTGAAGTCCGTGACAACTTCATTCTTTCTTCTATCTATCATGAACCTGATTTTGGGTCCACTTTTGAGGGTTTTGTTTTCTATATATTGAAGTGTAATTCTTGCTGAACTGTAGTATTTGATCTTCATTCATAAGTGCTTCAAGTACTTGTCACTTCTAGCAAGATTTATATCATTTTTGTGTTGGTCTTCTGCATATTTCAAGTTATTCATGTGTCTTTCTCTAATTCCTTTATCATGTAGTTCAGCATCTCAGATGATTTACTCAATGTACAGACCAAATAACTATTGTTAAATTATCAACTGTGGTGCACACTTTTTCTAATTTTAAATCCCAGTGTACTTTCTTATGTGCTCAAATAATTCGATCTTAATAGTTGTATGAGCCCCTAATAAAATGTTTTTAAAAAATAGGTGTAGTGATACCATGAAGTAGGAGGAAGGTGGGGGAAGAAAAGTGAAACGGATCACAGTGATCAATGAGTAAACTCTCCATCCCCCTCCCACAGGAGGCTGAACAACAGAAACATGGGGGAAGGGAGACAGTGGATGTTGTAAGATATGAAAATAATAATAATTTATAATTTATCAAGGGGTCACAAGGGTGGGAGGAGGGGAGGGAAGCAAAAAAGAGGAGCTGATACCACGGGCTCAAGTAGAAATAAAATGTTTTGAAAATGATGATGGCAACATGTACAAATGTGCTTCAATACAATTGATGTATGGATTGTTATATGATCTGTAAGAGCCCCAATAAAATCATTTATAATAAATAAAAAATAATAATTCGATCTTGGGCTATGAGTAGGTTCTATATGAAAACAATTAGATACTGTGGAATTCCCACTCTCTGTAAGTTTATCCATAATTTGTTATGATCCACATAATCAAAGGCCTTTTAATAATCAATAAAATGCAAGTAAATATCTTTCTGATATTCTCTGCTTTCAACCAAGATTTTTCCAACATGAGCAAAGATACTTCTTGATCATTCCAGTATCTGGCAGTAGTTCAGTGAAAATTGGGTTGACAAATATTAAAACACTGGGAAGTGTTTTAATAGCTATTTTTGGGGGGTTTTCTGGGGGAAAAGACAGAAGGTAATTTAAATGCATTTTCAGAAATAGTACTAAATATTCTAAAGTTCTATGATAACCAACTCAAGAATTCAAACATTCTGGATTTCAATTCACAGGTGGAAATTGTGACCTTAGGTATTATCTGTTTCATTAGCCTACAGTTGATCAGTAACCTACATGTCTTACAGTCAATCAACCTCCTTGTTGAGTATACACAAAGTGAAACTGATCAATCATCCTTAATAGCAGTTCCTTGGCAGATTGCTGAAATGTTTTCCAAGGGAAGGGCTGATGAAACAGTAGTCTCATTAAAAAAGGTTCATACAGATTTGCAGCTTTGTAGCTCTGACCATTGTAAAATTTTCCAATATAAGTATTGGCAAATCACTTTTTACGCCCTTTCAAGAGTTATGCAGTCATTATGTATAATCTGTTATTTTCCTCCTCCCAACTGATTAAGTCTGAAGTAAATCTGATAATTTGAATAAATGTAGTAATGAATTACAACAGGCATATCTTTTACATAAATTCTAAACTGGAATATAAAGTAAATTTCACTTCATATCTTTCCTAAAACATTATTTTTTGATAGTCCAGGTGATTGAGGAAGACAATGGTTCTTAATGCATATAATAAACAAAGTAAAATATTCTTCACATTTAATTTAAATGGTAGTACACAATCATAACTCCCATGTTTGTTTGAGAAAAATTTAGAATGCAGTCATACTAATAAGTGAAAAGATTTTCTGACCTTCTCTTCCTGTTCATTTTGGTTACTGTCTCCTGACATTTAATATGCCCACTTGCAGTAATCAGTCCTGGTTCCCATATATGTGGGGAAATAGCAAGTTCTCAGTGGAGCTTTAAACTAATGTCTAATAAAGCAATTCAATGGACCCAGAAGAATGGGTATGAAAGATCAGCTGTTCTGGAAAAGTTAAAGTAGTTTTTGACCAGAGTCTTTACTTTATAGTCTTTAATTTTATTATGTAGATTGCTGCTTACTGGGTATACTTAAAACCCTTTCATCTTAAACGATTTGAAGTTTTACTGTTTTGCACTCTTGATTTGACTTTTCAAACCTCTATCACAGGTAATTTTTACAATGTAAGTAGTACAATCAAATGTTAACCATTATTTTAACTTCCTGGGTGGAATTAGATAGTGTAATTTTACTTTCTTATTTTATAGTGTGTTTTAAAAAACTTAACGTTGTACTATGGAATTCTGAAGCAACATTACATTTAGTAGCGTTTTCACGGATTGTCTTAACATTTAAAAATTTCCATTTAAAAAGGAAATATTTTTTCATGGTATTTCATAAACCTTAATAGCTTAAAGTGATATTAATACTCAAAATTCAATGCATAATAAATAATTCCAGTGTATGTTGTCACCGTTAATTATTGGAGAAAATGTGGGAGTCAGAATTTATTGAAAAAAATCCAAGAAAAAAAGACTAAAAGGGATGTAGACAATTTTCTAGTTCTTAATTCAGTATGGATCTTAAATTATTCACCTTAAGGGAACATTGAGCTCTTAAGTTTACCACCATTATAGATGTGGGGTGGGATGAACTCAATTGGTTGGTGGGAAGGATGAAAGGTATTATACCCTGGTGCTAAAGATAATCAGGGCTTTAGAATACTCTTTTTATTCATTGTAAAAACAATGGAAAGATCTGTGTGACTCATTCAGATGATACATTTCTCAAAAGACTAATGCTTATTTCTTCTACCTACATGTTTCTATACTTTGTACTTGAATCTAGAAATTGGGGCAACAGGAGTCTGAAGAAGCTGTAGTCAAAAATGTACTTTGAGAAAATCAACGGATTGATTTCTCTGGGAAGGTCAATCAAACTAGTCTGTTCACACCAAAACAGCCTAATAGAATTGTGGGAAGCTCAGTGGTTTGGGTGAATACAGTTACCCAAACATATTGTAACTATTGGTAGTTCTGAGTTTCTTAAAAGATAAGACAAGAGAGGATTCTGCCAGAGTTTTAACCCTCAATAAGGAGTTAAGAAATAGCATTTTAATAAGTAATTGAAGCCATGTGTCATTTGACCTTTTGTAATTCACTATATGAAGGGGCTTCAACAATATTTGTGTAACAATTGCACTTCAATTTATGCTCAAAGTATGGTACTCTTTATACATGATTTTGTCTCTCAATTGTATGTTTCTTTAGCATTTAATTGAATGGACATCTAATGAGAGGAAAATAGTAGTTAAATTAAATAGGAAAGCTCCACTGAATTCAGACACATTGATAATTCAAATTAAGTGTGGTTAATTTCCACCATGAAACTTAGATATAATAAAAAACATGTGAATTGCACCAAATTTGAAGTCATTAGTGTTACACGCTTAACTACTGCAATATTCTTTTTTCCCTTCCCACAATCAATAAATGGTTGGTTTCTGTGTGATTAGACATGTTTCAAAATTAAACTTACTTTCTAGTGGAAGAAGTTCGCTCAATTTTTGAGTTTCAAAAGTGCTCCTAGGGAAAAGAACAGCTCAAGTAAAAGTTGATTTATCTATTATTCTTATCATTAAAGAAATTATATTTCTATATATTTCCCCTATAAAACCTGAGATGTTTCGTCCATACTTAGTAATGAAGTGATGATCCAACATTTGGCATTGATCCAAAATAGTGGTGATATTATAAAATTTTTATGCTGTTTCATAGCCAGCAATCAATTTGATAATGGTTGTCGATACCAACCACTGTTTTTTTCTTCCCATTCCTTTGTATATTCATAATTTACATAAGCACAGAGAAAAGTATTCCCTACTGTTAAAGCAGGCATAGATAGCTTTATTGATTAATGCATAAATCGAAAGCACTTCTGAATAGCTTGGAAGAGTATTGGTAGATAATCTTTGTTGAAGTTACTGTTCACATGCTTTGAAGTAATGATCAGGCTGCATGCAAAATGTGATAAGTGATATGGGTCAATGAGCTGTTTGATATGGATTGCTAATCTATGGCTATCTGAAAAAAAGAGAGAAAGAAAAATCATAACTAAAAATTAAACACGCTATCTTTATCATTTTGATTTCAGCTGATAAATAGATCAAAATTATTGTTAAATATACAGATTCTCTCAACGAGGTAGAAAAATGCTTTAATTTCAACTAATAATTTTATTTTTATTTTCTGGACACACAGGTAACTTGGCGTTTTTCTCCTTGAATGCAAGTAGAGCCTTGTGACCAATATTGACCAATGAAAGTGGGCTGAGCGGTTCCATCTCATCACCTGGCTAAATACAAAGAATCTATAGAAGGACTATGAGACTGTTTTAATGTTCACATCTTAGAGCTTGATCTTTGAACCTCAAAATAGAAGGCTTCCTGCCAAACATCTGGCTAAGTGACTACTGGAAAGAAATACATTTTTGTTGTGCTCTGCAAATACGATGTTGAAGATATTTGTCACAGCAATTATCTTACCCAGAGTGACATACACATGATAAAAACCATGTAATTTATAATGGCTATATATGTATGTATTTAAGAAATTAACATTTGATTTCTTTACTAAACCCATTAATTTTTTCCTGTTTAATATATTTACACAGCGAACACTGGGACAAGTAAGGCATACATTGAAATGATTCTTTTTCTTTTTGATGCTATTTGGAGTAACTAAAACTGGAATCCTTCACAATAAAAAAAGCAAGAGGAGTATGGCATACAGCAGAACATTCTTGCTTTCACTTCACCCTCAGTTCCAGCGCACGTGTCCTGTTAGTTAAAAAACTGCACAAGCATTCAGAGGCTTTTGAAACCTGTGAGCTATAGCTAATAGCTCTTTATTGAGTGACTAACTATATATGAACAAATTAAGTTAAAATAACACACTTAATGCTTTGATACTAAATATCAAGCTGCATTATGCCTTATAAAATATAGCTTTCTTATTCATGTAACTAGTTATTTTTCATTGTGAAACTCCAAAAGGACACTGTTTATAGATTTAATGAACACTCAGATGGTTAAGAATATAGATCTTCAGGATAATTAGAGTGTATTCCCTTCAATATGTCATTCCTTATAAGCAGTGTAGAGTTTATACATAGGGTAAATTCACCCAAAATAAAAATATATTTAGTGTCAGGGGGGCTTAAAGGCTTGAAGTTAAACAAGCAGCCATCTAGTAGAAAAGCAACAAGCCCACATGGAAGAAGCACACCAGCCCGGGCCATCATGAAGTCAACAGGATCAGGTAACAGGCATCAGAAGACCCAAAACAAATGAGCAAAATACAGATTGTTGAGAATAAGGGCTATTGAAGCAGAGGGCCCAAACCCATCTGTAGACAACAGGACATCCCCTCACAGAAGGGTCACAGGGAAGGGATGAGTCAACCAGGCTGCAGTATAGCACCGATGAAAATATACAATATTCCTCTGATTCTTTGAGGCTTCCTCACCCCCCACTCTCATGACCCCAGTCCTGCCTTCCAGTTCTGGCTAGTCCAGAGCATGTACACGGGTGCATATAAGGGCTCACAACACTCAGAATCCAGGTCTGATAAACACCCCAGCAACAGAAATGGGAGTAGTGATACCAGGAGGGTAGGGCAAAGTGAGGGAGGAGGGGAAGAAGGGTCACCATGGCAGGAGCAGGGTGGGAGGGAGGGAGAAAAGAGGTTCTTTTCATATCGTGGAATCTACCATCAGTAAACCTTGCTAGTGACAGAAGTCTCCAAATAGCCATCTGCTGGAACATTCTTCCTCTTGTTTTTAACCATATGATTTAATGTTAGAAGTTGTTTCATGTGTTGAGCATTCAGATCTCACATCCTCTTACTTCCAAAACTTTCTTAGTATTCTATTGAA
Organism: Echinops telfairi; assembly: GCF_000313985.2. NCBI lineage: Eukaryota > Metazoa > Chordata > Mammalia > Afrosoricida > Tenrecidae > Echinops > Echinops telfairi. Next base: position 7,561,482 of record NW_022103903.1, read on the forward strand.
TGCTTGATTTTTGTGCTTCTTTGAGATTCACACTCGAATCGTATGAGCCCCTTATAAAATGGTTAAAAAAATAATAGAACCCAAGGAAAGAATATATCTATATTAAAAGAGATTCACACTCAGGCCACAGGGTTATAATTAGGGAAGGAGAACGGCAGCTCTGCCCTAGCACCCCCAAATTTAGATGGAGCAAACATATAAATAATGCTTTTTAAAAGCTTAGCACCTACTTAGCAAGAATGATTAGCTAAAATGAGAAGTTACCAGATGGCACACATGGTTAATAACATCCATCTGTGAGCAGCATCATGAATGACAGAGTTGATTTGAGGGCATATTTAATGCTGCTGGACCCCAGTTTAAAAATAACAGCTTCGAGCTGTGCTAGACCAGCCTCGCTTTGCGGTGCATCGTACACCTGTTTCTTAAGATTGACCCTCATCGCACATGTGTTTCTGTTCTTGAAGAAGCATCATAGAAAACACTCTGAAGAGTTGTAGGGGCAGGGAAATAATCTTTTCCACCCATTTGAACACACTATGTCCTTTTCCTTGTGAAATTATTAAACAAAAATGACTTCTGATAAACTGCTTTTACCTGAAAGAAATATAATGGAGAGAGATAAATACAGGCAGAGGGTCCATATATTATTCTAGAACAGGGAATTCTAAAATAGGTGATTTGTCATTAAAATATGACAATCAATTCCTTGAGCTTCAAAGCTAGACTACATTCAAATCTTACTTCCATTTTTTACTATTTCACATAAGTTAGGGCACAACTTAACTTCCCTCCATCTCAGTTACCCTGTTTTACGCCCTTTCCACAGTGAAAATACTCATATGGGCAGTTGGGAAGGACGAACACACAGATTTTGACGCCTGTAGAGTAGATCCTTGAACATAACAAGCATCATAGAGGTTGAATGATTTTAATAACTGTGAGTGCTTTTCATACTCTTATTTAAATAGAATAGTTGGCTTGTGTGAACTCACTCTTGTTCTCTATATAGATTGCAATGGTTTGGTGTGACATTTTCCATGTGTTTTTATATATTAGCATGTTACTAATTTAGCAAATAGTAGACGAAAATGTGAATTGAGCCATATCCAAGTGAAAAAGCCTTTACAGTATAGAATGCATATGCACAAGCGCACTCCATAATAGAGAGATATATCTATTTTTATCTTGGTGGTAATCTCCACTGCGACCCCTGTCACTGGAGCCCATTTGATTTTTCCCTGCCAGGAAATCCCCCAGAAGTGATGAAAGGTGAAGGGGACCTTGGTGAATTGCCAGAGGCCTCCTGCAGGTTTCCAGAACATCTTGAACTTGTGATAAAGCCAGAAATATCAATATTGCCCTTTATTCCCCACAGCTAGATAGCAACAACACCACCTTAACAAACTTATGAGCCTGACTGTGCATGGAGGTGGGTGATTTCTCTAACGTTTGAAAAGCTGTGTGAGAACTTTAGCAAAAAATCTTAATGTAAAAAAATCAATATTAAATGAGTATTAAATTACACATACCTAAAGAAAAAAATTAAGATTGGCTATATTAGATTAAGGGTTTAGCTAATATTTATCTTTTTCTGGAATTGCTTTTTGAGAAAACTTTGCTATTCCTCTGTAAATGTGATAAATTTTTGCTTTGATATTCCATTACATGTAAATTCATATTTTGAATTTTCCATTTTGTTTTCAATAAAGGATCTATTTTATGGTACGAGGGGAAAAGAACAACCTCCTTTGTGAAACAAATAAATATAGTATGGGCTCACAACTCATTCAGTGATTCCAAGAAGGGATTTATATTTACTTTCTGTAAATATGATATCATTTGAATAATAGCATTAAAGGTTACTCCTTATGTACAAAGAAAATATTTAATCTTAGGCATAATGGATATAAACATACTCATGAGTGAGTGCATATGTACATGTTTAAATTAATTCTACTTCTAGTTAAGTAAATATGTCCTCCAAATTGCTACATCTTATAAAGATATATGTTGGACATATTCAGTACAAATATTGGATAACATAAGTGTTGTTATATAGAGAAATACACACATGCACACAAATGCCTATTTCATATGCCATCAGAGATATTTGCAAGTCTCCTATTGTGGAAAGATAGAAAGGAACAAAGGAGCATGTTCATACCTGTAGAATATTAGATATGCCTTACTGATTTGTAAACAGAAATAACTTTACTTCCTAAAATGTAGAGAGGGGAGAAATGTAAAGTAAGGGTCCCAAGATGTCAATTTAGCCTAAAGGCAGATTTAAAAATAGATATTGACATTACTATATTACCAAATTTAAGCCAGGAGGGAAAATAAAAAGTCAGTTTCTTTCATTCTGTGATCTTTCATCAATTAGGAGAGTATGTTGCAATTTCAAAACCTCAGTCAGTAATACAACCAAAGTTTACCTTTCACTGATAGATGGCATCCTATTGGTTTTGGTGACTCTTTGGGGCACAGCTTTCAAAATGTATTTTCATGGTGGTCAATAGAAGAAATGAGAGAGCCAGGGGGTTAACTACCAATAGCTGGACATAACCATTCAGAAATAACATATGTCATTTTTGTTTCAAAACAAGTCAAATGTTCAAGAGGACAGATAAGTTTAGGAAGTTCCTATAGTATAGAAGGGGAAAGATTAAAAATAAATAATAAAAGTGAGGATCAATGATATGTAAGCCAGATCCTAAAAAATCTCCTCTTCAAAATAAAACATATGAGCCTTTGAGGAAATGGCATAGGGTCAGTCCACATCTGACGTCCTCTGGTTACCCAAAGGGGAATCCAACTCCCCATCTCCAAGGATGACGCTTATGAAGATACACCACTATCCTTCAATTTCATTTACTCTATTCTGACACCAACCTTCCTTCCCACAATTCTCTACTTTGCTGGAACTGGTAACCCATCGTATTGGATACACAGGAGTCATAGACAAACTCACAGTTATGGGGGTTAGTAGTGAAATTAAGACGTTTCCACAAGTCATGAATGGAGCACATTAGGGATACAGTTTTCTTTTTTGGTCGATAGCAGTGCCACTCCTCAGCCATCCTGGGCAGCCTCTCTCTGGTCCTTGGTCTCTCAGTCAGGTGGTCCTTTGTCTTCTGCCCTGACCCTGAAAGGGTTACAAATCTCTTTTGATATTGCAAGAAGACTGAAAACCACACCACTCCGAAAGCCAAGCTCCTTCCCAAAGGCACCAGCTTCACTCATTTCCTGGACCTGGAATCCCACGTCTCTACTCTGAGTTACAAACACTGGTGTAGCAGCCATCTTTAAGAATGCCAGGAGCCCTGGTGGCGTAGTGATCACAAGTTGGGCTACGATCCACAAGGTCATCTATTTGACACTATCAGACAATCTGCTAGAAAAAGACAGGACGTTCTAGTCCGGTTAACAGTTACAGTCTTGGAAACTCCCTAGGGAAGTTCTATTCTCTCTTCTAGGGTTATTATGAATTGACATTGATTCCATGGAAGTGAGTTTGAGTTTTTGTTTTGTTTTTTAAGAATGCTGGGGCTCCCTTCACACATGTGTTCATACTTGTTGTGGTAAAAGGTGTGTCCTCTGGGAACTTTGAGATGGATCTTTATCTCTATCCTAATAAATCCACTCTGGTATGCTGATTTTCATAAGCCTTTATATACATTTTTCTACAATACACCAAGAGAGGACTGGTAACTCAACTTGATTTAATAAATCACCATATAATCCAGGTTTCAGTAAAACAACCAAATAAGTGATTAGATTATTTTCCAACATTTCAGGCTGAAACTCTGACTTTAGAATCTGTGCTTAGTGGCCAATTCAATAAACTCAGGCCAATGCAACTTTATGTTTTCTACCATTATCTCACACTCGTATTAGCCATCCCCACGCATACTTTGTAGGTTTCTGTTTGTACTCATAAAATCCAAAGGAATAAAAAACATCAAGCCGTTCTCTTGGAATACCTCTTTTGGGGTCACAATTTGCACTTCAAGTTTGGAAGCTCACTGGTACCCAAGTCTAGTTATTGGTCTAAAAGCAATAATGGGTGGTGGTGTGGTTTTCTGGGAAAATTCAGCAGTGCTTTCTAAGGCATCATTCTTGGGCAATGCATGTGGGAATTCCCCAGGCATTGCCCCTGGTGGTAACTCAGATAATGACTTCCAAGGCAAAACTGTCTTAATTTCCTCACATGATGGTAAGAGGAATGGTTCTGTTGCCAGGAGTGATTCAATGATCTTTAAGGACTCAATGCCCCCCAGCATGCTAATTATCTGCCTATAGGTTCTCATATGAGTGTCAGGATTCCCATTCCCTTCTGATCCATGGTGTCACTTTCATTTTAAATATATTTTGATATTGGGAATTCAATTGGCAGTATATTTCAGCCACTCTTCAATATAATACAGTGATATTAGCTCTGCTTCTACTATAAATCAGATTTTCTTTTAGGGAACAAGTGGAAATCTTGAAGTAATTCATGTGGATCTTGAACTGTGACTCAGAATTTCTGAATAATCTATTTTCTTCACCAGTTTAATGTAAGTAGGACCAACCAACCAGCATTTCTATACATCTCACAATCACCCAGACTTTCACTTCTCACCAACACTTGCTATATTGGTAGTGATAGTGTTTGCATTAATATTATTACCTTATGCCATGGTAGCTCCTTTTTTACTAATAGAAGCAGAGTTATCAACTTTTTAAAGATTAGTCAGACTTGAGAACCACTTTAGGAAATGATAGTGTTAATTTTCTCTGTAGAAGCGCTACAGTCACCAAATATCTTAGTTAGGTTTTCTAGAGAAACAAAACTAGTGAGAGATGCATGTATCTGTAGATGTTGTCGATGAAAGTGAAGTTGAAGAAGTAGTTGTAGTTGTAGATGAAGATGAGGTTAAGCTGAAGAGTAGAGGTGGAGCTAGATGTAGATACAGCAAATGTGCTATAAGTGGCCAAAGCATGGCACACCCAAATTGTCACTTTGATGCTTCTGATCCAAGCACAATGTTTTCAATTCCCTCATATGCATATTGAATCTGGACAATGGATATGGAAAATGAAACAAGAATCAATCCATTTGAATTATGATTTTGGTAAAGAAAACTGAACATAACATAAACTACCAGAAGCATCATCAAATCTGTCTTGAATGAACTGCCACCAAAATGCGCCTTAGAAGGACAAATGTCAAAGCTTTCTATTGGACATGTAATCAGGAGCTGTACGTCCATGATCAAATAAATAAATAACGTTTCTTTCACAGATCAGAAAGAAAATTACCCCCAAAAAATCCCCACAAACCCAAAACAAAAAAGAAAAGTGAACTTTTAAAATTTAAGCATTTTAAGATAATAACTAGGAGAAAAATATCTATTTTTTGCTAAGTACTAATATGGAGAGGCTTTCCCCAAATGAGTAAGTTTTGTAGGAACAAAGGTTTTTATAAAATATACGTGAAAGGAGAACAGTTGTGTGGGTGGGCAATGTGGTCATTTATTCTTCTGTAGTAAAATGTCAAGTGTTTGGCTGGGAACAGCAGTGGTAAAAATCTAGAGCTACAAAGGTGGAAAGATAGAAAAGAAGCCTGCAGAGGAGCTGGATCACCTATTTGAAAATGTCTAATAAGAACTTCTGACCGACAGTGGAAAGGATTGTCATCAGGCAAAGTTGTTTATCAGAGAATCAAGAGGTGATTCACTGAAATCATTTTTTTAATATTTTAATTTAGAACCTTTTAAAAGTCATATATGTGTCCATGGTTTTCTGTTTGCCTTATTTTTAGTGTTTAAATAATATTGTCTTACATTCAAGCTGAGTGTGTACACAGCAAATTAACTTTCCATTTAACAATTTTTATGCAAATCATTTAGTAATATTGGTTACATTTTTACATTTCATTGTTCTCATCTATTCCATCCTGGTTGTATTATTCCCCTTGCCTTCTCACCTTTGTTTTCCTATAAATACATACATATATATTCAGATGCATGTTATTTATTTAATATTTTTCTAAATTTAAAAATACATATTTTCTTATATGTTATCTGTTACTTAAATGTTTATCTGTTGTTCTATACATACATAGCCACATATTCACAGTCATATAGATCTATGACTATATATATGTTTGTGTAACCACACGCATTTTTTTGTTTTTGATTTTATTGCAAAATTACGTTTTTAATATCCTCTACCATTTTCCTCTATCGTTTTCTCTTCTGCACCTTTTAGTGACATCATTTCCTAGGCTCAAGATGAGTTCATTTCACCTACATTCGATGTTCTCTCCCATGACCAAAATGGCAAGTGTCTACTATTTCAATAGTGTCCCACTAAAGCTCCCAACGCCTGGTAACTACCAGAATATACAGTAAAGTGTGCAAACACTTGCACTGTATAAATGGAGGTTTATCAAAGAAAGAAAACTCAGGTATTTTTCCTTAATAAAGAATGATAGAAAAGTGATAAGATGGGACGGTGTCATAGGATGTACAGGTGGGGGGGGGGGTGATGGGTCGGAGAAATCCAGGAAATCCTGTCATGCTCTGTCACAGGTTTCACGGGATTATTCTTTGTGATAGGTAGGTTTGTTGTGCCAATGGGACAATGAACACATGTGTGATTAATTGAAGGGCAGAGAGGTAAATGGCTCAGCGAGCCTCGCCTCTCTCTCTCTTGCTCTTTGATCATCAGACCAGTGTGCAGCTGCCTTGCTTGTTCTGTGCCTCAATTTGCAAGCTACACTACCTGAGGGACACCTAACCCATGGACAGTGTCGCTGTAACTTGAGTTCCTTCAAGACCTGCTTCACCACTCTACTGGAATGTACATCTCTTGAGCTGGGGACTGTTGGAACCTATCACTGTTGGTGACCGGCCTTGCTGTTTGCTGTCTGTGCCCAGATAGCTTGAATTGCTTTATGAAAGTCTACCTGGGGGCCCTCAGGACTTGAAGGACTACCATCATATTAGCTGTCTCACGGAAGTGAGTTGAACTGAGCCATTTGTACTGCTTTATAGATTAATTAACTGTTTATTTCTTATGTTATCTATCTGTATAAATATATATACAATTATTAGTGTACTGGTTTTGTTTCTTTAGAGAACCCTGTCTAACACATTCTTGTAATTTAATAAAAGTGTTAGCATATTACAATATTTAATTTTTTGTGAATGACATTTCACTCAGCATAATGTCTTCCAGATTCATCCATGTTGTTTTTAGGATTGATCTTTATTCTTCACGGTTACATACTCTTCCATTGTGTTTGTGAACCATATTTTGTTTATCCATCTGCTTTGTACCAAATTAGCTGGGTCAGAATTCTCAGTGGCTTGGCAATTAAGTCCCCTAGTGTGCATTAATACAATGCAATCACTTTCATAATGAGTTCTCCTGTGAGCAGGCAATCATTTAGAAAAAGATTAGGGTGGAATACAACATCTTTACCCAGATCACAACGCTAATGCAATCAATTGAAAGTAAAGTTCTTCAGGAGTGTGTCTGATTCCAATATAAGTCGAAGCTATGGAAAAAGCTTGCTTGCCTTTTAGAAAAGTTTGCTTACCTTGCTGCTGGGTCTGGACCCTGTATCTAGTTCATCAACCTAATGTTCTCTAGACTTGAACCAAGTGCCTGCTGTAGTCCCTACCAAACCTGGGAGTCATCAATAAACTGCAACTGACCTGATGACTTGGAATTCATTCTCCTCGGTAGACACAGGTAGCCTGATTTTACCTTGATTCATTCACCACTGCAGCCACGAGCTTGTCATTTTCCTGCTGATCTTGGGCTCATCCGTTCCCACAGCTAGATGAGTGAAGAGAAACTTCCAACCTAAATCTGATCCACGGACTTAGAATTCTCCTGAACAAGGAAATTGAGTTTCTGCAACTGTGTCAGCCATTTTCCTTGATACAGATGCCTCGGTGTTGTTGTTAGGTACAGTCAAGTTCCTTTCAATTCATAGCAGCTCTGTGCATAACAAAACGAAATACTGCCATGTTCTGCTCCATCCTCCCGACTGCTGTTAGGTTGAGTCCATTTTTGCAGCTTCTATGTCAAATCCTCCTTGAGGATTTTCCTCTTTTACTTACTACCTACCTTCTACTTTATCAAGCAAAATGTTTAATCAAGACACACACACACACACACACACACACACAGAGTTCCAAGTGAGAAGTAGCCTGTTTATTTCTGTAAGTTGTTAATAGAAAGCTAGCAAAACCCATTCCTTTTTGTTGTTAGGCACCAATGAGTTGGTTTCAACCCATAGCAACCCCAAGCAGAACCGAATGGGGTCCTGTGCAATCCTCACAATGATTGTTATGTTTGAGCACATTGTTGCAGCCACTATGTCAAACCATCTTGCTAAAGCCTTCCTCTATTTTACCAAGCATCATGTCCATCTCCAGAGACTGATCTCTCCTGACAACAGGTACCAAGTACATGACACAAAGTCTTACCATCTTTGTCTCTAAGGAGTATTTTGGCTGTACCTCTCCCATGACAGATTTATTTGTTCTTTTGGCAGTACATGGAACTTTCCATATGTTTTTCCAGCACCATAATTCAAGTGCATCAATTCTTCTTAATCTTTCTTATATAATTCCCAGCTTTCACATGTGTATGAGGTGATTGAAAATGTCATGTCTCCTGTAGGATACACGTAAGTCGTCAAAGTGAACCTCTTCAACACTTTAAAGAGGCCTAATGCAGAGATTTGCCCAATACAATGTGTCATTTTATTTCCTGACTTTTACTTCCATGAACATTGATTGTGAACCCCAGAAAGATGCATCTTCACCACTTTCATTATTTCTTTATATATATACACACATATACGTTTCATTGATTTTGTTTCTCTTGAGAACCAAGCCTAAGAAAACTTCCACCCATCTATGGGCACTTAGGTCGTTTTCATCTGTCTTTTTATGCCAATGAGTCAGGGTTGGTGTATGCTGTGTCTTCAGTCCATCCTTTTGAGATGTAAAGAAGATTGAACAAACAAGTACGATAAGCAGAGATGAAAGAAGAGATGAATCAAGGCACATGAAGATTGCCCAAAAGAAGAATCTCAGAGAGACAAGGAACTTCCTAAGAATCAACAGAGTGACAAAGCCTTTCCCTAGAATCAGTATTCTGAATTCAGACTTCTACCCTCCTAAACTGTAAGAAACTACATTTTTGTTTGTTAAAACCTGCCACATGTTATATTTCTAGTACAGTTCTAGGTATCTAAGAAATCATCTTTTTATTATTGTAAATCATTCTGCAATAAGCACAGGTGGTCATATGCCTGTGCAGTTGCTATTAGTGCTCTAGCATATTAAGAATGGGATTGCTGTGGCACCATAAAAGTTTCTAATCCTTGCTCTTTAAAGAAGTGTTATACATAATTTCTGTAAGGAACTCTGGTGGTGTATTGGGTTATGCGTTGGGCTGCTCACCACAAGACCAGCGACTGAAAACCCCTCAGAGGGAGAAAAATATGACTTTCTACTTCCATAAGGAGTTCTAGTCCCAGAAAACTGACACGGGCAGTTTTCTACTCTACCTTATGGGCTCACTATAAGTCAGAATCAGCTACATAGCATGAGTGAGATAACATTTCCCTGGTGAGTAAACCAGTGTGCAAACTCCCCAGCAGTAAATCAGAGCTCCAATCTTCTTGCAACCACTCAAGAGTTTGTTGTTTTGTGGATTACTGTACATACTTGAGTATAAGCCAACCCGAATATCAGCCGAGGCACCTAATTTTGCCGCAAAAACTGCAATAAAATTGAGCTCAAAAACTTAGTTTATACACAAGTATATACAGTATTATTGCAGGGGTAAAGTGATATTTCATTGTAGTTTGAATTTGCTTCTAATGGCTACGATTGTAAGCTTGTTATCCGTTTAAATGTTCTCTTTGGCTCATGTCCTTCCTCATTTTTAATTGGATTGCTTATCTTTTTATTGTTACATTTCTTATGTTTTAGAGATTAGAACCTTAATCTCTATAATCAGATTTGCTGACCCAAAATATTTTTCCCCAATCTATAGGATCTCTTTTCCTTTCACTTGTTATATTTTGAAAAGCATAATTAATTTCAGCAACTCTGAGTTCTGTAAATTCTATTCTCTTTTTTATGCATTTATAGTTGTGTTTTGACAATATATTTCTCTCCTGATAAGATGTTCAAAGTATATGAGGCAAAGTCTCTCCATCTTTGCTTCTAAGGAACATTCTGTCTGCACACCTTTGAAGACAGATTTCTTTGTCCTCCTGGAAACTTATGGTACTTTCAACATCCTTTGCTAAAATCATAATCCAAATGCATCAAGTCTCCTTCAATCTTCCTTATCCAATATGCAGCTTTCACATGTATATGAGGCAACTGAAAATACCGTAAATCTGGGTCAGATACACCTGAGTCTTCAAAGTGACATCTTTGCCCTTTAATAGTTTAAAGAAGTCTTGTGCAGCATATTTTCCCAGGACAATACATTGTTTGACTTCTCCACTACTGCTTCCAAAAGCATTGATTGCAGATGCAAAGTAAACTGAAATGCTTGACAACTTCAATCTTTTCTTCATTTATCATGATATTTATTGGTTCAGTTGTCAGGATTCCTTTTCCTGTACCCTGAGCTGTAATCTATTCTGAAAACTGTAATCTTTGTTCAGTCACCAATAGGTTCTTCAAAGCCTTTTACTTTCAGCAAACCAGGTTTTGTCATTTGCATCTTAAGGTTGTTAATGAGCTGTCCGCCAATCCTGATGTAGCATTCCTCGTCACAGAGTCCTACATCTTGATTTGTATGTTCACACTGAATAAGTGTGGTGAAAAACACAACTCTGACACAGTTCTTTTTTATTATTATTATTGTTGTTGTTGTTGTTATTATTATTATTACTTTACTGGGGGCTTGTACAACTGTTATCACAATCCATACATCCATTCATTGTGTCAAGAACATTAGTGCATTTGTTGCCATCATCATTTTCAAAACATTTTCTTTGTACTTGAGCCCTTGGTATCAGCTCCTCATTCTTTTACCCCTCCCTCCTGCAACCTACCATCCCCATGAACCCTTGATAATTTATTAAGTATTATTATTATTTCATGTGTTACACTGATCAATGTCTCCCTTCACCGACTTTTCTATTATCCATCCCCTAGGGTGGGGGTTATATGTAGATCAGTTCTTATAATACTAAAGGCATGATTATCACATGATTCTGTTCTGCCTCTGTGTTAGTATACAAGTTCCAGTTATGGGTTCTGGAGTTCCCATTTTTACCAAAACTATCCATAGTTTCTCTTGATACACTCTGTTGAATGCTTTTTGCATACTCAATAAAACAAGAGCAAACATATTTCTAGTATTCTCTGCTTTCAGTCAAAATTCATGTGATATTAGTCAAGATGTTACTCATTCCATGTATTTTTCTGAAGCTGGAATGAATTTCTAGTAGCCCTTGGTTAATATACTGTTTTAAACATTTTTGTATTATCATCAGCAAATTTCATTTTCATCTGATATCAATTATATTGTTTGATATATATATATAACTTTTCATATAATTATATACACCAATCACATATATATATGTGTGTATATATATGATTATTCTCTTGGTTACCTTTCTATGGAATGGGTACAGTGTGGATCTCTTCTACTCCTTTGGCCAGGTAGTTGTCTTCCAAATTTTGGCAAGTGGTGTAATGAGTGCTTTCAGCACTATCTAAGTCTGTTGAAACATTTCAACTTGTATTTCATCAGCTTATGTAGCCTTTTATTCACTTTAGTACAGCTTGGATTTCATCCTTCAAGCCATTGATACTTGATCATAAAGTACTTTTGAAATAGTTGATGTTGAACAACTCTTTATGGTGGAATAATTCTGCGTGTTCCATCCTTTTTTAGGTATTCCTTCGCTGTTCAGTATTTTGCCCACTGAACCCTTCAATATTTCAACTCCAGGCTTGAATTTTTTCTTCAATTCTTTCAGCTTGAAATAGCTGATTGTCTTATTTCCCTTTGAAGTATTATGCAACATTAAACAATAACAAAGATTCTATGATGTGCCTTATAGTGTAAAAAACCTGCAGGCATTATGCTGATTAAAGTAAGTCAATCACAAAAGAAAATAATTATATGCTTTTGTAACTATAAAAAGTCAAGGAAAGGCTTGCACACAGAAATAAGCATTCTTTGAAAGTTACCAGGAAGTGGAGGAGAGGGAAAATCATTAACTAACTAATAGGTGCATATTAACATTAGTGAAAGAAAACGCAACACATGTTAAGGAGGTGGTTAGTATAAAAATCACTAAGCAAAAGGAAGACGGAGTGGTACACAAACATTATAGACAGTGTAGGTAAATACAATTACATACAAACTCTATATCATCAGTCATAACAAGCATTAACCTACAGGTGAGTACGTAGAAAGTCAAGAAAAATGGGTATAAGTAGGCAAAGGAGATGATACACATGGTTATCTATAGGTTTAGCACACAATATTTGTATATGCACATTTGAATATGCCATAAGTATATTCAAGTTTATAGTATAGCAAACAGAGTAAAAAATATATATAAATTTCTTATCTACAACAAACACCTGGAATGAGTCAATAGCTAAGCCTCAAGACCATAGTCACGTTTTTTCACCAAGTTCAATCACCATTGTATAGTCTAGAAATAAAATGTTTTATATATATTATATATTTATGGTCTTATATAGATTTTATACAAGCTTTTGAGCATCCATCTAAGGTGAAACTATTGACCTCCCCCCATCCTGAGCAATTCATCGTAAAGGAAATCTAACCTGCAAGGACACATTAGTGTAAAAGGCCAGAAGAGCTCGATGGTGCCCACACACAGCTGCTTACCATTATAAAAAGGACTAGCATACGTTCCTAGGAAGAAAGGGAGGAGATGTGAAGTAAAAAATATATCAATAGTGTATAAAACTAGTGGATGATCATATTGTATCACAAAATTAAGGATGACTGCATAATTACATAACTGCCTAACAACTTTTTGAGAATCATGGTCTAGCTAAATTTAAATATAATCTAAATTTAAATATAATATTAAATATTACAGGAAGCATTACTCTTGCCTTTACCTTAGCATTAATTCTAGCATTGTTCATTGATACTGCACAAAATAATTAGATAGTAGATGGTTTAATACTTTTAAATGTGAAATATTGGATAATGAGATGTTAATGATGCTATAATGAGGAATATGTGAATAGTGAAAATCACTTAAACATATAAATTGATAAAATTTATGGTATATGAAATTATCTTAAATAATAAATTAAAGGATGTAATTAACCATATCTATGTTACAAAATAGTGTCAATAAATGAACCACAGCTAAATGAACAACTACAGAAGAATGCTAGACATAATGCTCATTAATAAAATGGTAACAAAGCAATATTTGGTAAAGTGATTATCTAAGGTAGGAATTCAGAAAGGAAGAAGAGAAATGTAGTAGGAAGGCCTTTTTTTGTATCAATGATTAGCTTTAATATATAGCCTGTGTTTCTTAGATTTTATGTCAACTTGATGTACCTATGGGAAGGGAGGGGTAGAACCCAACTTCTCAATCACGACACAGTTTAATGACTTCTCTTTGGCGATGTGGGCATTTTGTATTAGAGACACTGAAGATAATGGGACTCTTTCTCATGCCCTTCTTCCTTTTGACTGCGCCCTGTGTCTCCCATCTGACTCTGGGCCATTCGTCTATTTGGCCTGCTGTCCCTAGGATTTCTTGGTTTCCTGTCATGTTCCTATTGACATTGGATCCACATGACTCTGAACCCACCGACCTGTGATCTCCCCACTTCATGCTTCCCCTTCAAGATTCAATGACTATCAGCTGCATGAGTCTGCATGGGGATCTAGCTAGCATCTATCCCATGAACTTGAGTTGGACTGAGCTGCTGATATATATTTCTTTCATGATATAAAGTTCTTTCCTATATACATATTTACCTGGTTGTGTTTCTCTAGTAAACCCAGCCTAACACAGAGCCTAAAGTATTTTAAGAACTTTTTAATATTATACTAACAAGAGAATTCCGGGTGCGCTTGAAGGGCTTCCAAAGTAATGTCAATAAATGCTTTCTTATTATCTGTGGGGGCCAAACACTTCTATATTCCACAAGTTTACAGAGTTTAGAATCTAAAGCTGCTTTTTGAACTTGTTTGTTTTGTGATATAAGTTCTAATGAAACAAAAATGACGTGAAGAGTAGAATAAATTAATACATGACTGAGTAAACACATAATAATTGTGTCAGTCTTCTCAAGCATATGAGCTTTATTTCCTTTTCTATATTAAAATTTTTAGTATTGAAAAACATTCCTTCTTTGGTTAGCTCATGTCTTTGGACTTCATTTTAAAAATCTGTTACGGAGTACTGTGCTACTGTTTTCCAGTCAGTAGTAGCATACATGTTGCTGTAATTTTGGAATCTATGTCATTGGTATCTCAAATACCAGCAAGAAATTCTAGACTAAGAACATACTACAAAGAAGGAACAGGATGTCTACCTCTGAATAATTAGCCACTGAAAATCAAGCAGATAGCAGGGAAATATTGCCAGATACTGGGAAAAACCTCATAAATCATAGCCTAGAAATGTCATATTCAGTGCCAGAAGTTGAGCCCTGAAGGTGAGAAGGCACTCAAAATAGGATTAAGGAAAAACTGCCTTTTCAAAGTAAAGTTGGTCATAATAACATGAATGGAATAAAGCTTTCAGAATAGTCACTTGCTGATGAGGCATGACTGAAAATGAGAATGAACAGCTGCATATATCTATTAGTATTTGGACAAGAGATGTAAAAAGTATAACTGTAGGAAAACTAGAAGTCATGGAACATGAAAAGGAATTCATAAAGATCTATACACTAGGCATTAATGATCTAAAGTGGATTGGTCCAGTCGTAATGAGACAATTTAAAGTTTTCTATGCTAGGAAGGGCAAATTCGGGAGAAGTGACACTATATACATTGTAATAAATGATATTTCAAGATCTATCTTGAAGTACAATGCTGTTTACAATAGGATTGTATTAGTCTAGGTGCTAAACAAATCCACAGGAACTCATGTATGAGAGAGTTTTATGTAAAGGTTAAGTGTGCATCAAGAAAACATCCCAACCCAGTGCTGCCCAAGCCAAGTCCAATATTAACCCATTGATTAACCCATATGTACAACACCAGTCCACAAAGTCCTCCTCCATCTCACAAAATAGACAGAATGATGCCGACTGCAGGAAGAAAGCTGAGTCAGCGAACGTGTAAGGATCTTAGCGCTGGCGGGGGTCTCCACACGGCTGCTCCAGGACCCAGGGCTGCATCAGAGTAGGTCCAATGGGCTTCTCCTTGGGGATATCTTGCAGGAAGTCAGCCTTGCAAGCTGAAGCAGGGGACTGCTAAGGCAGCTGCACCCTGGTGCAACCATCACAAAGCAAGAGACTGAGAACTAGAAAGGCAAGGCTCACTGAGCCATTTATCCCTCTGCCCTTCAATTAACCCTACATGTATTTATCGGCCAGGAAGGCACAATAAACTAACTACCTCAAGGATATTAAATATACATGAACAAGGAAATTCATGTAGTGAACTATTATTAAATTTGTGGACCAAACACTAAAGTTAGTGAAAAATTAACTGATGTATACTACTAACTTCTTGGTCTGAAATTGATCAAACACACAATCAAGATTCATTGTTAATTATTGGCAATTGAAATGCAAAAATTAGAAACAGGAGAAAGGAAAGGAATTGGCAAACATGGCCTTGGTGATAAAAACAAAGTTGCTGCAGATCACATGATAGAATTGTGCAAGACTAATGACTTCTTTATTGCAAATACTTTTATCAACAACATACATGGTGCCTATACAAATAGACTTCTTCAGATGGAACACACAAATATCAAATTGATCACATGTATGGAAAATGACAACTGCTCAGTGTTAGCAGTCAAAGTGAAACCAGGGGCTGACTGTGGAACAGACCATGGACTGCTCAGATCGAAGTTCAAGTTGTAGTTGAAGAAAATTAAGACATGTCCACAAATGTCAAAATATGACCTTGAATATAGAGACTATCCCAAGAATAAATTTACCTAAAAGAACTAACGGCAGAAGACTTAACAAGATGTGTGACGGCATCAAGAACATCAGGATCTAGAGAAGGCATTGAGAAGATGGGGAATTCCTTTTACTTATGCAGAGACTGTGCATCAGCCAAGAGACAATATGAATAGAATAAAGAAACACTGCATGTTTTAAATCAGAAAAGGCATGGATCAGGGTGGCATTCTCTCACCATATGTATCCAATATGTATGCTGAGCATACGATCTAAGAAACTGAACTAACTATATGAAGAAGAATTTGACATCAGTATGTGAGGACAGTTTATTGCCAAACACCTTATTGACAATATGCTGATGATACAAACTTGCTTGCTGAATGTAAGAAGCACTTGCTGATGAAAATGGAGGCTTTCCGCCTGAAATATGGATGAAAACTCAGGGTAAAGAAACCCAAACTTTTTACAACTGAACCACTGGGTAAAATCATGATCAACTGAGAAAAGATTGAAGTTGTCAAGGTTTTCATTTTTCTGGAGCCACAATCACTATTCATGGAAACAAAAGTCAAGAAATCAAACTATGCTCTGCATTGGGGATATCTGCTGCACACAATCTTTTTAAAGTTTTGAAAATAAGGATGTTACTTTGAGGACTAGGGAGCATCTGACCCAAGCCATGGTGTTTTCAATTATCCCTTGTGAATGTTGGACCGTAAATAATGGAAACAAGAAGAAGTCATGCATTTGAATGACCATGCTGGCAAAGAACTGAAGATAACATGGACAGCTGAAAGAGCAAACAATTCTGTCTCAAAAGAAGTACAGTCAGAATATACCTCAAATACAAGGTGGCGAGACTTGGTCTCCTGTACTTGGGACAGGTTAACAGGAGACATCATCCTGGCAAAGGACATCTTCTTGATAAAGTAAAGAGCAGAGGAAAAGAGGAAGCCTCTAAGTGTGATGGATGCACATATTGACCTCAACAGGTTATTAGGAACTCCCGTGGTGCTGTCAGGTAAACATTGAGCTACTAGCTGCAAGGTATGTGGTTCAAACCCACGAGTCACTCTGTGGAATAAAAAAAAACGAGGCTCTCTGCTCCTCATCTCTAAAAAGTTTACATCTTCAGAAACCCTATATAGGATCACTATGAATCATAATTGACTTGATGACAGTAGGTTTGGGTTTATTTTAATTATTGATACATATGGGAAAGCATTATGATCATTGTCAAATATTCTTCAATGCTTCTCACAAAGTGTGATTAAGTAATTTGAAAAAATTGGCATGTTCTGAGTCAGAGAAATTTAAATAACATTATTTATAATGGATGAGAAATGCTCAATATAGATAGTATACTGATTTTGAATCAGATATGTCTTATATGATTTTTTGACTTGGCTAATGATTAGCACTGTAGCTTTGGGCTAGTCATGAAATGAATCTATGCCTGAGTGGAAAATTGAAATAATATTAGAAATTACTTGAAGAATTCTTGAGAGGATTGAGGAAATGTGCATATGATATCGAAACATATGTAGAAACAATTTAGCTTTGTACATAAACCCTTGGCCATCCCGTGGATTCTGACTCACAGCAATTCTAAATTGGCTTTCCAAACTGCAAATCTCCATGGGAAGAGACAGCCGCATCTTCTTCCCTTGGAGAAGCTGATGGTTAGTAGCTCAATACCTAACCCACAGCACTAATAGGATTCCAAAATTTTTAATATATTAAATATAGAGTGTATCATCTTTATAGGTTGAAAAAAAATGAAAGAAAGCAATGCATATGGAATTAGTTCTACTTACAAAACTTGTGTCGCCATTGGTGTTTGCATGATGCCATGAAGGATGGGTCAATCATTAATTTTACATTGATGTGGATATTTTCCACCAATTGATATAAAAACAGGCAAAGAACATTACCTGACATAATAAGTCTGATTGGGTTATTTAGATGTCTAGTTCTTGTCTTCTATTGCATGCACACTAAATTTCCCATAGTAAGATGCCTTTTCTCAAAGATCTATTTGGTATGTATTCCAGTACCAAAGAAAAGTTAGCCCTGAGAATTTGACACACGATTATGCAGTATACTAAAAGAGTTTTTGCTAGAGTACAAGACTTTTAATTTTTGAGGGTTTTCAGATATTTCTCATGGAAATATTTTTATTTTTATATTGAAATTTTAGATATAAGTCCAGTGTAGAAGAAACAAACAAATGGTTTTTGCATCTTGGAAACATCATGAAGAACTTCATCAGACATTATTAAATTTATCATCCAGAAGAAAATGAGTTAAGATGCAAGTCAATATTTTCACTGAAAGACTCGCAAAATAAATGTTACTAATTATTAATGACCAAACTAATAATCTAATATTGCTTCCCCCCCCAAAAGCTCATTGTCTCCAAATCAATTCCAACTCATGAGACTCACAGCAACCCTGCAAACTACAACTGCCCATAGGGTTTCAAAAGCGGCAAACCTTCACATGACCCGAGGGCCTGGTGATTTCAGTTAGCCAGCCAGTGTTTCCCCCTTGTGCTACCAAGTTTGCTTAGGGTTGTCTCCCAGTTAGCGCATGGCTATCAAGTCCATTCCAACAGCTGGAGACCCCGCAGGACAGAATAAAGCTGTCTTCATGGGTTTCCAGACCATAACTCTTTAAGGGTCAGAAAGCCACACCTGTCTCTGGCAGAGCAGCTTGTGGGTTCAAACTGCTGACCTTGCAGCAAGCAGCCTAGGTATATTGTATGACATCACATGGGCTCTTTTATTACTTCCTAATGAATAAAAAGCCACAGGTATATTCCCCTTAATAATAAAATTCCGGTCGTCTAAATAAAAAAGTAAGAAGTATAAAATCATTATTTCCCCAAATGAAGCACAGAAGCAATCACTTTAATATACATAATAAGAACATGGAGATGCAGTGGACCAATGTCCTATAGGAAAACTTTGGCAAAATAAATTGCTTTATTTTCTTTACAACCCCAAATGACTGTGCTTTAATATTTCATTTCAAATTGTATTTTGAATCGGTGATCTAAATCTTCGTATTCTAAATTTAAAAAATTAAGCAGAGTATGTAGTCCCAATTTAAAGTAGAGAAAATAGAGCATTAATAAGGGTTCGGCCTCTAACTCTGACATACAGTACTCCCCAGAAGCAAAAAGGCAATCACAATCCCCTGGATGAGGAAAATGCTGTCAAATAAGATCAACTGTCTTTGAGGGAGCAGAAACCACAGAGATTAAATGAAAACACAATTTCATTACTCACCACAACTTGGAAAAGTGGCTGGAATCATTTGGTTGGTCTTGTGTGGGCACTGGGGTGCCACACTCTTCATCTGAACCACAGGTTTTTATCTTTTCATCTAAACTGTTTGGCGTCGTGCAGAAAAACCAATCCCAGTCAGGTTCAAACCAATATACTAAAGCTGAAAGCTGGCTTTTATCAATTTAAACAGGTAAATTGATTCATTCAAGTAAGAAAAGAAAAGCCAATTTGGGGCTTGAGTTATCCACGCTGGATGATACAAATAACAGGATAATAGCCACATCTTCATTTCACACAGAGTAATATGGACAAAGATAATGCATAGGATTTCACAGTCCAAACTGAACGTGGAGATTGACAATCATCTAAGTAATTTAAGTAGTGTAGGTATCCTATCTAAACAAGAAAAACCAAACAAGATTACATGGGATGTCTTTTTTGTTTCCCACCTGAATACCTAGGTTTCTGTCGTTATACAGATTTTTGAAGTTTCTACTTAAAGATAAATCTGTAAATTGCATGCAGTGAAAGTTGTTGGTATCCCACCGAAATCCTCTTTACTGGTCAACACCCCCATTCCAGAGCAGTTATGAGTCTTAGCTGAAAATGTCTCCCGGCTACCAACTTTCTCCAGAGAATTTCCTTCAGGGAAATTGAGATCACTTCCGTGGAACACTCAAAACCCAAAGCCCACCTCTTTGCCATGGAGTAAAGGATGGCGCTTAGCAACCCGGTAAGAGAGAGTACCACTACCCGGGGGGGTTCCAAGGCTGAAAATATTTATAGGTGCAGAAAATCTCATCTTTCCCCCCTTTTAATTCATCCCTAACTAGCTGGTCCAATGAATGACTGCTACTAGCATGTGGCTAGCCCCATTACTTCAAGGCAACTGACTCTGTTGTGCATTGATGCGTCAGAACTGCCACCTGTGCTTCTTCACATAAGACAATATTTTAGATTGCTTGGCTTTTTCTCTCCCCTTACTTATCAGCATTCCTTTAAAGCCCCTTCATCTGAAAGCATTCACCAGTAAATTATTTGAAGATAATCTCCCACTATGGACTTTGCTTCTAGGAAACATGACTTAAAGCAAATGCTGCTGGAAGTTGCTCTAGAAAACTGACTTTACGAATGGAATTCTTCATAAGATTGTTCATTCCCTGCTGGTAAAAAGGACTCTATCACAAGTAGCAGGGAGACTATTACTAATCTATTTCCACTGTGACAAACTGGGATAAGATGCAGGTGAAGGAGAAGAACTGACCAACGCCATATCTGGAGCAGATGAAACGTTTAAGGAGCAATAGAACTCTAAGAACTGTGACATTGAGCACTATTAATGCTTTTCAAAAGTAAAATGTACAGTTGTGTTCATCTAAAATTCAAAGTAACGCATGCAAGTTTAAGGTCTTCTTTGTCCGTATGTAAACATACTTTTATCTTCTACATTTAAAGGTCAGACATGTATAAAGAATTTTATTCTAAGTGTGTTGACATCGGGCCCAAATAAAGATCCTGATATGAAAGGAATGGGATCTAACATTTGAGATGGGGGTATTCAAGACGTATGCTAAGAATTTAAATTAATTTGGCATGATGACAATAAGGGAATCTACACGTTAATGTATGCCATGGGTTTGTGGGAAATAGCCATACAGCATGGTCTATTCGGGGGTCCATTAAATGGGCACCCCAGGAGGATTCTTTTTTAAATGTCATCAAATGAGTCAGCAGAATGATGGAATAAGCCCTAGTAACAAGCGAAATTGCTCAATTTTCAGCAATGAACCAGTTCTCAAAAATAAGACTCACTGACTAAAGGAAAAGTTAAATTTACTCAAGAAAGGAATCACAGCAAGTACAGAAGTCATTCTCCCAGGTCTCTCAAAGGAATTGTAATCCTTTAGTTAGGTAAGCAGACTTTTGATAAGACAAAGTCCCTGACCTTTCAAAGACTTTAGAAAACAAGAATTAAGTTGAATATCAAGGCCGAAGGTCCCCAGTGACATCATGGCATCTTTTGTAGACAAGGGTGGATATGGATGCTCAGTAATGTGCTAGGGGAAATCATAACCTTTTCCCCATATCTAAAGTCAACTCAAACTCATTGCCACTGAGTAGTTACATCTCATAGTGATCCTGTACCCACATCCTAGTCCTCAGCCTTGTAAATGCTACTTTATATGACAAAAGGACTTTGTATGGGGTTTTAAGTTAAAATTCTTGAAATAACAGTGATGGATGTCATGATGTAATCACAAAGAGGATCACAGGAGAAGTAGAGAGAGTGGTGTAAGGACAGACGCAGAGTGCAGGTATGTGACTGGAAATGGAAGAAGGTAAGGAACACAAGTAGCCATCAGAAGTTGAAAAAGACAAAGGATCCGATTCTTCCTGCAGAGTCTCCAGATGGAATTAGCCCTATCAACACACTGAGGTGAGCCAATTGAAATTTATTTAGAAATTTTTGACCACCAAAATAGAAAGAAAATTCTTTGAAGTTATTTTTGTTACTGAGTTTGTGGTAATTTTTTACAGAAGGAATGGGAAGTTAATATAAGTTAGATGTAGATCCTAACTTAAGTCTAATTTACTTTGCACTCACTGGACTTTACCTAAATTGTCATTTCTTTAGTTTCAAATATATACTGGAAGCAGATATTTTTAGCAGTAGACAGACACTTTACTTAAATTCCTTAGGCTGTGGAATGTAAAATTGACCAAGCACGTGATCAAAATGAATTAATTATTACAGGTGACTGTAGTGTACAAGTTGGAAAGAGGGAAGGACAGTAGTTAGAAAATATAGCCTTGATTATAGAAGCAGGACCCGGCATGATAGAATTTTGCAAGGCCAACAAATTCTTTGTTGCAAATGCATTGTTTAACCATTTTATGGAGATCTCTTACATATGCCATAACAATCCAAAATTCAAATGGATCAAGCATAATTGTACAATTGCTACTGCAATCGGTTTCGAAGCATTTTTCTTTCTTTTTGAACTCTTTGATATCAGCTACCCTTTATCCTCTAGAGAGAGAGAGGGAGACATATCTTACCCCATCCAATATTTCCATTCACCTACAGTTATGTTATTTGTTCTCCTCTAGTGGGGTTATACAGTTATTATTGCTATCAGCTCCCCTCCCCACTTCCCGCCCACCCTCTTCCTTTATCCTCAGGAAATCATTACTCCCATTGCTGTTTCTGAGGGATCATCCATCCTGGCATTCCTACCTCAAATAATCTTAATTATACAAGTGTACTTACATAGGTCTTACAATATTCATGAGGTAAAAAAGTAAGCCTTCAGAGTGAAGTGAGGATATAACAAAGAACCAGAAGATAGTTGTGTGTTTCCTCTGTGTTCTACCTCACCCTGGATTTATCATCCCTTCTGTGTGGCTCTTATGGGAAGGACTGTCCCATTAGCTCACAGGTGAGTTTTGGATCTCCACTGTACCCACATCGATTCACCCTTCACACCGATTTGGTTGCTTACTTTTGAATTTCTGATACCTCTTATCATCTACCCCGCATGAACACATACGCTGCTGTTCTTCCATTGGGCTATTTGCTTCTCTGCTAGGTGGCCACTTGTTTAATGATAAGCCTTAATACCCCAGATGTTATATCTTTTGATAGTTGGGCCTCATCAGCTTTCTTCACCACAGCAAATGCACTTTTTCAACAACATAAAGAGTAACTGTAAATATGGACCTCACCAGATGGAATAAACTGTAGTCAAATTAACCCTGTGGGAAGATCATCAACAAAGGAAGGCCCAGGGCCAACTGTGGAAGAGGCCATCAATTGCTTATATGCAAGTCCAGGTTGAAGCTCAAGAAAAAGGAAAAAAGTCCCTGAGAGCAAATGCATAGTCTTAAGCATATTCCATTTAAATTTGGAGACCATCTCCAGGAGAGATTTAACACCCTGAATACGAATGACAGAGGCAAGATCAATTGTGGCATGAGATCAAGAATATTGCAAATGAAATAAGCAAAAGGCCTTTAAAAAGACAGGAAAAAAAATACAAAAGTAGATGCCAGAAAAGACTGTGAACCTTTCTCATGCCCAAAGAGTAGCTCAAGCAACTAGAATAGATAATGAAGTGAAAGAACTGTACACATCATTTCAAAAGTCAGCTGGCAAAGCAAGTGAAGGGTTCTATCCTCTCACCATCCTTTTCAACCTGTTGCTGAGCAAGTAATCTGAGAAGCTGAACTGTATGCAAAAGAATGTAGGAATAGGGACTATTTAAAATGTCGCATGCCTATGGCACCACCTTCCTTGCTGAGAGCTAGGAGGACTTGAATAAGTTGTTGATGACAATCCAAGACTGACACCTTCATTACAGATTTCACTCAATGTAAAGAACACTACAACGCTCACAACTAGACAACACCATGACACATTGAAAACAGATTAAAGTTGTCACAGGTTTTATTTTGCTTGGATGCACAGCCAATACTCATGGGAACAGTGCTCAAGAAATCAAATGACACTTTAAACTGGGGAAATCTGTTACACAAAACACTTTTAGTATTGACAAACAAGGACAGCCCTTTGAGGAGTCAAGTGCACCTGACCCAAACCACAGTATTTTCAATTGTTTGCCAGACAGGTGAAAGTTGGACTTGGAACAAGGAAGACCAAGTGAGAATTCATGCATTGGAATTATGGTGTTGGAAAATAATTTAACCCGTGCCCCGACTGTCAGGAGAATAAAGACATCTGTCTGGGATTCTTCAAGTACCGCCAGAAGGCTCCTTAGAAGGAAAGATAGTGAGACTTTGTCTCATGTATTGTAGACTGGTTGTCAGCAGAGACTGGCCACTAGACAAGGATGTTGTGCTCTGTCAAACAGAGGATCAGAGAAAAAGGGAAATACCGCTGGCTGGCTGGATTGATCCAGTTACAGTTAGAATCGACTCAGACATAACAAATGAGAGGAAGGCACAGGATAGGGCAATTTATATAGTGTGGTTATGAGTCAGAACTGATTTAAAGCCATCTGACAACAGCATGTAGTTAGCTTATTTTAATGTAGAGAGAAGTAGCTAAAGGTAAAAAAAAAATACACTTCACTAGCTGGAGTAGTTATATAACCTAGGCCCCTACCTTAGCTCACCGGCATGTAGATACAAAAGACAGGCCCCCTGACTAATGAAATTTGTACTATCGACTAATGAAATTGTTCCTTGCTGAAATCATAGCCTTACTTAAATTTTCACTGGCCCTATATAGAGAATCCCTTGCTTTCCCTTTAAAATCAAACACACAAGAATCCTTGCCTTAGTCTCTACTGTGCTTCTGAACAACATCGGCGATGAACTCTTTTAAGTAATTGTACAACAAAACCTGTGAAAACAGAATTTGACTGCACTTCCTTAGTTTTCCTGGTCTCTCAATCTTTCTCCTTTTGACAGGGTGAAACATTATCACTTGTTTCTTAGTGGAAAATTATGTGAATTTTCCTTCTCTGAAAAGTTTCTCTATTACATAGGTTCCAGTTTTGCAGGCTTCACTGTAAATTACTTCCTTTATCTCCTTTAAGAAATATATTATCAATAAAAATTATACTGCAATAATATCATTGAGTACAAGTTTTAAAATCACCCTTACATTTTCTATAAATTAATCAAACTTTTAAAAATCATTCAATTTTATTCAGTTTTGAGAACAGCTTCATGCTCTGTTTCCATATAGAATCAGCATCATGTTTTCTTATTGACTATCTATAATTCAGGTAGAATTGTTATAAGCCATCATACTGTCAATCACCTCATATGTATGTGAAAGCTGGACAGTGAATAAGGAAGACTGAAGGAGAATGGAAACATTTGAATTATAGTATTGCAAAGAATACTGGAAGTCCCATGAACTGTCAAAAGAGCAAGCAAATCTCTCTTAGAATAAGTACAGCCAGAATGGTCCTTGGAAGCGAGCAGGGTGAGACTTCATCTCACATGGTTCAGACATACTAACATGAAGGAAGGGAGAAGGACATCAGATCACAGCAATGTAGAGAATCAGCAAAACAGAGGAAGCCATTCATTGAGAAGGGTTGACATGGTATCTGCAACAATATGCTAAAGAACAATGGTTATGAGGATGTCATAGGACGGAGCAGTGTGAATGGAAACCTACCAGACAGCATATAACAATGACATTAGGGATAACGTAATTCAAAGTTAAATAAATGGAATGAGGGAACTGAAAAATTAATGAAACTAATAAAATCCAAAAAAAATAATTTTATAGATGAAATACTCAACAATATTGTAAAACATTGAATTATTTTAGCCAGTATATATAAGTTCTTGATCAAGTGTTTTGTTTTGGTGTGTGTGGTATATTTGTAAAAATCAACAACGATTTAGAAATTATTTTTAAAATCAAGCAGGAATGGTCTTTATAAGGACACTGATGTCTGTGCCAACCCCTATTCAATTTTCTGAAATAACCATAACCAAGCCAGCCAGTCATTGAAGACTACATGGTTTGAAAACTTGTGCAGGTGATGAACTCTCATATAAATACCTTATCTACCAAGTACTTAGCCATTCAAAGTTATAAATGTAGATCAAATAACATAAATAAAACTCTGTAATCAGTATCTTTGTAATGGTTAAGACTAAGCTCAGAAGCAACAAAGCCCACATGGAAGAAGCACACCAACCTATGCAACCACGAGGTGTCGAAGGGATCGGGTGTAAGGCATCATCAGAACAAAAAATCTTACCATAGTGAATGATGGGGGGAGTGCGGAGTGGAGATCCAAAGCCCATTAGTAGGCCACTGGAGATCCCCTTGCAGAGGGGTCTCGGGGAGGAGATGAGCCAGTCAGGGTGCGATGTAACAATGATGAGAAATACAACTTCCCTCTAGTTCCTAAATGTTTCCTCCCCGCCCCCACTACCATGACTCGAATTCGATCTTGCAAGTCTGGCTAGACCAGAGGATGTACACTGGTACAGATAGGAACTGAAAATACAGGGAATCCAGGATGGATGAGCCCTATAGGACCAGTGGTGTGAGTGGCGAAACAGGGAGGGTAGAGGGATAGTGGGTAGGAAAGAGGGAACCGATTACATGGAACTGTGTGTGACCTCCTCCCTGGGGGACAGACAACCGAAAAGTGGATGAAGGGAGACGTCGGACAGGGCAAGATATGACAAAATACCCATTTATAAACTATCAAGGGCTCATGAGGGAGGGGGGAGCGGGGAGGGAGGAAAAATGAGGACCTAATGTCGGGGGTTTAAGTGGAGAGAAAATGTTTTGAGAAATGATGTACAAATGCGCTTTACACAATTGATGTGTGTATGGATTGGGATAACAGTTGTATGAGCCCCTAATAAAATGTTAAAAAATAAATTAAAAAAAAAAAAGACTAAGAAAAAGAATATTAGAAAGCCCACTTTATGTGCTCCTACTTGTCTAGTGAAATTAAATGTTTTTCACTGACGGATTTTGAGTTGAATGAATGAGAGATGCTGCTAGATTGCCAAAGGCCTTCAAACAAATGGACTGCAGCAACTAACCCTATCTTTATTTGTGACTTGTGACACATAATAAAGACGTTGTTCTTTCCCATCCCAACAAATATAGATGTTCAGTATCATCAGACATTAAGCAGTTGCTTTGTCAAAGACAGCTCTAGAAATAATGTCTATCCTTAACCTTTTGATCTCTGGCTTCTGCCATCAGTACATTACTCGAAGTCTACGCTGGAAATTACTGACAACTTTCTAGTCATCAAAGCCCATGATTGTTGAGACTCGAGATAGCCAACATTTAAGTCAAAATAAATTGAAGTCTTTCTTTGTGTTTGCACTACCAACAACATTTAATAAATTCTAAAACTCTCTTGACAAATAAGTGTTTCCAACTTCTAATGACTTCTGTTCCTGTGGGAATGAATGATGCAGCCCGAAGATAGCGCAAAAGAATTTCTTCTTCTTGAAGTAGCTGGATATGAAATATATTGCAAGAGAATACATGCAATTTAGTTTAGAGTTGTTGAGATATTTGATCTCTGCTTTCACTAGAAAACCAGATGTGAAAAGTACATAACACACCTGGGAGAGGGGTGGGGGCAGAAAATGACTCCAAAAGTAAGGTTGAGCGGAAGACTGGAAATCTGAAAATAGTAAACCCAAAGATCAATTCTTCTAGGTAGAAGAATATAGGGGTTTTGATTTTAAAGGTGAGTCGCAAATTCAAATCGATTCCACACTATCCCTTATAACTTACCTTTCTTTGTAATTCTACTCAATTTCATTCCTAGGAACAAAAGTAAATCTAGTCCCATTTCAGAAATCGTGGAGTCTTTCTGCATACATCTCTTATTTATTTCTTTTATTCTAGCCATACTCCAGGGCTTGAGAGATGTCTCACCTGACAGCAGGAAAACAGAGCTTCAATCCTATAATCCTAGAAACTGAATTCTGCCTATAAGACTTGGATGAGTTTGGAAAGTGATTCCATGGCCCAGATAAGAACACAACTTACTGATACCTTGCTATCAGTTCTGTGAGAATGAATAGAGAACCCAGCTATGCTTGCCCAGCATTCTGATTTACAGAATATGTGAAACAATAAATGGGTTTTATTTAAGCTATTCACTCCGTGATAATTTGTTATATGACATAATAAAATGAAAGCAATATGTCTTTAACCAACATCATCTGTATTATTGATTCCCTATCCTGAAATCTTCTGTCTTCCTTTCTTATCAATGGCTCAATCAGCCCCCTACTCCAAGAATCATAGTTTTGGTTTTTCAAAGTAACTATTATAATGGTATTATTATCTGATTAAGTTCTGATGACCACAAAGACAAAGAACAACAATAAACTATTCAAGAGTGTTTACAAGGCATATTGTAATCTCTTTGATGACTTTCTATTTTTTTTTAATTTTGTAAAACAAGAAGTACTGGCTAATACAGAAATTGATACTAGTGAATGAGGTTGTTTTTTTTTAAATAATCAAGGGAATATTAAATATTTAGAAAAGCTCACTAGGCTAAATTGGAATGAAATAAAATCTGATCTCTGATTGTATTATAGGAAAAGCTTGTAGTTCTTCATACAATTCAGTGATAAAGGACTTCATGTCAGCTGGAACCCCGTAACACATGGAGGATGTAGCAATGGAGGTCGATTTCTGGTGCCTTTAGCAATAAATTGCATTGTTGGTGTGTTTGAAACTAGAAAGACCAAAAGTGAACTAACTATCTTTTTCATTATTTGATTTGGGATCTAATTGGTTGGAGAATTTTTCCCTCTGAGTGTAACCTGTAGGTAGCCATTTTCCTTATTCTGAGTTCTGTCATTGTACAAAAGGACAAACAGTTCTACATTCTGTGTATGTGTATCACTTTACCAAATTTTGAAATTTTTATGCAGCTTAAATGAACAAACTAGGTGTTTTTCCACCCTGATGATGAGAAGATGGTTGGAATACACCGATTTCCTAAGAAAAATAATCAGGAACCTTCCCTTTAACTAACATGGCGGTAAAGTCTGTGTAACACAAGCATATAATGGAAAATTCAATTGCTGCTATATTTAAGGAAGAAAATGGCATGGGAATGAAGAAAAATAGCAATTGCTTACCAGTCATGATTAATGCTGAGAAACTAGATCACCTGTACTGTAGAGAAACTAAAATTACTGTCTTGTAGGTTAAACAGACCCTTCCAACAGGAGGTATGCTCCATGCCTAGTATCCAGGAATTGGAAAGAAACAAATGAAATGCTTCCAGAAAAAAAGAAAAAAAAGTAATGACTTCATTAAATATCCATTTACCCAAACCACTTTACTAGTTTATATTGTCTTTTCCTATGTACTCTTCTACTGGAAAATCATTTACCGATCTATTGCCTTAACTTTTCATAATGCTCTGACAGAGTTCGACATTCAGAGTTTAACATATCTCAGTCAGATATGTTCCACCTGGCAGAGTTCCATCCTCACCTCTCATAATATTTCCATGACCCCCCATCTTTTCACACTTACTCAAGATGTGCTACCTGCTCAGACAGGCAAAAGTACACTCAGTACAGCATTGAATTATTTGAATCCATAGCTAAACATTATCAGGATTTGGTGTAATGAACTCCTATTTCATTAATCTATCTTGCGGTATAATTTTGAAATATCATTTTCCAATTACTCCATGCATGCCTATGGCATTGACCAGTGCCCATGGTTGTTCTTACTTCTAGTTTCCTGCTAGGGTTCTTAGCCTTACCACATACAGCATATACTTTTGAACACTTGTCCTAAGATACACTTCAGGTGTGTGGGGGTGGGGGGTGGGGGGTTATGATCTTCATGGAAGAGATAGCAAGGTAGAGTCATTCGCTTGCCCTCCCTCTCTGATATTACTGTTAATATACTTATGGAATGCCATAGACATTGCCATGATACCTTACACCACATTGCTCCAATCAAAATACTCGCTTCACACAACAAAGAGGAAAATGATGTGATGAAGCCAAGTGGATTCACTAGTCATGTAATGTTCTTTTATCACCTCAAACTCCTGAGTTTGTGGAGTAATCACTTCACACAAGTATTATATGGAATAGAACACATACAAGAGAAATGAATAGCTATCATGAAGAGCGATTAGAATATATCACTATTCTTATATTTATCATTCAAGAAACCACGTGAAACATTAATTACTTATGATAATCAATTGGAATACAAACCATTTCAAAAAGAACACTGAGGGAAAAAAGGAAACATCAAATAAAGGATGAGACTGGACTATATGTAAAATTTAAACATAGCGTAAACTTGCATTATTCTGTCAACAGATAAAACGACAAATTGAAAATAAAGGTAAACCAAGCTATATATGTATTATATATAATTTATGTATCATGGTTTACCTCTATTTTTAATATATATTTGAAGCTCTTATATTGTTGTTGTTGTTGTTGTCTTAGGTGCCAGCCAGTTGGTTCTGACTCATAGTGACCTGATGCACAGCAGAACAAAGCATGGCGTGGTCCTGTGCCATCCTCCCAATTGGGCCTGTGCTTGAGCCCATTGTTGCAGCTATATGTCAATCCATCTCCATCAGGACCCTCCTCTTTTTTTTACTCCTCTTCTTTACCAACCTGTACCCCTCTTCTTTACCAATAAGTACCCAGACACTTGTCTCTCCTGACAACATGTCCCAAGTATGTAAGACAAAGTCTCACCATCCTTACCTCTAAGGAGCACGCTGGCCTTCTTCCAAGACACATTGGTCTGTCCTCTTAGCAGTCCACAATACTTTCAATACTCTGCTCTTGTGCCACAATTCAAGTGTATCAATTCTTTGATTTTCCTAATTCAGTGTTCAACTTCCCCAAGCGTATGAAGCAATTAAAAATTTCATGTCTTGGGTCAGATACATCTTAGTCCTCAAAGTAATAATCTTGCTTTACAATAATCTAAAGAGGTCTTGCACAGCAGATCTACTGAACTAAACTTGTCTTAAGATCTCTTGACTGTTCCTTCCATAAGCATCGATTTAGGATCCAAGTAAGACAAAGTTCTTGACAACTTTGATAAATCTTTTCCTCATTTATCATGATGTTACCTATTTGATCACTTGTGATGATTTTGATCTTCCTTACATTGGGTTGAAATCCACACTGAAGGCTACAATCCTTCATCTTCATCAGCAAGTGCTTCAGGTCCTCCTCGCTTTCAGCAAGCAAGCTTGTATCACTGAATGTTGCAGGTTGTTAATAAGCCTTCCTCCAAACGATGCCGCATTCTTTGTCATATAATTCGGATTTTCTGAATATTTGTTCAACATACCAAATGAATAATTATAGTGAAAGCATACAGCCCTGATGGACACTTTTCATGATATAAACCACTCATTATTCTCTTGTTCTGTTTGCACAACTGCCCCTTGATCCATGCACAAGTGCCACACGAGCACAATGAAGTTTTCTGAAGTTCCCATTCTTCTCAAGATTTTCCATAGCTCTGATTGGATATATACATCCAAATATACATGTGTATATCTGTAAGCTGAAAGCTAGTAGAATCCACTTGACCTTAATACTAGAATTAATATTATTATCACTTTTTATTTTTATTTTTTTAGTGGCATATAATTTTGCATGATAATTAAATTTCATGTCACTTTGGCTGGGTAAGAATTCTCAGTGGTTTGGCATTTAAATTCCAGTAGTCACCAGGATGTAATCTAACATAATGTAATCCATTCTATAGTGGGATCCAATGGTTAGCAAGAGAGTAGTAAGATTTGGATGCAATGCAACCCCTAACTTTGGCCATAGCCAAGATGCAATTCAAAGGAAGTTTTCTCAGGGTGTGGCCTAATTTAAGTTTAAGTGAACACTGCAGGGAAGCTTGCTTGCTTTCTTGTAGGGTCTGGATCCTGCATCTGGCTCATTGACCTCTGCTTCTTTGCTCTTGAGCTAAAGGCCTTCTGAGTCACTAGTAGCCTGCCATCTGCTGTTTTACCAATAGTCAGGATTCACATGGAAATGAACCACAGGGTAGAAATGGGAGTGGCAGCACTCATAATTTCTCCTAGTGATCCACTGACAATATGTTTGCTTCCTGTCCCTATGCCTCTATGCATTTCAGGTCTGGAGTTCTTAGTTCCAAAAGGAAAATTACTACCACCTGGTAACATAGCACTGGGCCCATGGAATTGGACTTAATAATGCCTCCGGCCATTTTGAGTTCTTCGCACCTCTGGATCAACAAGCAAAGAAGTAGGTTAAATGTATTGAGTGATGTGATTGATTGGGATCACCAAGAGGTGGTTCAATTGTTATAATGGTTTTTGATTTGGTAGTTTGATTGATATTGATATAATGGTGGCAAGAAGAATAGATCTAGAATCCAGGACATTCTTTAGGATGTGTTTTGATACTGCCATGGCTTGGGATTAATGTCAACAGTAAAATACAGCAATCCAATTGTGGCGTGAAAATTAACGCTCCAGACTCTTCAGCAATGGAGCTTTTGGTCATTTTCCCCACCGAGGAACCATCACTAGGGCTTGCTGGTGGCAATGTGAATATGGGGACGAAGGTAGTTCTAAATATGAGCTACAGCAAAAGATCAATTGCAGAAAGAAGCCTGTAATCATACTCTCTCTTTGTATGAATGTATCAATTTTGGGGTTTTTTTTTTTCATCTATAAAATAAATTGTAAATGCTATAGTATGCTTTGGTTATACACATGTTAGTGTATAATATTAAGCACAAGTATGATTTTATTATTGTCTTTGTTTGGAGATTATGTATGGTTTAAGCATATGTGTGCAGGAACCAAGTGCACATGGGTTGGACTGTGATGGGGTTTGCGTCATCTTAACTAGATTAGGATTCTCAGTGGTTTGGCATTTAAATCCAAGTAACTCATGAGATGATCTAGCACAATGTAATCAACTCCAAAACAGGACCTGCTGTGAGCAGTCACTCAGTATTAAGAATATTAGAGGTATAACGTCTAAATCAAGCAATAGTCCTGATGCAATTAAAAGGAAGTTTGCTCAGAGGTTCGAATTCCTTCTTATCTAAGTGGACACTCTGGGGAAACTTGCTTCCTTTTTTGTTAAATATGAATACTGCATCTGGCTTATTGACTTCTGCTTCTTTCGATTTGATGCAAAGGGCTGCCATATTGCCTGCTGGTCCTGAGAGTCACCAGTCAAGTAACCTATCATCTGATGTGCTGACTTTGGATTCATTCCGGTCTCCAGCCATAAGCCTGACCTGCTGACCTTTGATTCACCTGCCTCTACAAATCCTGGGGTTCCTGCCGATCACAGCTTTATCTGTTGTTGAAGTTACGCCGTACTGGTAGGTGTCACTTACAAGTTTAACAACTGACTACAGACTTGTAAGTGGACTAGAATTAACTGTCTCTATAACCGTGTCATCCAATTTCCTGATCAAACTATAACTAGATAACTATATATGTCTATAATTTGTTTTAAGTTCTAGTAATCACCTATAATGTAATCTAACACAATATAATCAACTCCATTATGAAACCTGCTATGAGAAGCCAATCAATATTAAGATTAGGATAGATAGAGATAGAGATATAGCTATAGTATAGCTATACATATATTTTCATATATATATATGAAAATATATATATTTCCTTTATATATATATATAAAGGAAATGTGTTTCTATCTATAAAGTGTTACTGCTTTTTCTTCTCTAGAGAACCAAGTGTTACGCACAATGATATTTTCTCCCTAAATAAAGAAAAGAAGAAAGAAAGAAAAATCACTGTCATTGAGGGGATTCGGACTCTTGATGACTACAACACATGGTAGAACTACCCTTTTAGGTTTCCAAGGCTATCTATCTTTAAAGCATATACAGCCTCATATTTCTCCTTCAAAACAGGTGGTGGTTTTAACTGCTGATGTGCTGAGCAGCCCAACTCATAACCTACTGCGCCACCAGTGATCCTTAGAGGTAAAATATACTAGAATATAGTTGTGCTTAACACTAAATAATAGATAATTATAATTTGAGGTTTTCAAAGTTTAGATCTACTAAGTATTACTACACTGATATTAAAATAAAACACAATAAATATTGCAAAAATTGACAATAGAAAGAGGGAAAATAGAAGAAAATGATGCTACTCATATATTAGTCATGCTATTGAAGCAATACTGAAAAGTACATAATTTAAAGTTAAAAATTCTCTTATTTTGAAAGAGGTGTTATAAAAAAATCACAAGAGGCTGGCTTTAAAGATCAAAAATATATTTTCGTACAATCCTAGAGACATGTGGTAGGTATATAATCTCATGTCCTTTTGAGGATATGAAAAGTGAAAGGACGGAGTCTAGCCTATTAATCAGGTCACAGCCTGATACCTCCTTGTGGATGTGAGTTTCTCATGAGGATTCCAAGAACTTCCTCTCTTCCTCCCTGGAGGCAGGATGCACTTTCTCTCTGCTACATATTCCTGTTAACAAGCCACCGAGAGCCACACTGATGCCAGCCAGAGCCCTGGAGATTGCCATTGGACCCATAAGACTTTGCACTCACCAGCTTATGATTTTCTTACATTTTGCACCATTGCATGAGACTGCATGAGTTTGAACAGTGATTTATGCACTAGTAGCAGACTTGTGGACTAATATTGGATTTATGAACTAGATCTAGACTGGACTGGTATGTTTTCTCAATATGCAATTGCTCTTTAATATTAAGCTCTCTCTGACACCCATACGAGTGTCTCTGAATTTGTTTCTCTAGTAAAGCCGAGCTAATAATAAAGATGGAGAGTAGAGGCTTTTCCAACCTCAATCTCATGGCAGCTTTTGTTCTTTGGCTAGCCAGCTATCAGATATGACCATGCACTTTACTGGGATATTTTCTGGGAAGTTAAAGTTTTGAATCTTTTCCTAGAAGTTGTCTTCGATTAATCCTGTTTGAAATGGTGAAAATGAATACGATAAATGTACATTTTGAGCTCAGGGTAAGAAACTGCCCCTTGAACTTCTCTGAGATCATGATGCTTAGTCAAAATGGCTGAAACAGCCTGGCCCTGGCTTGATGCAATCAGAGGCTTACGGCCATATTTTGTATCAATGATATAATTTAGATAAAGATTAACATAAGTTTAGATAAGGATAAAATTAATTATTTTAAGAATTGTGTTTAAGATCTGGCTCTACTCAGTTTATACTGATTTCTTCTCCCTATTTGTATTGATATAATGACTGATAAAAAAATGATTATTGGGAAGAATGAAAATAGAGAGTGTGTAAGCTCACTGTCTTCAGCCATTAATTTGAATCTTTAAATAGGTTAGGACATGCTTCAAAGAAGGTGCTGAAATGATAAACCCCACCCAGTACTTTGAGTCCTCAGGATATTCAAATTTGAATATACTTGTCTAAGGGTCTATTGACAGACTGAAGAAAAATGGAACTCTTGGATTTTTGAATTTTGAACTTGTGGTTTGTGCCTGATGCTGGATAAATCTGGAGCCATGGAGAAACTCTCCTCTGTAGGACTGAACAGTAAAGGGCACCTGTGAACAACCTGATATGCTTGCTAGGTGACCACCTGGATCCACTTGTTTAGTGGAAATGAAAGAAATGCAGCAATAAAGAGATGGGTTGAGTCTGGCCACTGATACCTGTAGACCTGGTTCACAAGGAGTAGATCAGAAGGTGAGAGTGGGTCGGCTGGTATAAAGTTCAAGGACCAAGAGGACTAGGATTGTTGAGAATTTGTGACAGGGCCCATGGTCAAAAAGCCAGGTGGCCAATGGATACCCTCGTGAAGCTAAGTGAGGTGGCCCATGTTGAGTTGACTAGAACCCAACCAGATGAAGAGAAGAATTTTGAGCCTATGAATGGGTGCATATTTTTGCTAGCTTTATGGACAGCCTGTCCTTATTTGACTTTACTTATGGATGCAGACTCACAAGGTTACAAATGGAATGAAGAATCTCTACATCAAGGAACATGCTTGTCTCCTCAGAGCACTGGGTTGATGTAAGTGGGTAGTATAAAAATTGGATACCCTAAATGGGGAGGAAAAAGGCATGAAGTGGCTGGCTTACAAACTTCCATAGGTGGTGAAATCTGTTGATAATATTATAGGATTATGATGTAGTGTTCATATAACTGAAATTGCTAAGTATAGAATATTTTTGTTTTGTTCATTTATAGAGTATTATGTTTAAATGAGGTTGACACATTTTGACTTGTATGCATTTTATTTTTTTCCTGTTAGGCACAAATATGATTTTACTATTATCTTTGTTTTAAAAATTATGTATGGCTAAAGAGTTGTGTGAAAGTGTCCAGTTGACAAGGAGTGGTCTGTGGTAGTTACATAATTTTGTGTCAATTTGAGGATATTAAGAGTGAAGGGGTGAAGTCTAGTCTGTCAATCAGATCACAGCCTGATGATGCTTTGTGGGCGTGGGCTTCTCTTGAGGATTCTGATAACTTCCTCTCTTCCTCTGCTACACATTTCTGTTGACAAGCCACATGGAGCCACACTGATGGCAGCCAGAACCCTGAAGATGCGTCCACCACCATTGGATCCACAGGACTTTCACCTACTGGCCTGTGATCCCCCTGTATTTCGTATCATTGCATGTGATTGTGTAGGTCTGAACACTGATTTATGGACTAGTATTGAACTTATGGGCTAATCTTAGACTTAGGGTCTTGATCTGGACTAGGCTGGGATGTCTTCTCAATATACAATTGCTCTTTGATATAAAGCTCTCTCTGACACACATTAATATCTCTGGATCTGTTTCTCTAGTCAACCCAGACTAACACAAGACTCAATCAGGGTTTTAACCATATTGGTCCTTTTAATAG
Organism: Echinops telfairi; assembly: GCF_000313985.2. Taxonomy (NCBI): domain Eukaryota; kingdom Metazoa; phylum Chordata; class Mammalia; order Afrosoricida; family Tenrecidae; genus Echinops; species Echinops telfairi. The sequence goes on from NW_022103903.1 coordinate 7,598,317, forward strand.
TTATCTCTCCTAATTTCTGTGGCATACCTTTGCTTATAAATAATACTCGCATGATCTTTCTCTACTTTCTACATGCGTCTCTAGGTCTAATTTGGTCTTTAAAGAAGATGCAACCTGGAAGTGATTAGGTTTTGGACCTACCCTACTCTGATATAGACCAATTAATATAACAAGAGAAAGATCTGTTTTAAAATAGGGTCATATTTAGAAGTACAGTGATTAAGAGTTTAATACATGATTTTAGGGGGGGGCACAGTTTAAACTAGAACACAAAAGAAAGAATAGAAGAAATCAAAGCAATAATATAAACATTAAACATTGAAAATAAGTATAATCGGAGAGAGAATTAGTGAGTTGCCTTCAGTGGTATAGTCATCTTTTTTCAACTTCACAAATGAATAAATAGAGGTATATTTCTATTAAGTAGACTTACAGAGTTGATGGGAAGAACGGATATTATTTCAAAATGCTAACTCTAAAAGAATATGTTGAGAGAGATTAGAAGATATATTATTGTTTCTTATTCTAAAATCTTCTATATTATTTATGACCCTCTTATAAATATTGTTACTTTAAAATAATACTTATTAAACAGAAAAATGCATATATTAGAGGGATAGATAATTAAGGAAAAAAGTAGTCAGAGACTCCCAAGCAAGAAGGAGTAAAGTATGGAGAGAGTAAACCCCTAGTTTTAGCTGGAGACATTGTGTTCAGTTTGTTGACGTTAAATGGGCACAGGAATTAATCAAGCTGTATCATCAAAGCAAAGATGCTTCTTTGGGTAAAATGTTATTTTTCTTGGTATAAGCTTTATTTGTTGATAAATCACTGCTTCTTTATGTTAATTTTCCTGTAATTATTTTCATAGTATCTATGTTGGACAGAACTCTAAAAACGAAAAAGAAAAAACTAAAATGGAAAGCTGTGTTACTTTGATCAAATAATATATTCTAATGTATAATATGCGCAAGAACCCTAACAGTGTAGTGGTTAAGTGTTGGGCTGCTAACCACAGGACTTTAATTCAAAACCACCAGCCATTTTTTGGAAGAAAGACTGGGCTTTCTATTCCAATAAAGAGTTATAGTCTCAGAAACTCACAGGGGAAGTTCTACCTTGTATTATAGGGCCACTGTGTTAGTCTGGGTAGACTAGAGAAACAAATTCATGGACACTCACATGCAATGATGTTGAATGCCAGAAGATCACCGGCCTGTGAATGGAAAGTCTTGTAGATCCTGTGGTGGTATAAGCATCTCAGCGCTGGAGGGGTCTCCACATGGCTTCTCCAGCTCCAAGGCTGGCTGCCATCAGCCTGTCGCCATGTGGCTTGTCAACAAGAATGTCTCACAGGAACTGAGTGCATCCCTGCCTTCAGTGAGCTATTTATCTCCTTAGCTCCTCCAAATAAAGTCATCAAGGTACAACCTGATTGACAGGCTAGACACCACCCCTTCACTCTCAATCCTCTCAAATTGACAACAGATTATGTAACTACCCAATCACTATGAATTGGCATCGACTTGATGCAGTTGAGTGGAGTTGTTTTTTGTTGTTGAGATAATATGCTTCAATTTAGCACTTAACTGCTAATTAAAGTTAAATAGTGTGAGATTTCTAGTCACTTTGAAAATCGGTCTTACTTATGTCAATTATATAATGTAAATAATAACAGCATTATTCTATACATTTTTAGGATGAAACTATGTAGCACACATAGAAATATATTTAACCCTGCATTTTAAAAGCAAATTTTCTACAGTGGGTATGAATACAAATAAACCAAGAAAACAATTTTTCTGCCTTTAGGTCACAATTGTATGACTTGGACAATTGAAAGATTAAATAGATTGAAACAAGGATCTATTTAGAAAATAAATTGTCATTTTTGACATGTTATGGGAACTTATAAGATGATGGTGCTTCAAGTAAATGACTGTGGAAGCTTATCATGTAGACTGACACCTGATTCTTGCATGGCTCCAAAGGCCATGATATGTGTTTGGCTGAAGATGCCTAAGTGAGACAAGAAGTAAAAGTTTAGAAGCTGGATTTCACGAACATGGAGTACAAGAAGAAAAGGCTGATGGGGATCAATAAGTGATGCAGACTCTGTGGAAGAAAATCAGGACTAAATCATCTTTAAAGATCAAGATGGCTTCAGTACCTGCAATCAAATGGTTAATCCGAGGGCCTGAACAAAAGTCATTCAGCCGATTGTCAGTGGAGACAAATGGCCTGAAGAGAGTACAAATGGCACGCATTCCATCATTGAATTAAAAACATACAGCCTCAAATGAATAGTTGCGCAGCCGAGACACAAATGGGACCGATTCTAGGCTGTTGTTGCTAGTAGCTATAGTAATATGTCTGCTCTAACACAACAATGTAGTGCCCAGTTCTGCGTATTCTTTGTGTTAAAGCCCATTGTTGTGGCTGTCATGCCAATCTATCTTGTTGACAGTACTTCTTTCTCAAGGACCCTCTGCTTACTTAACAGAATAGCCCTTTCTAGTAACTGGAGTGTCATACCACACATGTACTAACCCAATACATTTTGCTTCTGTTTCCTTTCTTCCCCCTCTAATCTTGAAGACATTTTTGCTCTTCCCACCTTGTGACCTGTGACCCTACTTAACCTGACTGAAGAAACTGAGGGCACTGTCTCCCCCAATTCTTTCACTTCAAGTTTTCTAGGAAGAATCAAAACTAAGCTAGATAGGAAGGCAACTTAAATAGATGACAGATTGCTTGGAACTAGACTAGACTTTCTTTTAAAACACCTAAAATACTGCCCACCCACCCCAGCCCCCACCCCTAAAAAATTAAATCTGTACAGAGTTTTGTACAGGGGCAGGAGAACATATTTTGCCGTCCTTATTTATAACCTTGCCAGTCATAGTTGGTCAGTTTAGCAGTAGCAGCAAGACCTCATAGAAGCTTGTCAGGACTGGAGACGATTAGGCCCTACTGCAGATTTCTGTCATCAGACCCTTCATTTAACAAGCCTCATGGGTGTTATACATTAAAGTGCACTGGTTCTTTGCAGAGTGGTGAGAAAGTACAGTTGATTTCTGTTTTTCATGCCCACAGTATTCTTGATTCTAGCTCACTCAAGAATCTGTGACACGAGAAAAATATTTAAAACAGTTTATTTGATTCTTACAGGACCAAAGTGTCCTAATTAGTATTGGGATAAATCGGCAAAGCAGTTTTTGATGTTGTAGTCATTTTTTGTAACAAGACAGAATACTTACAATAATCAAGATTTAACAATATTAAATATACTTGCTGACAAAAGAATCAACATTTATAAGCTTTCTCATATAAATAACTTAAAAGATCTACCTAGAAAGTTCAGAGAGAAAGAAATGAATATACACACAGATTTATATGCATGATGGTTTTTGTTATAGTTTTTATTATTGAATCATATAAACTACGCTTATTCACTATTAAATTATCTTGTATATCGATATGTTTTGCTGACAATTTAGATGCATGAAGTTATGTAGTTTTCTTTGAGCAATTCATTCAGTGTTCTTATTTGTTTTCTTCCTTGTGTAGTTATTAAGCAAAAGTAGAAGTGTTTATAATAAGTAGTATAATAGAGGGGGGAAAAAGACTTTGTAGGAAAGGGAGTGATACAATTGAAAAAGTGGAAGGAGGTGTTACCACAGCCAAAAAACAGAGAAAGAATGAAAAAAACTAAGACAGGCAGCTTTAGGCTGATCCTGAGCTGTAGGGGGTAGACAAGCTGTGCCTGATTAAGACAGGCAATTTAGTGGCTTGGAGTTTTGAGCTTTGACATTACAGTGCCAATCATAACCAGGGAGTCTGTACCCCAACAGCTGGGATCTTTACAATACCTTCAGGGAACAAACTTTTTTCTTTTTCTCTTTTGCTACTGCAAGAACTTAATCCCTACTCAACTGCTTTCTGGGCCAAAGGTTTCTCTAAGGCTTTACAGAAAAACTCATATGTAAGAAAAAGGCATTTAACCATTTTACCCATCTACCCCCTTTCAATTCCCTGTGACCTTTAAAAAGTTGTTGTACATTCAGTTATTTTAGAAGTCACAGTAGGTTCAAACTAATCTTATGGATAGGGTACAGTATAACGAGTTAAAGTATAGGTAGTTAAAAGAATAGGAAGATATTTTTAAAACCCTGTCACCATCTATATTCATGGCAAAAATGTTGCCTTTGGAATTTTTAGTTACTGGGTTTCTATAGCTCCACTTTATAATTTATAGTAAATAGTAGACAAATTATGATAAATTGTTACTTTTTAAATGAAAATACTTGCTGTCACAGGGTCTACTCTGACTATAAATTATTAAAAATGGGCAAACACAAAAAACTAAATTCAAACACAGCTTCTATACCTGATAAAGTAATTATTATGGAGTTTTACACATTCAGAAATTATTACATATTTACCAAAAAGTAAAATTTATGACAATTTCAAGTTTCCTATCATTGCTAACTTGAATATCTTTGTTAGTGCATCTGAACACTCTTAAGAATATGTATAATCACACTTACCTCTCCAGGTTTGTGATCATTTTTTCTTAACTTAGCTGAGCCAGGATGTTCAGTAGTTTAGTAGTTGAGACCTCCTCCATGATGTGACTTAACATAGGGTAAGCTACTCTGATTAAAACTGCTTGGAACAGCCAAGCAGTTGTGAGTAGATTAGGGTGGAATGCAACCTCTTAATCATGTTATAGCCTTATGGGTGTGGTCTACTTTATAGCTATTAATGGATGCTGTGGAGAATTTTCTCAGTTTGAATCTTGAATCTGGTTCATTTGGACTTGAGCCAATTGCCTGCACTCAGTGGGACACATCAGAGTCTTCCTTCTGACCTAGTGACCTTGGATCCATTCTCCTCTGCATCCACCAGCCATGGTCTTATTTTCCCTTTCCACATGCTGGTTCATCAGGAAATGGCTCCAGCTTAACATATGACCCACAAATTATAGCCAGACTAAACTTAACTGTTTCTGCAACAGTGTGAACCACTTTCTTGATATTATGTAGGTGTTTGCTTCTCTAGAGAACCAACCTGAGCACAATTGGCACCCAAAAAAATCTAGAGAAACAAAGTCATAAAGATGAATTTTATCTATTAGTCCCAAGTCTGATTAATTCTTAATGCCCTTATAAAACTACCTCCATTAACTTTCCCTTCATTCATTGGGAACTATCTTTCATTATTAAAAGGAAGGTGCTGTTAATCCGTGGTTGTAGGTGGTAAGTTAATACCTAAAATATTCACCACAAATAGATGAACCTTTGATGAGAAGTGAAGGTCTGGGTGATCACTTTGTTATTTTTTATTTTGTTTGTTATTTTTTCAGCAATTTCATTTTTCAGCAATTTCATTAGGACAAGAAATTCATATGCTATATACGCAGAATATATTAAATGTAAACAACGTCCACGTGTTTTTTCCAATCACGATGAAATAGATAAGTATCATTAGAATATCTTTCACAAATAAAAAAAGGTCAACAAAATTGATGACAATGACTAGAATTTAAAGAAAGCGCATTGACACACTAGTAGAATAAGAGAGCATGCATAATTTAAAACCAGATCTAGAGGGGAAATGAAGAGATGAATAAATTTCCCACTCCCCAATCAAAAGAAAGATCAAAAACACCGGACAGAAACAACATGAGATGACAGTGTTGTGGATTCAAATAAACAATAGCCACTTTAATGTCTTGAACTTTTATAAGAATCTTTATCTGGCCAGCCAGACTGCAAGGATACTAAAAGCATTTTCCTAAACTGCAGCGCTGAGTGAAATTACTACCAAGCTTATAAAGACCCAAACCACAAAGATCATTTGTCAGGGACTTTCCAACAAACAAAACAAGCATATAACTGAAGCAAGAAGAGCAAAATTAATAGATTAACTACAACATCAAAAAAGAGCAATATTAAAGAATAGCAAGATTGACTAAAACATCCTGATTCCGGGTGTACATGGGTATGTTCTGAAAAGAATCACCAGTGGGGCTTTCCCAGGAGGCAGGGGGAGCGGGCAGATCATCTTGCAGACAACAAAATGAAGGAACTTTGGTTAGGTTACACAACAGTAACTAATTTACATTGAGAATTAATCATACTGAATGTCTACGAACTAAATGCACCAATTATAAAACAAAGAGTAGCATGCTGGATCAGGAAAAAAGGTCCATCAATCTGATATCTTCAAGAGACACACCTCACACTCACAGTCAAACCAGGCAGCAAGTCAAAGAATGGCACACAAAAAAATTACCAAACTATTAGCAATAAAAAAGTAGCAATATTAATCTCTGACAAAAATAGACTTCAAAGTAAACAACATAATGAGAGATAAGAATGGGGATTATATAATAATCAAAGTATCAATAGACCAAAACCACATAACCATAACTAATATAAATATGCCCAACAAAAGACCCCAGAATGTCACCAACTGAATCCTCTGAGAGATGAAAAGAGAAATCACCAGATTGACAATAATATTGGAGACTTCAGTACAGCACTCTCAAGTAAAGATAGATCAACAGGAAAGGCATTTAAGAAAATTAAGAGCTAAACAACACAATCAAACAACTTGAACTCCTATATATTTAGAGTTCTCCAGTGAACAGTGAATGCATATATATATGCATTCTTCTCCAAAGCTCGTGGCTCATATTTTAAAATAGACATGCTAGGCTGTAATGCTAGCCTTAACCAATGCAAACACATAAAGATCATTCAAACTATCTTCTCAGACCACAGTGCCATAAAACTAGAAATCAACGATATAAAGAATAAAAACATAAACATGAACACACTACTCAAAGCTGGGTATTAGCCCAAATAAAAGTAGGTATTAGGAGGTTACTGGTAACAAATGAGAATGGTAACACAACATACCAAAACCTATGGGACACAGCAAAAGCAGGTATCAGAGTTCAATTTTCTAGCAATTATTGTGCCCATAAAAAAGGAAAAAAAATATTTTTCAATAGCAACACAACACCTCCAACATTTATAATAGAGTCAATAGCATAAACCATCCAACAAAAGGAAAGAACTCATAAAAAATTAAAGCAGATATAAAATAGAAAAATAATGGAAAAATAAAGTGAGAAGTTATTTCTTTGAAAGTAACAAATAAATTGATAAGGCACTAGCAAACTTAATAAAGGAAAAGAAATAGCAGATGAAAATAGCTAGAATTAGAGATAAAATATGTGGCATCAAAACAGATCCAAATGATATAAAAATAATTACACCGTATTATGAAAGGTTGTATTTCAACAAATTCAATAATATAGATGAGATGGACAAATACCTAGAAATACACCCTCTTCCCAAATCAAAGCAGATGGACAATAAGAACTTCAACAGACCCATAACAAAAGAAGAAATGGACAAGGTCAACATTCAATGCCCAATCAAAAAAATCCCAGAGCGAGATGGCTTCACAGGAGAATTCTACCAAGGGAAGAGCTATCATCAATTCTACATAAACTATTCCAGAACATAGAAAGGGATAAAAAAAAAAAAACTTCCAAAACTCATTCTCTGAGGCCAACATACCCCTGATACCAAAACCAGGCAAAGATCACCACAAAGATAGAAAACTACAGAGCAATAGCCCTCATGAGCATAGTTGCAAAAGTTCTCAACAAAATCTTGGCCAACAGAATCCCACAACATATCAAAAAAATAGTACATCATGACCAAGTGGTATTCATAACCAGGGATGTATGGGCTGTTCAACATTCAAAAAACCAATTAATGTAATCTATCACATAAATAAGAGAAATGATAAAAAAAACATATGAACATAGCAATTGGTGCAGAAAAAGTGTTTGACAATCGTCAACACTCATTCCAACTAAGAACACTTGATAAGATAGAAATAGAAGTGGAATTCTTCAACACAGTAAAAGTCATATGAAAATCCGACAGCTAATATCACACTCAATGGAGAAAAGATGAAATATTCCTACAGAACACAGGAACCTGAAAAGGATTTCCCTTATTGTTTCTCTTATTCAACATTGTGCTGGAAGTCCTACCCAGAATCATAAGACAACAACAAGATCTTAAGGAAGTACAACTGGGCAAAGAAGAAGCGAAGCTCTTGATATTTTGCAGTGTTATGATCTTATAGAGATAGAACCCTATGTTCTCCCCAATAGAATTATTGGGAAAATTGAGGAATTTAGCAAGGTAGCAGGATAAAAGCTTAACAAGCAGAACTCAATAGGACTTCTATATACTAGTGAAGAGAGTTCTGAAAAAGACATCAAGACTATCAATCACAATAGTCACACACAATTTGAAACACCGAGGAATAAACCTAATCAAAGAAGCAAAAAAGCTGTACAATGAAAACTCTGGAACACTATTACACTATTACAAAACTACAGAACACTACTACAAAACTACGGAACACGATTACAAGAAACCAAAAGAGATCTAGACAAACGGAAGAATATCTTTGTTCATGCATAGGAAGACTCAATGTTATGAAAATGTTAATACTCCCTAAAGCAATCTACAAATTCAATACAATCCAAATCCTAACACCATTCTGTAAATAAATGGAAAACCTAATTACCAACTTCATATGAAGAGAGAAGAAACCCTGTATAAAAAAGAAAAAAGTGGGTGGTCTTTCCTTGACTTCAAAACCTACTGCACAGCCACAGTTCTCCAAACAGCCTGCTATTGATATAATGATAGATACATAGACCAAGGGAACAGGACAGAAACCCCAGAAACAAAACATCTGCCTATAGACAACTGATTTTTGACAAAGTACAAATAAACATTAAATGGGAAGGGGATGCCCTCTTCAATAAATGATACTGGAAAAACTGGATATCCATCTGCAGAAGAATGAAACACGACCCATACCTCACCCCATGCACAAAAAAGAGCTCAAGGTGAGTCAGAGACCTAAATGTAAAACCCAAAGCTATCAGGATCATCAACAAGAAAATTATGGCAAATCTAAGTCCCTTATAATGCAGGGCATAAACTGGCTACCAGCTATAACAAAGGAAGCACACACAGTGAAAGTTAAAGTAGATGAATGAGTCCTATTAAAAACAAAACACTCGTGTACCTCAAAATATTTCACCAAAAGACTAAAATGAGAGCCCACAGATTGGGAAAAATATTTAGCAATGACATAATGAACAGAGGACTAATTACTAACATCTACAGAATACTGCAAGTCTACAAGAAAAAACAAATAACCCCATTAAAATGTGGCAAATGACATGAATAGACAAATTACAAAGGCTGACACCTGAATGGCTAAGAGGCACATGGGGAAATATTCTCATTCACTAACCATCCAGGAAATGCAAGTCAAAACAACCATGAGATACCATCTAACATCCACAACTACAGCTCAATCTAACAAAACAGCAAATGTTGGGATGGGTGTGGCAAGATTGGAATTCTTATATACACTGCTGGTGGGCTTACAAATATGTACAACCACTGTGCAAAGTAATATAGCTATTCCTAAGACAGCTGGCAGCAGTAATACCATAGGAGCTAGCAATACTATTGCTGCACATATACCCCAAAGAAATGAGACAGATGATAAACAGACATATGCTCTCCCATGTTGGTTGAAGCACAGTTCACAATAGCAAGAAGTTGGAAACAGCCTAAATCCTCATCAGTAGAAAAACAAATAGAAATCTTTAGTATATACACCCAGTGGAATACTTACTACGCATCCCCCCATAAAAACCATGAAACACCTCATGACATGAAGGAATCAAGAAACCATTATGCTGAGTGAAGTTAGTTGATCACAGAAGGACAAATACTGTGTGATCCACTGTTGTTGAGATGAGCACCAGAATGAGTAGTCTCAGGTTTGAGGGCTTTCCAGTTGACTGGCCAAGGAAGCCTGCCAGCTTGCTTGGTAGAGAGCCTGACTAGTGCCAATGAACCATGCAACATCTTGAAGGTCACTTTGGCAGAGGGGTTCTCAAGTTCATTGGGGCCAGATATTCAGGAGACAGAGAAGGGAAGAGGACTGCTTAGTGACTGTCATGCAAAGTTATGACGAGGTCCCCCCATACTGGCAGATATATTCCTATCAGAGAGATCAGAGGTACTGATGGAAATCAAGTCAGGAAGTGGGAAAGGTAGCAGGCAAGTCTGGGAGAAGACGACTGCATGGTTGTAAAGAGAAAAGGGGAGAGGATAAATTTCCTAGTGGGGAAAAAAATGATTAACAATACTTTTAAGGAATGCAACTAAAAAGTCCCCTTGGTCACGTTCTCCACACACCCCTGGGGACCCACACCAAGTGCCATAGAACGCTGGGGCATGGAAGCTTCGATCTTCAAGGCACACAACACACTGCAAAGGCCATACCAGAAGGATCCAATGTGGAACCCCATAAGGTGAACTAGACTCTACATCAAACATACCTGTAACCTGAGGACTTAAGATTGAAATTGCAGGGTGGATTTGAAGAAGCAGAAGACAGCTATACCAAGAATATTGAACTCTCAGTAGGTGGACCAACATAGACCTACTACGTCAATGCCTTACTTGCTATATTAAGATATGTATTATTCTGGAAGACCTGTGACTGACATTATCAGTGAATATTATGGTAAATTTTGTTTGACAGCCAAGTCTTATTGATTGTATAAATAGTATCCACTCACACAAGAATTTATTCTGTACAAGTGAATATTTAAAGTATTGTGATAAGTAGTTTCCACGTATTCAATCTTCCTCTCTTAATAGTGTTTTAAAAATTAGTACCATGGACTGACTAATGACATCATTAACAGATGTCCTTATAATCCAGGGAAATGATCAATAAGATTCTCTACCATAAACTGACAAAGATGTCTCTAAGCTGAACCAAGACCAATAAAAATATCATAGATTCTGGAATGGATTTGGAGCTTACACTTAATCCTAGCTTCAATATAAGAACAGTTAGTTCTTAAGACATGACCTTGTTTGATTCTTGTCCTCATAAAAAAAAATATGGGTGCTATAGCAAAGTGTGGTCAAAGATTACATGGTGCCCATCTATCACAGAGAATAGAGTCTGGGGTCTCAAAGACTTGTTTCCAAACAAGCAACTATCTAAGTGATAAATCAACTCAGTCCACAAGTAAGAAGCACGCCATCTGTGACCCAAGGATTGTAAATGATATAGATATAACCCAACGGAGGGAATAATATCAGAGTCTAAACTGTGAGATCCTGTTGTGCAGAAGGCTCTGGATGACAGTGGAAGCCCAAAATACATTGGCAGGATCTACACAGGTAATAAGCCTCTGGTGATTTCCCTCTAACCATAACTGCGGGATGGGAAGAAACTGGTTACCAGACAGAGTATTGGAGAGATGAATATAGTAGATTAAAGTCTGACTTGGATGGTTAAAACTTTGTCACTTATTCTTCCTTTGGATATACTTTGGGGCTTGATCTAGTTTTTAATATTTTCTGTATTTTTATCTCATATGAGGGTTTGTCTTTGTTGCATCTTGGCATTGTGGGTAAACTTCTTGAATCTTTCCTGTGTGTTTTCCTGTTTTTTGGTATATGAAAGCCAAGATTGATGAACCTATAGAAACAAGTAGAATAAGAGTTCCCAGGGATAAGGAGGGGGAGTTGAGGTAAGGGGGAGCTGATATCAAGGAGTTCAAAAAGGAAGAAATGTTTTGAAACTGATTTGGGTAGCAATTATACAGTAGTGTTTGATGTGATTGAACTATGGTATGGTATTTGTCTGCATTAGCTCCTTATAAAATGGTTTGGGAAAAAATGTATATTTATTTAGTTGACTAATTGTCCTGGTCTGAATGTCCAGTGAAACGCTGAGGAAAAAACTGCCCACCTAATTTTATTCCTGACTTTCGAGGGAAAGAATACTATTGAACTATGATTTCAACCTCTTGCCAGTTTTGGCTCATAGAAACTATTTGTATATCAGACTAAAATTGTGATCAATAGGGGTTATTTTGTAAAAAAAATATTTCACCATTATACTGGTAGCTCTTACAGGTATCATAACATTCCATAGTTCAATCACATCAAGCAGTATTGTACAACAGCAATCACAAAATGTTTCAAAACATTTTCTTTCTTCTTGAATTCCTTAATATCACCTCCCCTTTATCCCATCCCTCCTTCACCCTACCCTCAGGAACCCTTATTATTATTTTCCCTATAATAGATTTTGTTTCATATCTCACATGGTCCAATATATCTATTCACATACAATTCTGTTGTTCAGTCCCACCAAGTGGAGTTATATAGTTATCAATGCTATCAGCTCTTTATTCTCCATCTCTCCCTTCACTATTCCTGTACCCCCAAGGAACCATTACTCCCTTTACTGTTTCTGAAGGTTTTTCTATCTTGGCTTTCTTGTACTTCATAGGGGTTCTTAATGACTATGATTTTTCAAAAGTAGATCACCAGTCTTTTCATTCACGATCCCTCTGAGAAAACACAAGCTTCCAGTATTTTTATTAGCAATCAAGATTATTAACCATTTTCACCACACAGAGGCTCCAAGCATGATGTTAATTATAGGCATTTTGTAGATATCTTTTATCAATTTGAGGAAATTTCATTTGTTTTTTGCTTTTATCAGGAAATGATGTTTTATATTGCCAAATGCTTTCCCTTTGTCCATGGAGAAAAATTATCATTTTTAAAAATTCTATGGATAAGAGCGATTACAAATGTTAAACTAACTTCATATTCCTTGTAAAATTTTCATTTGATCATGGTACATAATACTTTGTATATGTTGCTGAGTTTAGTTTGGTAATATTTTGTTTTGAATTTTTGCTCTTCATATTTATTTGAAACCAGCAGGTTCTCAGCAGGAGAAAGAAGAGGCTTTCTACTCCTATAAAGAATTACAGTCTAGTAAACCAACAGGGGTAGTAGTTCTAACCTGTCTTACAGGGTTACTATGAGTAAAAATCAACTCGATGGGGCAGTAAGATTTTGAGTTTATATTAATTCAGAAGCAATACTGACACATTGTTTCTCATGAAATCTGTGTATAGTTTGGGTGTCAGAATAATACTTGTCACATAAAATGGCTAGAAGTTTTGTCTCTTTTTCTCATGTTGGATTAGTTTATTAAAAAATTGCATTCATACTTCTTTAAGAATTTTTTAAAAATGTAATAGGTAAGTCATTTGAGCTTGTGTTTACCTTGTGGGTAATTAAAAATATATATATTGATTAAATCATTTTCGTTTTTACAGGTTTCTTCATCTTATCTCTTTCTTCTGGAGTGCATTTTGTTTTTGCCTTTCTAGAAATCTACCTGTTGCTTCACATTATGTAAACTGTTTACATATTTGTTCATATAATTCCTTTATAAGCCTTTCTACTTTTTAACTTATTTTTTCCATATAAATTAATACTTATATAAGCAGTTTCAGCTGCATCTGTTAAATTTTGTTTGCCATCAATCCCTGAGTGGGGAACATCCAAATGATGCACAACTCAGATTTTCCTGGATCTGTCCTAGCCTACTAAACAACCTGGAACAGACCCAGAGTTTCATAATTTGGAAGATGTGGCATGGTGCGGGAATGGGGACAATCATGGATCAAAGACCTAGAATAGTTTGCCCTTCCAAGAGCTTGATGCATGAGATTGGCACATTTGTAGGAGAATGACACACAAAGTGGTGAGATTCCACACTATTATTTAAAGAGTGCCATCATGTTTGAGAAGGCCACTACCATATTTGAGAGCGTAGTGTTGAGTCACTGTACTTAAAATCTGAAGGCAAGAGATATTTGGTTGCTCTGTAACACATGCACTTCCCCATCCATGCTTTCTTTCTGATTCACTGTAACTTTTAAAACTCAAGTCTGTTCTGATACCACTTTCTCAACCATAGTTTACCCAGTCACAACTGGGTTGAAGCAACAAAAATTATTAAAGACACGGGAAAATATCTCATTCATAACCCGGGGACAGACTGCATTATTTTTATTTATCTCAAATTATTTTTGAAATTTTACTTTTGAGATAGTATGTTTTAGCTTTTACATCTTCACTTATTCCTCTCTGCTTTCGCTTCTCTCTTATATTCTATGGTATTTGTGATTGTGTCCGTTGGTGTGCTTCATGCCATACTAAATTTCTCCGAAGAGCTGTATTTTTCATTCATTTGTTCTTCCTGTAAAGAGATGGTAAACGCTCTTCTGTGCTATCATACTGCTCTTAGGTGCCATGGAATTGATTCTAACTACTGGAAACTCTGTGCCCACAGAATGAACAGCTGCCAGGTCCTGCACCATTCACATAATTATTCCTATGCTTCAGTCCATTGCTGCAGCCATGCTGTCAATCCATATTTTTGAGGGATTTCCTCGTTTTCGCTGCCTCTCTACCTTACCAAGCATGACGTCCTTCTCCAGAGACTGGTTTCTCCTGCCATGTCCAAAATATGTAAGACTAAGTACCTGCACCCTTGCCGCTAAGCACATGCTTCTACCAAGACAGATTTGTTTGTCCTTTTGAAAGTCCATGGTACTTTCACTGTTCTTTTCCAGCACCACAATGCAAACGCATCAATTCTTTGTCAGTATTCCCTTTTTAATGTCCAAGTTTCAAATGCGTCTGAGGTGACTGAAAATACCATTGCTTGCCTCAGGCACACCTTAGTAATCAAAATAACCTACCTGATTTTCAACACTCTAAGGAGGTCTTGTGCAGCAGATTTGCCGAATGCCTCATGGAACTATCAAACTACTCATTGATTTCTTAACCAATTTGAATTTGCTCTACCCTGCAGGTGATATTTTAATTATTATTCTTTTCGATCATAGAATTTTGTTATTTTATTAGATTTTCTATCTCTTTATTATATTCTAATTAATTTGACAATGCCATTATATTTCTTTTTCTTCTTTAACCGTGATTTTAGCTCTTTAAACACATATACTGTAGCTACTAGAAGCAGATGTGGTTCATCGGTAGAATTTTTAACTTTTTTGCAGGAGATTGTGGTAGCCACATAATCTGTTATCAATTTGAGACTTAAAAGTGAAGTGATGGAGATTAGCCTATCCATCATGTTGCAGCTTGATGACCTCATTTGGAGGGAATAAGGAGATAAATAGCTCATTGGAGGTGGAACACACACTCACTCCCTGAGCGTCATTGCTGTAGAGAAGACACATGGAGCTATGCTCAAGCCCTGGAGCTGAAGGAGCCATATAGAGACCCATGCCAGTGCTGACATGCTTCCACTGTCACTGGATCCACAAGACTTTCCACCCACTGGCCTGTGATCTTCCTGCATTTGGCATCATGGCAAGTGTTGCATAAGCCTGAAGAGGAATTTATAGATTGGTATTGGACGTATGAGCTAATATCAGAATTATGGACTTGATCTGGACTGGGCTGGGATCTTTTCTTAATATTCAATAGCTCTTTTATATAAAGCTCTTCGTTATACACATGTATCCTTGGATTTGTTTCTCTAGTCTCCCCAGACTAACAGAGGTCTAGGTTGGGTTCCCTGTCAATGGAGGCATATTTATTACTAGATATCAGTGGAGGCATAATTATTGCTATGACACTGGCCAGATGAACTAGCAATAAAAACCTGACAACCTACTTTCAAACATTAACCAGTGGAAATCACACACATCACAACTGATTATGCAGATTGTACAGGACTAGACGGCATCTTCCCTCCTTGTGCATGGAGTGACTATGAATATCTAACTGACCCAATGAAGGCTAATAACAAAAAGTGTTAATATTGACCTATTAAATTGAATATATGGTCATGTTCACAGGAGTTTCTTTCACTTAACTTTGTCAATTTTGGTTTTGAAGGATCAATATAAGCAGTCTCCACTGCCAGGCCTTCAATACACCTGTACTGTTCTACTCCACCAGTATATAAACGCTCTGGTAACATGTCATAATTTAGTCCACAGAAACATCAATCACCTTTCCTTTCCTCAAGATGTCCAGGTTTCAGGATTGATGATATGCTGATTAGGTCTAGAAATGAAGCTGGAACTATGACTCTAAATTATTGGTAAAGTAGTTGCATGCTTGTATGTGAGAAATTAACCAGACAAAAATTCCAGTACCTTCACTTCAGTGTAATTCGCAGGAATGCAGTGGTTTGGGCATGTTGAGATATTACTACTAAAATGGATGATAAGTTACTGTATCTGGCCTCTACCCAAACTAAATAGGAGAACGATGTTTTGTGGGTCTTTTCTGAGATCTCTCTGAAGGACAGTAGTGAAGATAAATCCTTCCAATGGACAGGACTTTGAGTAGTGCACCTGGTTGTTTGTTTTGTTTTGGAAGGAAAAATCGCCAGGTGTGTCATTGTATAGTAATACCTGAGTTGTGACCAATGATTAGGTTGGGTGTGCCAAGTACTTGGGAAATACTTGACTGAAAAACTGGTTTCAAGGAACTATGGGGGAGTGGTATGTGAATAGTCTCACTGAATAGGCAAAACATTTTTAAAGTGAAGCTGTTTGAACATATTCATGTCTCATGTGAATGTTCAGCAAATGGTGGTCTTCACAGAATAGGAATTTAATAACCCAGTGGATAGGATGGCATGCTCTGTGGAAACCAGTCATCCTCTTGTTATTGCTCAATATGCTCATCTTGTTATTGCTCAATATGCTCATAGGCAAAGTGGCCATGGTGACAAAGATAGAGGTTTTGCATGGAGTCAGCCTGGAGTTACCCTCACTGATGCCACCTTATTCCATCAGATATTAACAATCTGCAAGATATGAACTTTTCTTAGATAATCAGTCAGGAACCTGGTAGTAGGTTGGCTGTAATCTGACTACTTCCATCATGGAAAGGGCACCATTGAGCCTTAATGAATATTAACGTAATCTGAATATAGGTTTGTTTTTCTGCATGGAATGCTTCGTTCTATGTTCTATGTATTTACAGAATGCTTTATCGTCCACCTTCTGTCACACAATAGCCTATCGAGGGATTTATCAGGAAAGGTGTGTGTCAGAGTCGTATACGCTCATCATACTTGTTCAGTCTCTATGTTTCCATCATAGAAGCTGGATTACATGAAGAAGAATGGGGCATCCTGCTTGCAGGAAGGCTAAGTAACAGACACAACTTTGCTGAAAGTGTGAAGAACTAGAAGCACTTGCTGCTGAGGATTAGAGACTTCTGTGTAGTTTGCAAGTCATTGTAAAGAAGAACAAAATCCTCCCAACTGTAACAGTAAATAACATCATGTTAAAGGGAGAAAAGTTGAAGTTGTCCAGGATTTTGTCTTACTTGGTTCACAATCAATGCTCATGTAAGCAGCACTCCAAAAATTAAAAGACCTTTATAGAGTATTGAAAAACAAAGATGCTACTTTGAGGATTAAGGTGCACTTGACCTATGCCAGGGTATTGTCCATTGCTTCATATGCATGTCAAAGTTGGGCATTGAATAAAGCAGCCTGTTAGACAGGGTTCTCTAGAGAGATAAAACCAAATTTCTGATAATTTAATATATTTATTTATAGAGATAGATATATAACAAGAAATGAAAACTGTTAAATCATATACAGATAAATATATAATACAAGAAAGAAACAGTTAAATTATAAAGCACTACAAATGGCTCAATTCAACTCACTGCCATGAGAGAGTTGTGAGAGACTAGCAGTCCTTCAAGTCTAGTCTGCTGCCAGATCTTCCTCTATTTATAGAGAGAGCTAGGCTATGTCGGCACAGCAGCCAATCAGAAGGCAGGTCACCAACTGCCAGCCAGGTCACCAACCGCCAGTCCCTAGCTCCAGAGATGTCTTAAAGGGACCTCAACTTACAACGACACCATCCACAGGCTAGGCGTCCCACAGGTAGTGTAGCCTTTAAATTGAGGCACAGAACAAGCAAGGCAGCCGCACACTGCTCTGATGATCAAAGAGCAAGAGACAAGAAAGACGAGGCTCACCAAGCCATTTATCTCTCTGCCCTTCGGTTAATCCCACTTGTATTTATCAGCCAGGTTGGCACAATAAACTATCTCACAGCCTAAAGACAATGAATGCATTTGAGTTGTGGAGTTGGAGAAGACTATTGAAAGCACAATGGACTGCTAAAAGGTCAAACAAATCCGCCTTGTAGGATGAGGGAGACTTCATCTTATATACTTTGTATATGTTGTCAGGAGAGGCCAGTCTCTGGAGAAGGACATCATGCTGAATAAAATAGAGGACACTCAAAGAAGAGGAAGGTCCTCAACGTGAATGACACTGTGATTGCAACGGTGGACTCAAGCATAGGAACGATTGTTAGGAAGGCACCTGACCGGTCAGTGTTTCATTCTGTTAAGCATAAGGTTGCTATAGGTCAGAACAGATTCAATGGCACTTAACAACAACAACACAATAGGTGGTTTGATGATCAGTACGCATTATGGAAATAAAGAACACAAACAGCTTCTGAATTTATGTCAAAAATCAAAATGGACTTAAATTTCTCGCTGTAGACTCTGGTCTTGCACAAATCAAGTGCTTTGGAAATCAAGCTCTAATGACTGCACCTAAAAGAGTAAGAGCAAGTGTAATTCAGGTCCCAGAATTCTCATCAGTGTCAGGCCCAAGATGTAGCTTTTGTTTCATGACTAGTGCAAAGGTGGGAATTCGTCCACCTCTTGATTATGCTGTTCCAGAATGCAGTGTCAGTTACAAGGACCTATGTCAGAATGAAAAATATTATAACTCCCAGGAAGAAAAACAATTTACTCATAGCAGGGTGGATTTAAATCCCTGTTTTCTTAGGTGAATACTATGCCTTTGTGATCTTGGAAAATGTGAAGTGGAAGTGCTTTTGATCAAAAATTTCAGACACATTCTTCTTTCCAAATTTTCTTAGAACCTCTTGAATAGTTGTACATTTTTTTTCTCCCTGTCCTTAGGACATTCCATAGGACTTACATGTTGTTTGCTTACTTGTTGTTTTGTTTTTTATTTTTCATATTTCCCTGAGGGTGACTCTATGGAACTCTATCATGAGACGACATGATCTGCTCCACTACTTTTTCATATGTACTTTTGGCCCTCAGCAGGCAGGTTATTCTGAGCATTGTTTCTTCTACTTAAAAGTCTAATACTTGACATTTTGGCTTTGCTTATGTTTACTTTCTACTGAAGGTTTACTCTTTTACAATGTTAGTGTGGGGAAAAATGTCAGAGACTTGTTGAAAGTGAATCAAATAGGTGCTTGAACTTTATGACATCTTCAGGAATTGTATTATATTCCTATGCACAAAACAATTAGTAGACACAAATAATAAGATCTAAAGTCCCAATGAAATGTCTTTTAAAATAAGTCTCATTAAATCATCATAACAAAATGAGATTGGAAAAACTTGCTCTTTTTTAAGTATGACCATATTACATAAAATGCAATGATAAAAGTTACTAGTTTTAGAATGCATCGCTTCAAACGTAAAAATGTTATACAAATTCTAATCATAATATATATTTTAAATAATTATTTTATTTTGCAATCTATCATTTAAGTTCTTCTCATAAAGAGTGGAGATATTCTTAGTAGTGTGACAAAAGACCAGAAGTTATAAATGAAAATATTAATGCAAGCTTAAATTATTTTAGTGCAAGTTTTAAAAATTACATATAGCATAGAAAATTATGTACAAAAGTCAAAGCATATGAAAATCTGTAGCAAAAATTTGATATATATTTGACAAAGAACAAACAAAAAATGAGCCATTAGAAAAATTAAAAATAAATGATAGACTGGATCATGTGTCAAAAGCAATTTCTTCCATCTATGTCCTTTCCATGCTTTTAATTTATACCGGATTTGACTTTGGTCATGTAACCAAGTTCCCAATGGAATGTAAGTAGATCTTGCTTGACAATATCTCAGCATAATCTTTAGATGTGTTTGAATATCTTGACGGGGCCAGTCTTCTTCTGCTCTCCAACCATGACAACTGCAAATTCTACAGCATAGCTGTCATAGATTGATGTGTGTACCCTAAAGTATTTGTCAACATTTACCCTCCATTTAGTGATCTGATGCAATCACACTACATTTTGTGATGTGCTGGAGTCTTTACCTTTAAATGATAATAAGGCTGACTTAGATTGAATTAGATGGTTAGTGCCATTACACAGGTCACTCCCCTGACTCAAGCCATCCCCTGGTTTGAGTCAGACCTTCTATCTTATAAGAGCTAAAAGGGAAAAGAATCAAGCAGAAAAAAGAGGGACCCAACTATCACCAAGAAAAAAGAGCTGGAAAAAGAGTACATTCTTTGAATTGAGAACCTTCTAGGTCCAAGTGAAGGCTGTTGACAATACATATAGAAATCTACATAAGGTCAGGCCCACATTTTCTTTTTTTTTTTTTTTAACATTTTTATTAGGGGCTCATACAACTGTTATCGCAATCCATACACACATCAATTGTGTAAAGCACATTTGTACATCGTTTCTCAAAACATTTTCTCTCCACTTAAACCCCTGACATTAGGTCCTCATTTTTCCCCTCCCTCCCCGCTCCCCCCTCCCTCATCAGCCCTTGATAGTTTATAAATGGGTATTTTGTCATATCTTGCCCTGTCCGACGTCTCCCCTCACCCACCTTTCGGCTGTCTGTCCCCCAGGGAGGAGGTCACACACAGTTCCATGCAATCAGTTCCCTCTTTCCTACCCATTCTCCCTTTACCCTCCCTGTTTTGCCACTCACACCACTGGTCCTATAGGGCTCATCCGTCCTGGATTCCCTGTATTTTCAGTTCCTATCTGTACCAGTGTACCTCCTCTGGTCTAGCCAGACTTGCAGTATCGAATTCGAGTCATGGTAGTGGGAGCAGGGAGGAAACATTTAGGAACTAGAGGAAAGTTGTATTTCTCATCATTGTTACATCGCACCCTGACTGGCTCATCTCCTCTCCGAGACCCCTCTGCAAGGGGATCTCCAGTGCAGGCTCACATTTTCATAAGGGAGGCAACAACACCCAGCAGAGCCCACAAAGAGAAAGAGAGGCTTGCTCTAGAGTTGGTGCCCTGCAGTCAGAATTCTACCCTCCTAAACAGTGAGACAATAGATTTCTATTTGTTAAAGCTATCTGCTTTTGGTAGTACTGTTAAATGAGTACTATATAATTAAGACTCTTTTCTTCATCCTGAATTCTAAAAATAGATGTGTGGACCTTATGGTACTTACATATTTTCATGCAACTTGATAAATGGAGTGAAAGGGTAGAGGTCAATGATGCCTCCTGATGGGCATGACCTTCTCATGAGAATTCTGAGACTTCCTTTCTTCTTCTCTGGAGGCAGGATGCATTCTTTCTCTGCTAGATCTTCCTTTTGAAGAGGCACATGGAGCCATGCTAATGGCAGCTAGAGCCCTGGAGATTTATCCACTGCCATTGGAGCCACAGGACTTTCCACCAACTGGCTGGTGATCTTCCTGCATTTGACATCATTGCATGTGCTGCATGAGTCTAAAGAGGAATTAATGGACTAATATAAGACTTACAGGCTAATATCTAACTCATAGACTTAAACTGGACTTTGCTGGAATGCTTTATTGATGATAATTACTTCTTAATATAAAGTTCTCTCTTACACATATATGAGTGTCTCTGGATTTGTTTCTCTAGTCAACCCAGTCTAGCACAGACCTGTACTAGGTTACAGTCACATATTTACATATCAAGAACAAGAAATAAATGAACCATTTCCTTTGGAAAATACTAAATTGAGGGTCTTGAGTTTTTTTATTATCAAAATAAAGGCTAACTTATGTAAATCTAAACTGCAAACTCTCTCTTAATTATATATATAATTAGTATGTAAAAACATGCTTAAATTCACTCATATTTAAGGCAGAAACTTAAAATAGAAATGGGATAAATGCTAAGTAGGAACTGGGAGCCCTGGTGGTATAGTAGTTATGCATTGGCTGCACGCCTCAAGGTAGGAAGTCCTGCTTGTCTTCTGAGGTGCCTCTGGATGGGTTGAAACTGCCAACCTTTAAGCTAGTAGTAGAGCACTTAATCATTTGTGCTACCCAGAGTTGTACAAGTTCATGTCAAAAAAAGAGAGTATTGAAGAGATGACTCTTAGAGATCAACTTGATAAACCTGACTAGAATGTTTAAAGCCTCATCTCTTGATCCCTCCTCTGGTACACGGTGTGCCTGATCTGGTTTTGAATACATTATTTTTCATAGTGGAGGTTATCTCTGGTATATTTTGTCATTGTGGGTAACCCTCTTGAATAGTTGTTATATGTTTTTCAACACATGAAACCCAGAATTGATGAACCTATAAAGACAATAAGCAGAATAGGGGTTCGTGGGGGTGCTGTGAGGAAGATGGGGTGAAGAGGAGCTGATACAGGAGTTCAAGAAGGAAGAAAATGTTTTGGAACTGATTGTAGAAGCAATTGTACCATACCGCTTACTGCAAATGAACTATGGAATGGTAGGATATCTAAAAGCTCCCAATAAAATGTTTTTTGGGGGAAAAAATTTAAAAGGCAGCATTGCTACTAGGGCTCCACTTTATATATACGTGAATTTATTCCACACAAAAACATGTCTCTGTAATCAACGGATGGCTACAAACAAGTATTTTTAGTAATATGCTGGTCTTAGTCTATGTGTTAGTCCAGGTAGACTAGAGAAACAAATCCAGGGAGACTCACGTGTGTTTAAGAAAGATATTTGTATAAAAGAGCAATTATATATTAAGAAAACATCCCAGCCAAGTCCAGTTTAAATCCATAAGTCTGATATTAGCCCATATGTCCAATACCAGTCTATGAATTCCTCTTCATACTCACACAACGCATGCAATGATGCCGACTACAGGAAGATTGCAAGCCAGTGGGTGGAAAGTCTTATGAATCCAGTGCTGGTGGAAAGCATCTCAGCACTGGTGTGGGTCTCCACTTGACTCCTCCAGCTCCAGGGCTCTGGTTCCATCAGCATGTAGCTCCATATGGCTTGTCGACAGGAATGTCTTGCAGGGAAAGAATCTGTGTCCTGCCTCCAGAGAGCTATTGATCTCCTTAATACCTGCAAATGGGGTCATCAACCTGAGACCCGATTGACAAGCTCGACTCTACCCCTTCTCTCTTAAAAGGCTCAAGTTGACAATAGATTATGTAATTAACACAGAATATTAGACTACCTTCCAAAACAAACAAAAAATACTAAAACAAAATGTGTTGCAGAAAGATGAATTAGTGTCCCATTAGTCTGTTAAGCAAGATCATAGCTAATGAAGAAAACATTATTGAATGAATTGTAATAAGAGACAAGTACAGTAGAACCCCAGACCCTGATGCTAATTTGTTCTAGAAGGAGCATCGAGATGCGATGCAGTCGAGTTCCAAATCAATTTTTCCCATAAGAAGTAACTGAAAATGGATTAATCTGTTCTCGACCACCAAGATTTTGCCCTAACCTTGCCTTTTTATACAAAACATTACACATAAATTTCAAAATAAGTTCAAAGTTAAATAATATAATTTAAATAAGAAACACAATATTAAAAAAGTTTTTAATAACTACAGTATGGCCCATACCTTGAGATGGATGCGGATCTGGATCTGTGGACACAGATGTGGAGAGGAGGTGTAGAGAGAGAGTCATGGTTTGGAAGGGGCATCTGCTTCCATAAAATCAACCGGTAGCTGATTGCCAGCTTTCTCCTGTTCTTCGCCTTGTCTCACTAGGACCTGACTGGCTTTCTCAGGGGTGGGGGGTGGGGGGGGGACCGCATCTGTCAAATGTGGTTTGCTGTTGGCATTTCCCTAACTGCTTTCTAAAAGGGTTTACTAAAGTATCAACAATACCGCCCACACAGTTAACTAGTTCCTTACCTTGGCAATGCTCTGGAAGTTAAAATTTATCTGAATGTTAAAAATTATCCAAGCTTACTTCCTATGAATATTTTTTAAATACCCACTATTTGAGCTAGCTAGTCCATTTTTGAGAGTGTATTCTAAGTTTAAACCCAGTTATGTAAGCAATAATACTTGCGCAGTGATATCCGTTGCAGTTCTTTTAATAGTAAAAAAAAAGTTTATAAACACATGAAAGAAGAAATAAATAATTGAAGGAATGACAAAAGAAAGCAATGCCAGGGGCTTAAGTGGAGAGGAAATGTTTTGAGAATGATGAGGGCAATGAATGTACAAATGCACTTTACACAATTGATGTATGTATGGATTGTGATAAGAGTTGTATGTGCTCCTAATAAAACGATTTTAAAAAAAAAGAAAGAAAGCAATATAATTTAAAGAAAATGGAGGACTGGTTAAACACATTAATGAACCATTTAGACTATAGATTATTGAGGAGTTATCTAAAGTAATAAATGAAAGATATGCTATTAAGGTTTTAACTGTCACAACAAAATGCACAGGGATGTCACAATAAAATCGCATTTATTTTTTAACATTTACATACAGACATAGATATTTTCTGGAAAAATACAAAGAAATAATTTTAAAGGTATTATATCGAAGGAATAATCTTGTAAAGCTGGAAATGTTGTAGTAAAATTACCACTTATATTGTCAGGACAAGAAGTCCCCAAGTTACAAACGTCCAATTTACAGACAATTCTAACTTGCCCTATATTATGTAAATTTGCCCTCACTTTGATATGATTGAACTAATTCCTACTTGAAACTAATGCTTCATCATAATCACCTGCACATGCTGCGCTTACACGTTTTGAATCATTGGAGCATTTTCTTCCACAAGAGTACATCTAAATAAAGACTATGTGAGTCTGCGGTGACTGAACCTACACATTTGACTTAAAGACACTCTCAAAAAATGTTCTTTTCATATGCACATTCATATGAATATGCATACTATATTATTTATTGCTTTTATGATCAGAAAAAAAACTAGTTTAAAAGAAAAATAGGTTTTAAATGTGTATGCTGAGTTGATAAATTTTGCTCTCACATCAGCATGATCACTCTGTTAGACCCATGAGACTCTACCGCCACCTGTGGCACAGAAGACAAACTGAAGATGAAGGCATGGACAGGCACAAAGCACAGCAGTCAAGGCTCTGAAGCTGAAACTGTGCAGCGTGTTAACTGCTAGGTTTTTGTCATTGTGGTTTGTTTTCTGTAATCATGTGGCAATATCACATCACCAACTTTGTTCTAAATACACAACAAATGTTTTGAATTATTAATGGATTCACATAGTATTAGGGAAATCTTGTACTTTCTCTACAAGATTCTGTTTCCCTAAATTTCAAATATTTTTTTAAATTTCAAATATTATAATATTATCTTATTTGCCAAACAATTAAAACTTCAAATGTTTACACACGCATAGATAGACTCTCATGAATGGATCTGACTTTTTACTAGTCAAAATGTTCTTATGGTATTTATAAAATAAGATTTTATAAAAAGTTCTCAAGATCATCACTCATTACTTCTTCAGCTTTGATTTTACATGCAAATGAAGTTCAATGTTTTAACTGGGTCAGACAAGATCAGTTAAGCAAAGACATTCAAACAGGTTTTTACCTATATGGAGTCTCCTGCCTTACCCCTCCTATCCCTCATGGTAGCATTGCCCAGGCTCTGGTGCATCAGATTTGGTTAGCTTAGAGAAAGTTCCATGCTGCGTACCCACCCCTGACAGAAGCACTGGGTAATGAATAGCAAGAACCACAGGAAGGAGTTTCAGGCTCCAGTTTCTATTATGGAGAAGAATTAATCACAAATTGGAACATCATTGTTAAAGCTGAAATTTTAAAGGGTACAATCAGTTAATTGTGGCCAGAACAGGTACATTTAAAAACACATAAATGTGAATCTTGGTGCCAACTGTTTTAACAACATTTTTGAAGCTTTTCTCTTACACCTGTGTCTTAAGACATTCCCTAGAAAGAATGACAGAGAAAAATAGAAATCTGAATAAAGCTGATACAGCAAATTGAGGCAATATGTTTCCCCCCAGATACTGAAAACACAGAAATCAAGCACAGTTTAACGATTACACCCTATTTACACCTATTATATAATTCATATTGTTAGTGTAAGAAAGTAACTATTACAACATGAACATTCATCCTGAGTTCTATTCCAGGATGATAAGACATTTACATATAGAGCCTAGACCGATCTGTTTGTCATTTCCCTCCCAATAAGTCTAAGATTTAGCTATTGTGATATTGATTGTTGCTGTCAGGAATTTACTCTGTAAAAGTATATAGGTAATACAATAGGACAAGGGTGTTGTTATTAATATGAATGAAGAGTCTTGAAGCACTAAGAAAATGTGTAATATCTCGGTTCAGTTCAGGGAAGGTGTATTATTATTTAGTGAATAAAAAACAATCACAGATTTAGCACATTTACCTCTCACAGTGCCCGTGACTCAGACATCTGAGCACAACTCAACTTTGTCTTCTTCTTTACGTTCTGTCATAAGGGCGAAGTGTTGGCCAGGACTGGAAACTCATCTTAAGGCTTTATTAGTGAAAGATCCATTTCCAAGATAACTTAAGTTGGCTGGTCTTAGGGTTGTTGGATTGAAGACTTAGTTGTATGATAGCTAGGGACCAAAGGTCACTCTGAGTTCATCACTGCATAAGTTTCCCAATATGGCAACCTTCCCCATCATAGCCAACCAATAGAGAAAGGCCTCTAGCAAGTTTGAAGTAACAAACTTTTGTAGCTAAATCCTGAATGTGCTATATAATCACTTTTACTATATCATATTGGTAAGTATAAAGTCTCAAGCGTCATGTACCCAAAGAGAGAGAATTACTTAAAATGACTTCATTGTTACAAATGGTGACCATTATTGACCATCTTAAAAATCTGATTACCAAAATATAATCCAATTTTTAAATTTTTACTTTTCTCTGAATATGTGAGGGAACTTCAAAATATTTGTTGAAAAAGTTTTACTCAATTTTTTTCTCAAAAAAAATTTTAAACCCCCCAATACATAGCATCCTACCAGTGCACCTCTATATGGTGTCCTTAAATTTTTTGGAATAGAGAATCTAAGGCCTATGATGATTAATTAGGGGGAAAAAAACTTGCAACTAAAATATATTTTTATAATGAGAAAGAACTAGATCAGACTTATTTTCCTGAATTTCTTTAAAAATGCATTTCTAAATCTCTCTATTGCCACCATTTGTAAAGAAAGGCCTTTTCTCAATAAAATAGAATTGACCATGACAAATATCATTATTACAGTTTTTTTCAGCACTAAAATCCTTTTATCTAGAGGTGCAATATTTTAGAATGCTACAGAAAAAGATAATCAGACAAAACCCACTATGGTTTGTAACAATTTATGGAATTTCATTAATCACATGTTGTCTAATGGCAATGTGAGCAACAGAGGTTCAGTCAAGGCTGATTAAATAAAGGAAAAGTTCAAAAACATTTTATTAATAAGCAGAGCTCATTTTCAAAACTTGTCATCCACCTCTGTGTTCCCTCTGATTACTTTAATTATTCACAAATCCTAATGACTACTAGGATCATTAATAAAGGAGGGAACACTGATTGAATGTTGCCCTTCAGAAATCTTCTATTCCTCTTGACGTTACCTGGTGTGTTGTGCTGAGTTGTCTAAAGAAACAAATCCAGTCACACTCATGTATGTATAAGAAAGACTTTATATCAAGTAGTAGTTGTACATCGAGAAGGGATCCCAGACCAGTCCAACTCTAGTCCATAAATCTGATGTTAGTACATAAGTCCCTCTTCAGAATCATGTAACCGTTTGCTGGTGACACAGAACTGTGAACAAAGAACCAGGAAGATCACAGGCTGGTGGGTGCAGAGTCATGTGGATCCAAAGTCAGTGGAAACGTGTTAGGGCACCAATAGCTCTCAGTGGGCAGCAGAGTCCCAGCAAGCTGGGAGGTGAAGTGACAGAGAGAGGCAGTTCCCCGAATCCCTCACTCACCTACAAAAGGCCACAGCCCCAATGAGGTGTCATCAAAATACCACTAATTAACAAATTTGACTCCACCCCTAGCCAGGAGTGTCTAGTTGACATAAAATTATCCAACCATCACAACTAGTTCATGATAATGATAATGACAATTAGAAAGAAGTTACAACTCTTTCACACTGTGCTAATTCCTACCCTAATTAAGTTTATCATGTATCCTCCAGAATCTGAGATTAGGGAACAGGACCAGGGAACTGGAATTCTACCATATTAGAATAATGGCACCCAAAATCATCCTAATGTGTGTCAAGAAAGGAGAACTATTTCAAGATCCAAGATAACTAAGAAGATCTTACTACCCATGAAGAAAAATGAAACCTAATATTTGATACATTGGAATATGTAATTAATATATATGTATTGTCTTATTGGGCTTGTGAAAAACCAAAATAGCCCAAAATGAAGTTTTAAAGCTCCCATATACTCCTTTATTTAAAACAGTTTAAAAAATCAATTAGGTTGTAAATAATATAAAATATTAGAAATATATATTGATGATTAATGCTATTATGGCATAAACCATAATAGATATTACATAGCGGTTTGGTCCCAATGACAACAATTCAAAGAGTTTAGGTGGAGCTGTGGACTGGGTGTTGAGCTGCTCACCACAAGTTCACTCTCACAAGTTCAATCTCACCAGTTACTCTTCTAAAAAAAAAAAAGAAGAAGCTGAAAACGCATCCTCTGGTGAAGATTTACAATATTAGAAACCCTACAGAGGATCACTTTGAGTTAGAATGACAAAAAGAAACATACTGTTGGGACCTTATTTTTACAAAGCTACCTTGCTTTCTATACAACTTGCCAAGAGAGTCAGGGACAGCATTTTGTTCGGAAATATCTTTTCAAGAATGTTTATATAATGAGCAGTCTCAGATAACAGAAATAGGTTCTTTCTCCAGAGACAGGGCAAGTTTATTTACTAGTCAGTAAAATAAAGGTAATGCCTCCCATTGGGGGAAAGTTCATAATTGTTTGCTTTCTATTATAAAAGACTGGGTTTACCTGCACTTGAGGCTCCTCTTCTTTAAGGCAATCCATTCTTCATGCAGCGCTCACTTGTCCCTGAAGAAATTTCCCTATGGGGACTAGAAATATATGAACCAGTAAGATATAATAAAAACTCTGTTTGGGTTATTGCTGTGCATAATAAACTAACTGTTGTCTTTGAGTCAGGAAACAGAAGTCTTCTGCCAGAATTTATGAAATGGTGGAAGGTTAGCTTGCTCACTTGGACATTGGATTATTATCAGATGTTTTACAGTTCTTGACAATGACATTGAAGAGCAACAGAAGGCAGGTGAGCATACCTGCATTCAACCATGCAGCCTTGGAATATATGCTGAAAATACTAACAAAGTTATAAGAGGAAATTGATGCCATTACTCATAATGGAACATTTTAATAATTATATCTCAGAAACAAGTAAATTAAGCATAATAATCCCTTTTTATGAGTAAGCCACAAATTTAAAGAAAGTTTGTTATTCGTTGTTAAAAGTGCAATCAAGTCAATTCTCATTCATCACAATACTATGCACAATGGAGTGAAACATTGACCGGTCCTGTGCTAGTCCAATATTTTTGTTGTGTTTGAGCCCATTGTTGCAGTCAGTATGTCAATTCCTCATTTTCACTGCCCCTCCATTTTACTCAGCATGTTATCTTTGTGCAAGGACAGGCCTCTCCTGAAAACATTCCCAAAGTACGTGATATGAACTCTGTCACCATCCTTGCTGGCAAGGAGCATTCCAAATGCATTTCTTCCAAGACACATTTTGTTTGTTCTTCTGGCAGTCCACAGTACTTTCAATATTATTTATTACCACCAAAGTCCATATGCATCTGTCTTCTGTAGTCTTCCTTTTCCCTGTCCAATTTTCAGATTATTACCAAACCATTGAAAAAAAACTAGGACTGGGGTCAAGCACACATTGGTCTTTACAGTGATAGCCTCACTGCTCATCACCTGTAAAAGGTGAAGAGAAAACTCCAGGTCTTTGCACATTTCTAACTCGGGATCTCTGCACACTTCATTATAATACTTTAGTTTGTCTTCTATAGCTATGCTTTGAAATTTTCTGTTCAGCTCTTTACCTCAGATTTCACAATTTCTTCCCTTAGCTTTAGCTGTTGTATGATTAGGAGCAAATTTCATAATCTCTTCTGACATCCACTGTAATCTTTTTTTTTTCTTTCTTGTCTTTTAAATAACTACTTTCTTCATTTATGATGTTCTTGATGTCAATCTACAGCATGACAGGTTTTCTGTTATTTGTGTTCAACTTCTCAAATCTATTCTTGAAATAGTCTCGAAATTCAGATGGGATGTACTCATCTGACTTGTGGACTTGTCTTAATTTTCTTCGGCTTCAACCTCAATTTGTGTATGAGCACTTTCCCAAAGTCAACCTCTGCCTTGTTGTGGCTGAGGATATTGAGCTTCTCCAACAGCTCTTCACACAGATGAAATCCGTTTGATCCCTGATGTATTCCATCCGGAGAAATACATGTGTTACCATGACCACTTTTTCCAACTTCTGCTCCTTCTTTGTTTCAAGCGTTTACATTCCAATTACCAATAATTATCAATGTATGATTATTTTATGTTTAGTTAATTTCAGACTGAAGATATCAGTAGAATTCAAGTTAGGCATCCCTGGCTTTATTAGTCGAGTGGTAAATTTCAAGAGTAGCTGTATTAACTCGATTTCCCTGTGTGTGTACAGATACTATCCTAACAGACAGCACCGTCCTTAAAGACAGGTCTTGAACCACTGACCACGCAGATTGCAGCCCTACTTGTAACCACTGAACTATCAGGGCTCCTGTTAAAGACAGATCTTGAAATGTTCTTTTTGAAAATAAATGCAGCACGATTCCTTTTAATTGGTTATTCCCAAGAAAATAAGCCATGCTAGTCTGATTCAAAATGGCTAATATCGGTACATTTCAGGTCACTAACGCCTACCATTTTGATCCTTATGCTTTCCATTTTACGACTTTCAATGTTCTTGGATTGATTCTTCACATTCCAGTTTCTGAATATTAATAGATGTTTGCATAGTTTCTTCTTCTATTGCATCATGTCCTATCAGTAAACGAACCCCTTAAAGGCTTTATTTTACCTACATCATTATGGTCTACTCCACTTCAAGAAAATTGCTCTTCTTCCTCAGTGATCTTTTAAATACCTTTCAACTCTTCTGGCAGTATATCTGATACTATTAGATAATATCTAATGGTATTCCTCTGCTATACATAAGATTTTCAGTAGCTAATTACTCTAAAATTGACAGGCTATATCTTCTTCATAGTCATTTCTTAGTTTGGAAGCTCTGTTTAAATTTGCTCACCTTGAGTGACTCTATAATGGAAACAATGGTGACATCAGCATCACAGAAGGACACATGACACCACAGTATGACAAACTGGCTTACTAGTGCTACTAGATATGTGCATAGATATACATATATTATATGTGCATAGATATACATATAATCAACAATATTCAAGTTCATGTAAATATGTGAAGATAGTTTCCACTGACTAGGTTGCAAAGGAAATTTCAAAATAACTAAAAAAATAAATAAATTGAGTCACTCAGAGTCCACTGCCTATCCATTTAAATACATTTTCTTCAATAAATAAAAGATAATAGCAAATGGATTTAATAATAATTCATAATTTAGATTAAATAAGTGCTTAGGACATTAAGTATTAATTATTAAGAAATAAATATTAAGAAAGTTAAGTATAAATGAACTTGTAGTATAAAGCCAAACTAATACTTAGAAAGGTATTTCTAGTTTGATGTGCATTATTTAAGCGAAAGAGAAAATAAATTAATTAATAAACAGAGGTCTAGAAACTAGATCCACAACACATATGTAAACAAATAATGCATTAACAAAAAGTTATCAATAAAATGAACAACCAATATAATAGAAGAGAAAGGGTGAAAGAGGAAAAAAGAAAAGACAATATTTCAGAAGTCTGATAAAATAAACTTTTCACATCTAACAGTAAAAAAAGAAATTAATATACAAAACATATATAAAAAGCTGCATCAATGATAAAAAGACTTATGTAAACATATCTAGATTTAAATCTACAATTTGCCTAAGACAAGAAGTGATTTTCTCATTGAAAAGTTAATATTTTCATAGTGCCAAATTTAGTCTTTGCTATTTCTTCGTGATTTAGCTTTAATTTAACAATGTGTATGACCCTCTCATTGCCATTGAGTCAATGCTGTCTCACAGTGACCCAATAGGGCCGGCTAGAACTGCCCCGTTGGGTGTCTGAATGTGTATAGCTATTCTTATTTTGAGAATAGCTTTGCTGAGAGTGTGGATTCTATAGGGACGCTCAGAGGGACCTGAGATATTATATTCTCAAGGAAAGATGATTCCAGCAATCTCAATATTAAATTGATGGCATATTTTATTGGGGTTGCTTGATAAAAATGAGCATGCAAAAATAAGTAGCATTTATATACAAAGGGGCTTCAAATGAGAATTATATTAAAATTAATGGAGATTTTCCACAAACTTTTTAACCTCCCTCATATATACCATTGATTTAATTAGTTATTCAAATATGAGAAAATAATATATTTATAAAAGCAAAGTCTGGGACATGATATCTGAGTTCATATATAAAAAAGAATGTCACCTTGTGAAAAAAATATTAAAATCATCTTTGTGTGCCTTTGAGTTAAATCCAATTCATGTTGTTGTCATTAGGTGCTCAGTCTTTTCTGATTGAGAATGAAGCAGAATGAAACACGACTCCCCCCGTCTTAAGCAAGCCTCACGGTTGTTCTTGTGTGGTCGCATTGTTGCCCATGGTTGCAACCCCTTGTCAATCCACTTTGTAAAGGGTCTTCTCTTTTCACCGTGCCTCCGCTTCACCAAGCAGAATGTCTTTTTCCAAGGACTCATCTCTCCTGATAACACATCCCATGGTCATGAGAGATGTCTCTCTCTCCTTGCTAGTAAGGAGCATTCTGGCTGTACTTCGTCTGACCCGTACCAACTCATAACTACCTTAAAGAGAGTGGCGTGGACTATAATCTTTACAGAAACAGATTTTGAGGTCTTTATTTCCCTTTTGGGTTAGCAACAAAGCAAGCCATCATTGCACCATCAAAGAGCCTTCAAACGTCATTGATGGATATAAAATAAAATTTGGAGGGGAAAAAGAACCATGCTCGTCAATAAAATAATGTATTTAAATAATATTTTGAACAAAATCAATTCTCTCCATCTAAATGAATTAATTCAATTTTATTAGTCTTCCAACTTAACACTTTTAATAAAACTTGAGAATGTAAAAAGTGTTTGTATTCAGGATTTATGCATTTGTAAAAATATAGGACCTTTAGCAACACACAGAAACTTACTGTGGACCTAATGCATTATCTAGATCACCAGAAGTCTGTATTTACATACAAGTTGAAAAAGCACCTAGTAATAGTCAAAATACTCAAAGAACAAAACCTAAGGTTCTTCATCTCTACAGACTGCTACACTTTTTATTACTGAATTAGCAGTGAAAGCAAAGTGTAATGAATAAATAGTGAGAGATAAAGACCTTTGGTGCTTATCTTTAATTTTTAAAAATAGCAACTGGAATTTCCCATACTACTGCCAGGAAACACAAGAAAAATTATGAAAATAAGTGGGAGCTACAAAGATCACACTTGGACAATTAACCTCTGGAAGAAAGACACGGTTTAACATCATCCACACTGATTCAGTCAATTATGGTTTTACAATGTGTTCCCAATCATGGACACAGAACAAAGCCACTAAAGGGCCTTAAACATGGAAGTAGCTATTTTCTCCCAGATTAAAGAGAACATCTTGGGATGATGGTAGGTCTCAGGACAATGGAGTCCTCACACTAGTATTCCTCCAAAACTTTGCCCAATGAATCACTTTGTTGTTGTTGTTGTTGCTGATATTGTTAGGTGCTGTGGAGTGCTCTCCAATCCCTAGCCCCACATTGTACAACAGATTGAGACACTATCCAGTCCTGTATCAGTTTCAAATTTGTTATGTTCAAGCCTGTCTTTCCAGTCATTGTGTCAATTCATCTTGTCTAGTGCCTTCCTCATTTTTGCTGCCTTGTTATATTACAAGCATGATGTCCTTCTCTTGGGACTGGTCTCTCCTGAGAATATAACTAAAGTATATGAGAGAAAGTCTCACCATTCTTGCTTCTAAGGAGCATTCTCTTTGTACTTCTTCTAAGAAAGATGTGTTTGTTCTTTTGGAAATAGAAATTTCAATATTCTTTCTCAGTACCATACTTCAAATGAATTGATTCTTCTTTGATCTCCTTCTTCAGTGTCCAACTTTTTTTTTTCAGTGTCCAACTTTTATAGGATTATAAGGCAATTGAAAATATCAAGACTTGAGTCAAATGCGTCTTAATCCTCAAAGAAAGATCCTTGCTTTTCAACACTCTAAAGATGTCTTGTGCAATAGATTCACCCAGTCCAATGCATCGTTTGATCTCTTGACTGTTGCTTTGATTGTGGATCCAAGCAACATGAAATCCTTGACAATTTCCATTTTTTCTCCACACATCATGGTGTTACCTACTGGTCCATTTGTAAAGATTTTGGTCTTTACATTGAGTCACAATTCATACTGAAGGCTCCAATCCTCTACCTTCATCAGCAAGTGTTTCAGGTCCTCCTCACTTTTAGCAAGCAAGGTTGTGTCATCTGCATATCACAGGATGTTAATAAACCTTCCTCCAATTCTGATACCACATTGTTCTCCATATACTCCAGTTATTCTAATTATTTTTTCATCATATAGATTCAATAATATGGTCATAGGACACAACCCTAACACACATCTTTCTTGATTTTAAACCATGCATCATCACCATCTTCTCTTCACACAACTACCTCTTAATTCATGAATAGGTTCCACATGAGAACAATGAACTGTGCTGGAATTCCCGTTCTTCCTAAGGCTAGCCATGATTTGTAATGATGTGCATAGTCCAATGCCTTTGCACAGTCAGTAAAACACAAGTAAACATCTTTCTGCCAAGATCCATATTGCTTTAAGTCAAGATACATCTGATATCAGCAATGATATCCTTTGTTCTCATCCACTTTGAAGGCAACTTGATCTTCCGACAGCTCCTGTCAATGCACTATTGCAAAAATTGTTGAATGATTTTCAATGACTTCTTATTTGCATATGATATTAATGACATTATTCTTTAATTTAAGCATCTCTCTGAAATGGGTACAAAAATGCATCTTTTTTCAGTTCGTTTCTACATTTCTTGGCAGAGATGAGTGAGTGCTTCATCAGCTTATTGAAGCATTTCAAGTAGTATTTTATCGATCCCTGGAACTTTGTTTTTGGCTAATGTCTTCAGTGCAGCTTGGACTTTTGCCCCTAAGTACCACTGGTTCTCGGTCATATGCTACCTCTTAAAGTGATTGTATGTCCGCCGTATTTTGTTGCTGTTTTGTTGTTCGTAGAGTGGCTCTGTGTATTCTTTCCATCTTCTTTTGGTGCTGCCTGCATGGTTCACCATTTTTTCCAGAGAATCTTTCAATATTGCCACGTGATGCTTGCACATTTTTCTTTAGTTCTTTTGATTTAAAATGTGCTGAACATGTTCTTCTTTTCTAATTTTCTAACTCTAGGTCTTTGAACATTTCATTTTAATATTTAACTTTGTTTTCTCTACTTGCTCTTTCTCTTTGTCTTCTCTACTTTCTTTCAGCTCTTTCGCTTCATTTCTTCCACTTAACTACTCTCTATTTAAAAGCAAACTTCTGAGTTCCTTCTGAGATCCATTTTGATCTCTTCTTTCTCTCCTTCATGTTTCCCTTTCTTCATGTATGATAGTCTTGATGTCATCCCATAGCTCATTGGGTCTTCTGTCATGAGTTTTCAATGAGTAAAATCTATTCTAGAGATCATCTCAGAATTTGGGTGATATACTTAAGGTTGTACATTAGCTCTTGAGGACTTGTTTTAATTTTCTTCAACTTCAACTGCAACTTAACATGTGATAAATTGCCTGTCTGTTCCATAGCCAGCATTTTGTTTCATTTTTGCTGCTGATATTGATCTCCATCGTCTCTTCCCACAGCGGTAGTCAATTTTATTTCTGTAGATGCACTAAATACAACTGCAGTAAATGAAAACAAAACAAAACAAACTTTTATTTGAGGAATATAATTTAATAAAGATTCGAAGGCTCTCAATAGATGTAGAGGAGATGACTTCAACATTTATAGTAAATACCAAGTACTGAGAAAATACAACTAGGTGCTCCAAATCAAATCCAAAAAGAAATATCTCAAAAAGAAATATGCAAAGGACAACAATAGAAAATGTATTAAAAAGAACACAATAGTCAATAAACATATGAATAGACTCAACCTTTTTCTATTTCCTTAGGGAAATGCAACTTTTGAAAAATGATATTCTTTTCATATCCAACTGAGTAGCAAAATAAAAATTAATTTGGCAATTTCAAATATTTATAGAAATGATGTGGAAAGAATGCTCCCCATAGGTTATTTTTTTTTAAAGCATACATTGGTAAAACCATATTAGACAAAATTTTTACTCTTTCTAGGAAAGATAACACATGTGTATTTTGAAATGCACGCATTTCATTATTATTTATTATGTATCTGCTGAAATTCTTTTACCTGTGTAAAAATGGAATGTGCAAGGACAACTTGAAATATTATATGTAGGTGGTAAAAAAAAGGGGAACTAAACCAAGGCCTCCATCACTAGAAAAATATAAATTATATTGTATTTATGCAATAGTATAACTCAGAATATTTGAAAGGAGAAAACGGCTCAACATGTATCAATATGGAGAAATTTAACAGCAGAATGTTGGCTTTGTTGATTTTTTAAAAGCCAGTCACAGAATGTTACACTGAATAAGGTAACATGCATGTAATTTCTGTGAGAGTGAAAGAAGTTAGGATCCTGGTACTTAGCAGTAACAAATGCCTACTCTGATTTTGATATCAGGGATAAGTTTTAAGTTTCATGTCTTATTTATTTAGGAAAATAGAAGAAGCTTTCTAAGAAAGAAGAGCAGGAAGTAGAAGTAGAAGCTCTGGTAATGTCTATACTGGTATCAAATGTGCTTGTACTTGCTTGCATGGACTGTGAAAAAAAGCACAAATGCATAATACAAGGGTCTAGGCCATCCAGCTGCTGCCCGTAGAACTAATGGAATTCAAGAGCAAAGGGCCATGAGATGGCCTGACCCCTATTCTTCCAGATGAATGTCTATAGTCAGACCCGAGATATGCTCTGATAGATATCCCTTCCATAAACCCATCCTTAGCAATGACTATAATGCCTTGATCCTCTCAAATGGACCATCTCACACATTATGCTTGACCCTCATAATTTAATGAGGTGTTCTCTGAATATAAAGTATGTGCAGAGAGACATTAATTCTTCAAAGTCCTAGAAAAGCCTTGTATACTTGAAACAGAAGCTGGGATTGATTGGTTTGTGGCTGTCCAGGTGGAGGAGTGAGAGGGCGAATCCCATGGGGGCAAGGTAAATAGCCCCAGTCTGTTCTCAGCAGCTGTAGCAGCTTGGGAAGTGGCTTCTTCAACCTGCTACTCTGGCTTGGTGCCAGCTTCAAGGACCAAGAACAATGTGCACACTATAGGAAGCCCCCTTCTTCGGGAGAGATTCTGTACATTTTCAAGGGCCTATTCCACCCTGCCCAATGGCAGACAGTTTATGAATGAAAGGGGGCCCTCAAGGAGAATATTTCCCTGAGAGTGTCTTTATTTCAAGTTATAGGCCATATGATCGCAAATTACAGTTTGAATGCTGAAAGTTGTGCTATAGTCACCTGTAAAACTGAAACACTTCTGAAATTTCCCAATTTACACCCAGCATTCTGCACACCACCTGGTAGCATAACTCATTTTTAGTCTGCCACTGTGCTCCTGAATCTGTTTATCAGTCCTGATTCCTCTTACAGCACTGATAAGAACGCATTATGCAGATGTCTTGAATTAGTTTAAGTTCTAATTGACAGAATACTTGAATTTAACTGAGAAGATAAACACTAAATAAAGTGTACTTATACCTTTGTTTACCTGGCGCTGGCAGTTCTACAAATGTTTTGAAAGAAAAATATCATAATTTGAATCGTTTTTTAGATGAAAATCATGATGGCTAGTTATTACTTCAATTCCAAATGTTAATTTCAAAATATTAGCGTCAAGTAATATTCAATCTTTCATAGGAAATGAATTTTATCTATTTTTCATTCTAATTGAATGTAAGATGTCTGTTCCAACATTTTAAAACATGTTATTATGAATTGAGTCATTATTTAGAGGATAAATAAATTTTCCATTTAACAATAAATACACATTATTTTTCTTTTATGTTTGAAATGAACTTGTATGTCATTACAGCCAGTTTCAGTATCAACTTCAGTTTTACTTTTTCTCCTGTTTTACTCACTCAGACCAATGTTTAGATCTGAGGGATAGGGAATCTGGGGATTTGTTGCTGTTGTTTTTTCTCCATGAAGCAGTTTTGTTTTATTTATTCATTTTTCCTTGTTAAATCTTCCTTCTTTGTTGTTTTTGTAGTTTTCCCGCTCCCATACCCATTTTGATCCGTGTCACTGATTGCTGAGAAAATTGTGTATGGGTTACCTATGGGGACAAGAATCCAACTCTACACCCGCCCAAGGCCAATTTCCACAAGACAGAGATCAAACATGCCTCCACCATCTTTTATACTATTCAGACTTCGATTGATCCTCTCAAGCTAGTCTACTTCTCTTCTGGGTATAATAAAACTTGGCAATGGTCACACAGCACTCACAGACAATATTCACAATGATAAGAGTGTATTAGAAAAGCTCACCAGTTACACAAGCCAGGATTAGAAAATATTAAGGATATGGTCCTCTTGTCCACAGACACGCATCTTCTCAGACAGTGGCAACATCTTTCTCAGGTCCTCCATTTCTCAGGCACATGGTTCCTTAGACCCTCCCTCTGCTGACCAGGAAGCCTTCCCACTACTCTGCCTCATGGTATCATGGTCTCTGGTTTCAGCACTGCAGCTTCTAGTGCCTCTCCTGCATCCACCACTTCAGGCAAGCATCTTGCACATGCTCCTTTCTTGATGGCCCTGGGAGGCTTGCTTCCTGTTTCACCTGGTTCTCTGATAGCCAGATAATAGCAAAACTAACGAATCCCTGAGTTAGAATCTTTGACACCTTAGGTGCCTGTTGCTGTTAGGTGCCATCAAGAGTGTTCCTTCTCATACCACCCCTATGCACAACCGAAGGAAAGTGCACACTCTTTGGTCCTGTCCATCCTCACACTTGTTTGTAGGCCTGAGCACATTGTTGCAGTCATTGTGTCAGTCCAGCTCCATTCTTCTCCTCATTGCCCTTCCATTTTGCCCGGCATCATGTCCTTCTCCAGTGACTGGTCTCTGCTGACAACATGTCCAGAGTATGTGAGACAAAGTCTCACATCTTTGCCTCTAAGGAGCATTCTGCCCATATATTTTTGTACATATATATTTGTTCTTTTAGCAGTCCATAGTACTTTTAATATTCTTCACCAGCACCACAGTTCAAATGAATATATTCCTCTATCTTCCTATTCAAAGTCCATCTTTCACATACATATATGGCAATTGGAATATCCTGGCTCATGATCAAGGGGAATGCAACAAACAGAAAGTGCTGAAATTCTGGTGGGGACTGAGCATGATAGTGGGACAGGAGGA
>NW_022103903.1:7639451-7654997 GCF_000313985.2 Echinops telfairi
CACAATTGATGTGTGTATGGATTGTGATAAGAGTTGTATAAGCCCCTAATAAAATGCTTAAAAATTAATTAATTAATTAATTAATTAGTAAAAAAAAACAAAGACCGAAAATATCCTGGCTTGGGCCAGGTACAACTTAGTCCTCATAGTCCCCCCAAACATCCTTACTTTTAAACACTCTAAAGAGGTCTTATGCACAATTCTTCTTTTCTTTTTTTGGGGGGGAGGGGAGTGGCTCACATTTCTCTATTATATTTGACTTTATCTTCTTGAGCTGTCCTTTGAAATGTTCTATTCAGCTTTTACCCAATGTAATGTGTCTTTTGATCTCTTGACTGCTGCTTCCATGAGCACTAATTGTGGATTCAAAAAAATCCAAATCGTTGGCAATTTCAAACTTTACTCCATTTCTCTTTTTGTTGCCTACTGGGCCAGTTGTGAGGATTTTGCTTTTGTTTTTCACATTGTGTCATAACACACACTGAAGTTTCCAGCAAGTCCTCCAGGTTCTCCAGTGTCAGCAGGCAAGGTTGTGTCATCTGCATATCACAGATTGTCAGTAAGGGTTCCTCCAAGCCTGATGCCATGTTCTTCTTCAAATATGAGTACTCTAGCTCTCTGATTGTTGGCTCAGCATACACACTGCACAAGTATGCTGAGAGAATGCGACCCTGGCGCACACCTTTCCTAATTTTAAACCATGAGGTATTGCGGTGCCTCTTGATCCATGGACAAGTTCCAGACGAGCCCAATGGAGTGCTATGGCATTCTCCTTCTTCTCAAGTTTATCCACAGTTTCTTATGATCTCCACAGTCCATTATCTTGGCAAAATCAATGAAACACAAGTAAACATCTTTCTTTAATTCTCTGCTTTCAGCCAAGATCCGTGTTACTTCTGCAATGATACCCCTTGTTTCATGCCCTCTTCTGAATTGGCCTGAAATACGACTAAGTTGGAAATATATGTTTGGGCTAGTGCTTTTCAATACCAACTTTCTCTGCTTGTCGACAGGGAACCATGAAATTTGGTGGGTACCAAAACGAACTCCATAGCAGTATACTTGGGGTTTGTTTTCATTTTAACCAAGTCTTTACTACTACAGAGGCCATCTACAGTTTGCTTCAGGTTGAGATATTATGCTACTTAACTCAATTTACATTCACATAGAAAAGATTCTAGACTACAAAACCGTAATCATTGATTTACTCATTAATCCAACAGCTACCTATGTAATTTTTATCTTGTGCCACACAGTATGGGAAGTGTTATGGAAGTATTGGTGATAAATAACAAAAATCACACTCGAGCTAAATGCCTAATCAGCTTAACCCTATTAAATTGATGTTTTTAACTTATTACAGTGGATTTTCTCAAAAACTGCAACTCTTTATGTGTTTAAAAAGAGTAGTTAAATTTTTTTATTTGGATTTAGGTAAAATTGTGTAAAATAGCTCTTTATTGGATCTATCGCTCAAGTTAATCTTATTTTTAAAACTGTAATAATGATAAAAGATGTTTTATAAAGTTATTAATTAAACAATTAATTTAGTACCTACTGTAAGCACCTATGATATGATAGGCTCTGTGTTTATATATATAAAATAAGATCGCAATACTATAAAATCAGAAATCAGAAAGATCAAGGTAAAGATAAAAATATAAATATTGAATATCATGCTTCTTAAACAATACTAGATAATTGAAGAAATAAGGAATCGAATTTAAAAATTCCTTGAAATAATTGAAAATGAAAATACAACATTCCCAAACTTTGGGATCTAGCAAAAGCAGTACTTAGGAGGTAATTTATAGATGCACACATCCCAAAAGAAGAATCCAAAGAGCATCTTAGCTCAACATCTTCAACAATTTGAACAAGAGCAGCAAAATCAAACTTCAGCCTCCAGAAGAAAATGAATAATAAAGAGTAGAGCAGAAAGAACTGAAACAGAAAAACAAGAGAGTGAATCCACAAGATAAGAAGTTGGTTCTTTGAGAATATTAACAAAATGGACAGACAACTGGCAAGCTTGAAAGGGGAAAAAGGAGAAGATGTAAATCGCTCAAGTGAGAAATAAAATGTGCACCATTGCAACAAAAACCAACTGCAGTACAAATAAATGGACACATTCCTAGAAACACAGAACCTACTTGAAAATATCGGCAGAGCCATAAGAGCAGAAGAAACTAATTAAGTTATCAAAAGCCTTCCAACCAAAAACCAAAAAGCCTCAGAGCTGGATGACTTCACTGAGGAATGCTACTAATCATTCAGAGAAGACTTGCCACCAAATCTAGAGAAAGTATTCTAGATTGTAGAAAAGTGGAGTAAACTCTCAAACTTGTTTATGAATCAAGCATAACCCTGACACTAAAACAAAGCTAAGACATCACAGAATAGAAAAGTACAGACCAATAAGGAAAGAGGGAGGATACCACTAGAAGGAGGGTTTTTTGGTTTTGTTTTGTTTTTTTGTCTTTATTTTGAGAGAGGTAGAAAATTTTGTGGAGATTTAAACAAAAGACTTTGATGGTACATCTGATAATCCAGAAAGATCCTTCTGAATGGTGTGTGAGATTAGGAATAGGAGACTTTGGGCAATATTTTAAATTATCTATTTTTCATGGAAAAAAAAAGATATTTCAGAGTACTGATTCTTGGGCAGTGGCTAATTATAGGTTGGCTTTGTGAGATTTTCTGAAATAAGATTGGAAGATTTGTGTCCAAGAGGATGAAGACATATTTGGTTCTTTGTCCTCTCCTGAGGAGGATGGAGTGATAGGAAGTTGGAATCTGTTTTTGGATGGGTACTGAAGGGCAGGGCCTGTGTGTGTTTTTGTGACTCCATTATCTGCCTGGAAACCCAGGCTCTCCCACTAATTTCTTCTTGAGTCCCAAGTTTGTAGTGGCTTTTAGCACTTTGCACCTCTCTACATATCACTCCTTTTATTTGGTCTTTCAACAATTTTAACATCATTATAGCTATTTGGGATATTTTCTTTCCTCTAATGAATTATCTGGCTTTTAAAAATATATAAATATGCTTTACACAATTTATGTATGTGTCGGTTGTGATAAGAGTTGGATGAGTCCCTAATAAATCTATTAAAAATAAATAAATAAAATAAAATAAATAAATTTCATTATAAGCAAAAAAATATATATATATAAAATTTCTGAAGAGTTACTAATAGAATTGTTTACTGTTACATATTATAGAATAATCAGAATTAACACATTCTTTAGGATAAGCAATAATTAGTTCATCAGTTTAAGTAGAAAGGAAGCTTTTCTCTTTGTTCCTTTAGTTGGTTGGTTTTCATTGAGTTAAAAAAATTGTATTTAAAATTTTATTTGAGTCTTCCAAGTTATAGCATCAGGAGGCCTTCGAGAAATGATCTTGTTTTCTCTGAAGCTAATATCTACCTGGCTTTATATCTATGTAGAAATGACATAAACATTAAGCGTGGGCCAGTCCACCTGTACTGTCCAATTTACTGTGTAGGTTCCATCAAATGCATAATGCTGCTTGGAAACACAAGCCTCATAAAGATTTCTTCTTTATCACTTTCCAAACAATGTCTATCTCGAGTAATAAAAAAGTGCCGCAGAGGTATATAGCAATACATAAACCGAAACCCTGCAGTAGCTATGGGGTTTCTTAAGAGCTCTATTGAGAAATGGAGGGAAATGTGAATTCAGCATCTGTGTTACAGTTTCCTCATTTGTAAAATTGAATAATAATACTTATCTGACTCTCTTGGGTGCTGCAAAATTAATTGGAATGCAGAGTTCTTTGAGAATCTTGAGTGAAACTGACTATGCAAGAGACAGTTTGGGTTGCTGTTCATAAGATTAGGCATTGTGCTGGTGCAATGATTGACAGGCTCCTAAGCAA
The DNA here is from genome assembly GCF_000313985.2 of Echinops telfairi. Taxonomy (NCBI): domain Eukaryota; kingdom Metazoa; phylum Chordata; class Mammalia; order Afrosoricida; family Tenrecidae; genus Echinops; species Echinops telfairi. The sequence continues at coordinate 7,643,353 of NW_022103903.1, forward strand.
AAGTCTGAAGGGTCAGTGGTGTGATCACCAATTGCTCTTTGGGAGAAAGATGTGGCAATTGCTTTCTTAAAGATTTATAGAGTTGGAAACCTTACGGGGCAGTTGCTACTCGATCCAATAGGGGCACACTTCATCCAAATCCAATGCAGCAGTAACGGTTTGGGTATTCTTAAAGTGAATGCCAGCACTAAAATTAAAATCCAAACGTTTCTTCACTTTTCTCTGTTTTAGTTGACTACTGGTAATTAGTAACTTTTAAATAGTGTGGGAAATGATATGTTTTAGGAAATAAAGTATAGCCTAAAGGAAACTTTAAGAGATAGTATATAAAATTCGTGATGAAAAGAATGTCCTATTTTGTTTTGACTGTTAGATCCTGATGACATAGAAGCATGCCTGTAACTACTCCTCATGTACTTGTTGAATGAATGTTCATCAAATAGATGATTACACCTGGTGCTGTAGTGTATGTTGTGTTGTTACTAACCACAAGCTCAGTAATTCAAATTTCTTTGAGTTGTAATTCACTATAGGGCAGTGGGTTTTGCTGATGAAACTTGGTTGTTAGTTGCCATCAAGTCAGCCCCCAACTCATGGCAAGGTGAAGCAAAAGGAAATGATATTACGCCCAGTCCTGTACCACTTCTAGAACTTGTGACTAATCAGATTGGTGTGGTCCATAGGACACATTTCATAGTTATATTAAGAATGTTGGCACAAAGAGTACAATTTGAACTTCTTTATTTAAATACATTTATTGGCATAGACTTCATGTAAGTTACAATTCAGTGATTTAGATATATTAAAAAGAGTTGTACAATTATCACTACAACTAATTTTTCATCATTTTCTTCATCCTTGTATCTATTATTGGCGCCTCGTGTCCCTCAGACCTCTCTGTCATAACCGTAAGGATCTATGGATCTAGTTACTGACTGTTTATTGAAACAGTCCATTTGGAATTCATTCAGTTCCTGCCGTGTTATTTTTCATCAATGCCTTCAGGGCAGCTTTAGCTGCTTCCTCCCACCCCATTGCTTCTAGATCACATGCTGCTGTTTTCGTTAGGTGCTGTTGAGTTGGTTCCAACTCATACCAATCCTATGTACAACAGGACACTACCCAGTCCCGAGCCATCTGTTCTCTTTTTACCATGACCTTTTCTATCGGTCCAGTTGTGAGGACTTGGGTTTCCTTACATTGAGTTCCAATTTATACTGAAGATTGTAGTCTTTGGTTTTCATCAGCAGTACTCCAAGTCCTCTTCCCTTTCAGCAAGCATGGTTAGGTCATCGATTTTTCATAAACCTTCTTCCCATCCTGGTGCCATATTCTTTCCATCGAGTCTATTTTCTCAGATTATTTGCTCAGTATACTGATTAAATATGTGTGGTGAGAGGGTAGAACCCTGACACAAACCTTTCCTAACTGTAAATCACACAGCATTCCTTTATTTCTGTTTGAATGTCTGTCTCTTGATCCACGTATAGATTCCATGTAAGTAAAATTAAATGTTCTGGAATTCTAGTTCATCACGGTGTTATTCACAGTTCTTATGATCTACAAAGTCAAATACTTTTGGTCTATCAATAAAAAAACAAACAAACGTATTTCTGGCATCCTCTGATTTCAGCCAATGTGACATCAATGTGACATCCTCTTCTGAATCCAACTTGAATGTCTAGAAGCTGCATCCGTTTTAGAATTACCTTAAGCAGAGTTTTCCTAGCATGTGATATGTCCTGTAATTCCTGCATTCTTTTGGATCACCTATCTGTGCAATGACACAAACATAGGTCTCTTCTAGTCAGTTTCCTGGTTTCTGTCTTTCAAAAAAAAATTTTTCCACTTAGATGAGCAAGTTCTTCCAGCGCTTCAGAAGCTTATTCAAATATCTCCATTGCTAATCCAACAACCCCGTGAAGCTGCTAGTGGTTCCTAACTGCTGACCATGCAGATCACAGCCCGACTCTTAACCTTGACACCACCTGGACTCCCTGTACATCTGATTACTAATGGGGGTTTGCAGCTGTTTCTTCTCATTTGGAGTTGTATCACAGCAAATGATGATCCGAAATTCTACTCTCTCCACATCATTAAGTAGACTTTTCTTTAGGGGCAATTCTTCCTCAGTTGCATTTGGAGTGCCTTTCAACCTTAGGCTCATGCCTTCTGGTATCTGTTATTCTTCAGGCGGCGACCCCTTCCGAAGTAGATTGTCTACTCACCCCCAGCAGTCAGTTCTTAGTTCGAAAGCTCCACTGAAACCCGTTCACCATGAGCAACTATTAGTAGTTGAAATAACGGCGGCAAAGCTTCGAGCACTCCAGACACACATGGCCCACCTAAGTACCGCAGCTGAGAGACAAGTGAAGGTTTTGATCAGACGCTGCTTTCTTACATGATTGAGCATGAATTAAAAAAATGTTTTTGTAGGATGCCTCTATTTTCCCCCATTCTTCCTTGTATGTTTCCTGCGACGTTCAATATTTTGCCCTTAGAATTTTGTTGCAACATTACAATTCTGATCTTGAATTTTTTTCTTCAGTTCTTTCAGCATGAAAAATATGAAAAGTGGTGATCAAATTTGGTGTGTTGGGAGCAGTTTCTAAAGTTTCACAGCCTCTGTTGACATATATTTTGGTTTTACTTTGTTTCTTGTCTTTTTAATGACCTTTCGATTTCTTCGTATACAATGTTTTTTTAATGTCATGGTACTCTATATCTGGTCTAGATCCATTAAATACTCAATTTATCAAATAACATCCTTGAAATTGTCTCCAAATTCTGATGCGCTGTACGCAAGCCTGTATTTTGGTTCTCATGCACTTGTTTTCATTTCCTGCTGCTTCATGTTGAACTTGCCTATGAGCAGTTGATTATCTATTCCAAAGTCAGTCTGTAATTTGGTTCTGGCTTTGCTTCAAATTATATCTTGAAATGGATGAATGCAGTCCCATTCCTTTTCAAATGTGTCACTTCTGGCAGCCCAGCTCTTTCAAATTTCTGATTCCAAATAATCAATACCAGTCTATAGCAGCTCACTAAGGCCTAGAATATCAATCTTTTTGCATTCTATTTAATTTTTGAGTGACTTCCATTTTTCCCAGTTTCATACTTTATACATTCCACCTTCCAACTCTAATGTATTCTTACAGCTGATGAAGGTCCTTGTCCAATCAAATTTTGAGATTAATCCTTTGGAATCCCAACCAACAGTTCTCACAGAGTTCTGAGCTTACCTATCTATCTATAACTCAACCTGCCTTGTAGTCCCCTCAGAAGTCCCTACTTTAATTTGGGATTATTTTCTTCATTTAAGGCAACCTAATAAGACTAAGAACAATGTATTATAGAAAAATACAGATACATATGTGAGCATGTTTTGTTTCCTTTAGAATCAATTTGTGCATATGAATTGCAACCCCAGTAGTAATATCCTAGTATAACCTTCATTGATTTTGTTTTTCTAGAGACTCTACCTTGTGTGGGTTTATGTTTATGTGTGTACATATATGTTTATATACATACACACATGCTGGCCTTTATAGAAAATCTTATTTTTCTAAATAAATGCTACCTTATACAGTAAAACTGTTGCATAGACAGTAATGTGTAAATGGAAGAAGACACAAGTATAACAAAAATATATTACATTATAAGTACAGTTACTTTAGTAACATGCATAGTATTATATATAAGAACCACTATAATTGCTCCTTTAATTTAATCTACATTTCTTTTTTAAATAATATTTAGAATTAATTTTTATGTAATTATGTTAATATGTTGGTTCCAGGGTGGGGACTGCATTGTAAGTTATTTTCTTTGTTGGTGTATCCTTTCTCCATATTTACTAAGGTAAGCATTTTCATGAAATATTGCCAAGTTGGCCTACTTCTGACTTTTCCCTTCCCAAATCCTCTATTTTCCCCAGTTCTGATAGAAATCTGAAATTCAGAGCAGGCATCATTACCATAAAATTACACGAATAACTTTAATTAACAAAAACAACATATGTCAGTGACTAGTATTAATGTAAAGGTAACTCTTTCTGTTAAGGGCCTGATCTCATGAAGGTCTATCAGATATGACATTGATGGCAGTTGACTATATGATAAATTGTTCCATTTGAACTTCTTCAAAACAAAACTAATAAACATCAAAAGCAAACTAAAAATGTTTTCATCAGAAAATCTTTACCTCATATGATTATCTTGATGATGCTTAAAATGAGGATGAAGAGATGGAGGAGAATTTTGGCACTTCCACGGTTGTGATACCTCTGCTTTGCAGGCCTCACACACCCATGGGGAAGACCTCATCTCAAGGGAAGAAAACAGACATATTTCCTCTCTCATAGTATGTCGATGTGTCAATTATTCCCAGTTTCTTCTGGACATGATCACTTTCACTTTTCAAAAGTGGTCCCAATCAGCTAGCATACCCTTTGCAAAATCTTAAAATGACTGCTCTAAAATGTTTCTACTTTGTGTTTACCAACAAGTTGTACCCATTGCACATTTATCCATGTATACATATGGGCATCCCTCAACTTATAAATATGGTCACTTCAAAAGTCTATTCATTAGTTGATTGATATCCATAATACATTATCACTGTTAAATAAATTTTCATGGATTATGTTTACAGAATCCAGCCAACACGAAAATTAAGTTCCTTTAACAATAATGTGGGGAGGGAGGGCTATATGTAACCAAACTGGTGTGCTGGTGGTACTGTGGTTAAGCATCCACCTGCCAAGCTAAAGATCAGCATTTGGGGAGAAAGATGTGGCAGCCTGCTTCCCTAAAGCTTACAGCCTTATAAACTCTATAGGAGCAAGTCTGCCTTTTCTTCCGATCCCCATGCATGGGAATTGGTGCCATGGTAGGAAGTGGAATCCAATCAATCACTTACAACAATGTCAATTATGGGAAAAACCACATTTGTGTTTCTAAATTTATATAACATATATTTAAAAGGCAACATTAAGTTGGGTGTAAGAAATTAGTAAGTATAACAATATAAGTGTATTTTTAAAAATATAGCTAACATACCAGAAACTCCTCCCATACCCAATGGCATTCCAATCTACATTTTTAACAAAACAACTATCAATGCTTTAATTTTTCTTGAAATGCTGTTGAGCCCCTGAGAACTATTAGACATGTGCTTAGAAAATACATCCTAACAAGCTCATATAATACCTGATTTCAGTGTATCTGTTATTTTTCTCCTTTTAACTTTATGAGATAGTGTATCATTAGGCCCCATTTTTAAAGTGAGGGTACTTCAATTAATTTTACTTATTCTCAAGGTTAGGTACATTGCTGTCATCACCACTGACTCCCCCTTTAATGCCAATGACGTTGACCTTGTTAATGTCACCTTCCTATTAGCAGCACATACACCATTAGCAAGGTCACTGAGGCTGGTATTTCACAAGCTTAACATTACAAGGAGATTCTAGAAAAGTCGAACTTTTGGCTATTATTGGTATAGTTTGTGTACAATAAATATCTGAGGTGAGAGAGGACTTTGAAATTAGGCACGTGGTAGAAATCCCAGTAGAAACCAAAAGTTAAAGCTACCAAAAGTAGCTGAAATGAACTCTGGGAAAGTCCTGCAAATGCTTCTTTTTCTTGTGTCTTCTTTTCCTTTGTGAACTAGGTTCATTTCTATATGGTGTTACTTTTTAAAATTCTGAAACATAGCAGACATAAAAAATGGATATAAAAACATAGTTTAAACACAAAAATAATACCTGAATATTTCTCTTCCAAGTCAAGCTATGGAGCATATTTTAAGCACATATAAGGATACTACTGCATATTCTTCAGTATTTTTTTTTGTTTTGAGTTCAAAATTATGGCTTTATATTAATTTAGATGTATATGAATGTTGATCTTTCCTTTTTATTACTATGCTATAATAATTATATGAATATGTTGTAAATTATTACTTCATTTATGAATATTGGTTTGGGGTACTTTTTTGTTACGAAAAACACTGATGTAAATATTTTTTACATCACTACACCACTGATGTAGCTATAACTTGATAGGCATGCAAATATTTTTCTAAGGTAGATAACCAGGAGTGGATTTGATAATTATAGTGCATGAGCATGCACATCCATCTTTAGTAGGTTTCACAAAATGAATTTCCAAAGTGATCATAACAATTAAAATTCCCATCAGCCAATTTTCTTGTCAAAACTTGATATTATTTGAGTTTGTGCATCTCTAAAGTGTGACATTATTGATCATTATAATGGTTTTTGTTTTCATTTCTCAGATTATTACTAAATTTAACATTTTCCTTAAATTTTATGGTTCATTTGTACTACTGTTAAATTTCTGACTATTTATGTTGCTTATTTTTATATTGCCTTATTTGTCTTTTTCTAAATTATCCACAGGCAATTTGTATGTAATCTGGGTACAGGATAGGTTGCTTAAATCTACCTTAAAGATCTTTTCTATATTGTAGTCTACATTCATTTTGTCTTTTGAAGAAAATAAACTCACTTGTTTGTTTGCTTGGTGTGTGTGTGTGTGTGTGTGTAAGGGGAGTGGATAACGTGAGTGTGAGAAGTCCTTCAGACAAACCAAATGATTTTCTCCATTCCTTCCCCAGATTTAATCTTTAAAACCCCAAATAAACTTCCACCCTCACTGAGGCTTAGTATTTGCTAACAAGGCTAAAACTATACAACTCTAAGATAAGCAACCTTGCCCTCCAATCCACCCCCACCAACACTTCTGCTTGGGAAGTCAGGTGGGCTAAATGTAGCATGATGCTTGTTAGTAGTATTTAAAAAAAGAAAACGTTTTTTTTTTAAATCCAGGCGCCACTCATTGGTCAGTTTGTCATATTGCGATAGCTTTCACGCCCCTGTAATGCTTAATGCTATGGTACTGGCATTTCAAAGAGCAGCAGGGTCAGCCATGGTGAGCAGGTTTCATAAGAGTTTCCAGATTAAGAACAGACCTAGAATATTGAATGAGTGTTTTAATTCTGACTAGTCACTGAAAACTTTATGAATAGCAGGGCACCATTGTTTTATCTAGTGTTGGAAGATGAGCCCCTTTCTTTGGAAGGAGTTCAAAATATGACTGAGGCTGGCTTCTCAAAGTAGATTGAGTAAAGCTTTGGAGACCTTCACCTACTCTTACATCATGACAAATATGAGAAGGAAGGGGTATAAATATCCATTAATAAATGGAACACAATATGTATAAAGTATAATTCTAGGAAATTTGGAATCACCAAAAATAACATGGAACCCCAAAATTTCAATATACTAAGCTCAAATAGACTGGTATTGGTTATGTTGAATCAGATATTCATATTGCTTGCTATGTTGGGAATTACAAATTCAAATGGAATAGATTGCATCCATCAAAAAAAAGAGAAAATGTCAAGATCTAAGGGAGAATAGTTAATACAACTATTATTCAAATGTATGTACCAACACCTAAAGCCAATGATGAAGAAATCAAAGGAATCTAATAACTTCTTAAGTCTGAAATTCGTGAAACGTGCAACCAAGAGGTAATTATTGGTGACAGAAATGCAAAAGTTGTAGGCAAAGAGAAAGGATCAATATTTAGTAAACATGGCATTGGAGACTGAAATAAAGCTGAGTATCACATGATAAAATTATGTAAGGCTAATGATTTCTCCATTGTAGATATATTTTTGACCACATAAATGGTGATGGAGAACTTTACTATAACTAACTAGCCCAAGCAAGCCAGCGACTAAGTGTGGAATCTACCATTAATTGCTCAATATGATTTCAGTTTGAAGGTAAAGAAAATGAAGACAATCCAGGATAGCCAAAATATAACCTCGAGTATGTCTGAATTTTAGAAACCTCATGAACAGTGTTTTATGAATTCAACACTAACGACAGTAGACTTGGTGAACTGTGCAATGTCATCAAGAACATCCTCCATGAAGAAAGCCAAAGTCCACTTAGAAAACAGAAAACAAATCAAGCAGATGTCAGAGGACACTGTGACTCTTCCTTTTGGATGTAGAATAGCTAAAACAAAGGGAAGAATTCATTCAGCCACAGCTAAAGGGAAAAACATTAAAGGAGCTCGGAAGATAAATAGAGAATTATAATTAAATGTGCAAACACTTGGAGTTAAAAACCTGAAAAGGCCTAATGGCACTGAGCACAGTTCAAATGGAAAAAACTGGAAAAACAAAAGTCAAGCCTCAAGATTCTATATTGAAGAATTCTACAGGCAAAAGAGCATCAACATTCTACATGCAGAGAGCATCAACATTTAAGAAATGCGCAGAATCACTGTTTCAAAACACATTAGGTGATATTCAATAACCAATGGTTTGGATAGAAAAGTCCCAGTTGCACCGATGGCAACTGCAACAACAACAAAAGTCTCATGGACTCTATGGAATACCAACACAAATGTCTCAGTAAGCTGATGAAGCACTGGAAGTCTTTCCCATGAAATTTGAAAGACAGCAATCTGGCCAACCAACTGGAAGAGGTCCATATTTTTGTCCATTATAAATAAAGGTGATTTAACAGAACGCAAAACTCACATGCAAGTGAAATTTTGCTTGAAATATTAGATTAATAGGGATAGAATCTAATATTAGATTCTATATTAGATTAATAGGGATATCAGATATCATATTACTAGGGAGCTGTCGAATTCAAATTGGATTCAGAAGAAAATTTGTACTAAGTTACATTATTGCTAATATAAGATGGATTTTGGTGAAAGCCAAGAATGCCAGAAAAATATTTACTTCTGTATCATTGGCTATGCAAAGGCATTCAACTATGAGAATCATGAGAAACTATGGATAGCATTTTGAAGAATGAGATTCCAGGATTTAATTGTGCTGTGACAGAACCTTTACATAGGCCAGAAGGCAGTCTTTTGAATAGAGTAAAAGAATGCTGCCTGGTTTGAAACCAGGAAAGGGATGCATCAGGCCTATATATTTTCACCATGCTTTTTCAATATGCACATTGAGCAAATAATTCAAGAAACTGGACTATATAAACAAGGCCGTGGCATTAGGATTGAAAGTACCATGGATTAGGAGGGAAACGTACAAATCTACTTTGAAAAAAAGTGCAGTCAGAACATAACTTAGTAGCCAGGATGGCAATTCTTCAAGTTTTCCAGGTAGACCAATCAGAAAAGAAGCACATCATGCTTCTGGCTGGATTGACCTTAGAATGGAATTCTAAAGATGCAATTTTGGCACCAGTTTGGTGGCAACACCTTGCACGGTTCAGGCAATGTTCTCCAAGAAGCTGTATATGCTCTAAACCAGAGTTCAATGTATGGTGTTGTTTCACCAATATCCAGGATTCACAGGTACAGGGGCCAAGGGGTGGAAATGGGAGTGGCACCAATCACAATTACTCCTAGTGATCCATGCACCATGTTTTTCTTTCCCATCACTGCCACCCTCTGCTTTTCAGATCTGGAGAACTTGCTTCTAAAAGGAGGAATACTCCCATCAGGAGACACAGCACTGATCACATTGATTTTAAGTTAACAATGTCTTTTGACCATTTTGGACTCATATCTCTGGATCAGCAGGCAAAGAAGGGTGTTACTGTACTGAGTGATGTGATTGATCCTGATTACCAAGAGGGAATTGGAGTAGTATTGCATGATGGAAGTAAAGAACATTTCTGGAATCCAGGAGATTCCTTAAGTCATCTCTTAGTACTACGTGTCCTGTTATTAAAGCCAATGGTAAAGTACAACACCCCAATTCTGACATGACTACTAATAGTCTAGACTCTTCAGGAATGAAGGTTTTGGTCAGCAAACACCCCTGCCCTCAGCACCCCCAGGTGAAGAACTATGACCAATGGAGGGACATGCTGAGGGCAAAGGAAATATGGAATGGATAGTGGAAGAAGTAAGTTCTCAATGGGACCAGATGCAGAAAAAGGACTGTGTTAGGCCAGGTGACTAGAGAAACAGATCCAGTGACACTCATATATGTGTAAGAAAGAGCTTTATAACAAGAAGCTTTATATACCAGGAAACCATCCCAACCTGGTCCAACTCAAGTCCATACATCCCTCTTCAGACTCATGCAGTCACATGTAATGATGCAAAATGCAGGAAAATCACAGGCTGAGGTGAAAATTCTTGTAGATCCAATGGCTGTAGAAGTAATACAGAGCTCTGGCAGGTCTCAACATAGCTTGCCAACAGGACGGGGAAAGCAGAGAGAAAAGGGGGAGGTTCCCAGGACCTCCACAAAGAGGCATCATCAGGCTGTGACCTGATTGACAGGCTAGACTTCACCCCTACACATTTATTTGTCAAGTTGACATGAAATTATGTAACTACCCCAAGGACTATAATTGTTTTGAGTGATTCCTATGTGTATTTATGCACCAAATATGTTTGATTTGTTCTCTTATAATATATAAGATGAAAATGGGTTCAGTGTGTTTTCATTGTTTGCATGTTAGTTATATCTTGTTAGACACAAGTATGATTTTATTATTGGCTTTGGTGATTATGCATGGTTAAAGAGGTGTGCATAGCTGTCAAGTTGATGAGGGGTGGCCTGTGATGGGTAGAGTTTATGTCAAATAGACAATCTTGAGGGACTGTCAGTCAGGTCACAGCCTTAAGACACCTCTTCAGGGATATGGCTATTTGTATAACAAAGAAACCAAGCAGAGCCAAGTTCTCTTTGGCCTTTCACCTTCTAAAGGAGCTAGATGCTATGTCTGGTTTGTCAATCTCCTGTGGTCACCGGCCAATCCCAAGAGCAGACAGTGGCCTATGAAAAAGTCGCTGTGTTCTGATGATGCCTTATACCTGATCCCTTCAACACCTCGTGATTGCACAGGTTGGAGTGCTTCTTCCATGTGGGCTTTGTAGCTTCTGAGCTAGATGGCCGCTTGTTTACCTTCAAGCCTTTAAGACCCCAGGCGCTGTAGCTTTTGATAGCCAGGCTCCATCAGCTTTCTTTGGCACATTTGCTTATGCACCAATTTGTCTTCAGTGATCATATCATGGAGGTGAGCACACAATGATATGATTTTTTGTTCTTTGACGCCAGATAACTAATCCCTTCGGCACCTCGTGATCATACAGGCTGATGTGTTCTTCCATGTGGGCTTTGTTGCTTCTGAGCTAGATAGCTGCTTATTTACCTTCAAGCTTTTAAGACCCCAGATGCTAAATCTTTTGATAGCCGGGCACCATCAGCTTTCTTCACCACTTTTCTGTTTCATCCGCTTTGTCTTCAGCGGTTGTGTCTGGAAGGTGAGCATCATAGAATGCCAATTTAATAGAAGAAAGTATTCTTGCATTGAAGGAGTACTTGCTTGGAGGTCCAATGTCCTTCTGCTACCTTAATACTAAACTTATATATATAGGCACATAGATCTATTTCCCCATCCTCATATATAAATATAACTGCATATGTACATGTCTTTATCTAGACCTCTATAAATGCCCTTTGCCTCCAAGCTCTTTCCTCTATTTCCCTTGACATTCCTCCTGTTCCACTATCATGCTCAGTCCCCACCAGGGTTTCAGCAATTCCTCTTTGTTACATTACCCTTGATCATGCCCTACCAGGCCTCTCACACCCACCTCACCACC
>NW_022103903.1:7655672-7687149 GCF_000313985.2 Echinops telfairi
AAAAATGAGGACCTGATGCCAGGGGCTTAAGTGGAGAGAAAATGTTTTGAGAATGACGAGGGCAATGAATGTACAAATGTGCTTTACACAATTGATGTATGTATGAATTGTGATAAAAGTCGTATGAGCCCCTAATAAAAAGTTAAAAAAAAAAAAAAAGAAAAACTCACTGTGATCAAGTCTACTCTGACTCATAGTGACCATAGAGGGCAAGGAAGGTCAGGGCAAGGTACAACTTCTCCTGTAGGCTTCCATGAATGTAGCTTTCTATGGGAGTAGAAAGCCTCAACCTTCTGCCTCAGAGTGGCTGGTGGTTTCAAACAGCGGACATTGTGGTTAGCAGCCCAACATGTAACCCACTATGCCAATACCTTGGATTCATTCAACCAACTGCAGATTAATTTACCTCTGCATCTACCAACCTGTGTCTCCTGTTTCTGCTTTCTGTTCATCTGTTTCCATAGCTATATGAATCAGGATAAACCTGACTTTTCCTAGACTGGACTTACCTACTTCTACAGCTGTGTAAGCCATTTCTATCTATCTATCTATCTATCTATCTATCTATCTATCTATCTATCTATCTATCATCTATCTATCTATCATCTATCTCTATCTATCTATCTATATACACATACACACATATACATATGTGTGTATATATGTATATATATATACATATATCATAAAACCATTTCTATAATATATATATCATCCTCTATAAAAACACATACAAACATCACTGATTTTGTTTCTCTAGAAAATTCAACCTAACATAATGCCCTCCCTTATCATGATTTTAAATATTTATGCAAGAAAATTAGTTCATGTGTTACACCAATCCACAAAATTTATTTTATAATTTATTTTTGACCTTGTACTGAGGTCTACATTTCTGATGTCAGCTTCCACCTTTTTGAGTTATCAGATAATCTACTTCAATATGTCCTACCATTTTGTGATCCGTGTATGTCAGAATTATACTTGTATAAGAATGTCTCACATAGTTTGATAAACAATCCCAATGCTGCTGAGTTGATCCCAACTCATAATAACCCTATCGGACAGAATTATATAGCTCGGTATGATTTGTGCAGCTGTGAATGTTCAAGGAACAGACTATGTCAAACTTCTCCTAAAGCCACTGGTGGCTTCAAAGACCTAGCAGGCCAAAAAAGAGCCATCCAACTACTGCACCAGTGCTCCTTTGACAAGCACTATGGCTCCAGAATTCTTTAACCTTTAAAGAGTGTTCCCTAATAAAGCAATAAAAAATGGACAAGGTCAAATTATTTTAAATTACTTATTATTAATTAGCAAGCATGCAAATAGTCTTATTTTACTCTTCAATAGTGGCCATCTTGGTTAACAGATTTGTTATAGTTTTGAATCAACAAAACTGGATTGGACCACATGATCAGTTTATGTTGAATTTACAGTTTCTCTAGATACATAGATCAGAAATTTTGGTGTATTACAAACATTTCAGGAATGAAAGAAGGGTCAAAGTACTTTCTTAGCAAGAATATTTTGTTTCCACTAATAAATATTTTTGTAGATATACAGGATAAACAAATTCATGAGATTGCAATGTATCATGTTTTCTCTATTTGATATAATTTAATAATATCTAAAGCTAGCCAGCTTACTTCTGTCAAAAAATAGAGAAGTGAAAATTTAAGCATAAAGTGAAAGTTTTATCACTATGGAAAACAATTTGATCAATTGCTATAAATACATACAAAGCAGAAAAAGCAAGAAAAACTGCATTTGCAATTTAAAGCTACAGGGCAGGTGTGTAATGTCACATGTCTACAGAATCCTACTTATAAATGCACATTTTAATATCAACTCATTGGCCCTATTCATTAAGGGAAAATGCTGATTGGAAACAATTTTCAGTTTTTCAGTGCTCACCAAGAGTTCTTTCCTTCTAAAAAAATAAATCTTTCTAATTAGATAGTTCAGACTCATTTTTAATGAATTCATAAATTTTTATGAATTTATAAATATTTTTCTTGGAGATTGTTACTTGAACCAATTATATATATTATATATATATATTTATGTAACATATAATTATATATATACTTTTATTTTTTTTACATCTTTACATCAGGGATACCATGGACCTGCCAGTTGAAGTTAAAAATCAAAACGAGACAATAAATGTTATACATTTGTTTCACATCTCTAAATAGCTTAAAAATAAATTATGTAAGAATTTGAAAAGGATAAAATACACATGCATTCATTTAAAATGCTCTGGTTCAATATTTTTTACTGTTGTGATATGGCTGAGGCCAATTTATTTTGTTTAGTCCTAGGGTTTCTTTTCAAAGAATACAATGATATTTGGGGTTTTATTTACCCCACGTCTGGCTTCACATAAGATGATAATATTTTTGTGTAAGAGTAGGCAATAATCTACTTATGTTTTGAAAGCACCTTTATAGCAATTTCAATGATCAATGGAAGGCTAGGATATTTGTAAACCAACAATAAGTCAGAAGAGTGAGTTAGGAGACCATCATTGGGATGATGAATCCGTAAACCGAAAAAAAAGGTAACTGTGGGAATGAAAAGGAGCAGTCAGATCCCAAAGATATTCAAGAGATGGAATGAGCGCGATATGCTGACTGACTGAATGTGAGAGAGGAGGTAAGTGGATGAGTGGAGGATCATCATGAGCTTTCCTAGCTTGGGTGACTCACTGAATGGTGATCTCATTAACTACAAGGAACAATAAAGAGCCGTTTAGAAAGCACACTAACACCATTGACTTGGAATATTTTGTAGGCATCCATGGAATATTTATGTAATAGATCATTGAGAGAAGAATTAAGAGATTAGACATTATATCATTGAGTTCTGAGATGAACAAGCAATCTATACTATTGATCTGTGTAGAAATGTGACGATTTATTACAATTAACATGCTCTCTAATAATCAAAGGGTGGGTGGTATGAATCCAGAATTGTTTTGAAAGAAAGGGCTGATTAACTATTTCTAGAAAACCGTATTCAGCCCAGTTCTACAATGACATACACAAAGTCACCTGAGTTAAGATCTACTCAATAGCAACAGCTTTGATTTGATTTATTGTCTTTTAGGCAGCTTTCAAAGAAACACTTGTGCATTGGCTAAGAAGGTGAACAGGAGATTGTGAAGCCCAGGATCCCAATAGAAACTTCCCCTTCTATATCTTATCTATCAGTTCTACTTAATCCTAGTATGAGACTTTTTTACACTTTAACTTGAGTTAGCTTTAAGTTGGCACTATTGTTAAGCCAAAATTATCAACAGATCTTGATTGAATGTTTGATCAATGTCAGACTGAAGATTTTGGTAATGTTCTTCAATTTCTCCATCACTACGTTTAGTGATTGATGCATGAATTTGAATAATAGCTCTATTGACTGGAGTTCCTGGTATGCATAAAGATATTATCCTATCATAGCATGGTACTTCAAGATACACGTTGAAATCTTGAAATGTCTTCTTAATGGTAAATGCAACATTTTTCTTCTTTAACCATTATTCCTGGCATAATAAGCCATGTGATATTCTGATTCAATATGGCAATACCACTTCATTGTTTGTGATTTCCAGCTTTTCTAGAGTCATACTTTGTACTTTCAAAGTCCCAATCACTAATAAATGTTTGAAGCTGTTTCTTCTCATTTTGATCCATGGCCCATCTGCAAATGGACATCCTAATGGCTTTATTCCTTTAGAGTTTACTCCATCCATGTCATTATGGTTGATTCTACTTTGAGAAGTATCAGTCATCTTTTGAGTGCCTTCCCACTTGAGGGGGTTATCTTCTGGCACTATGTATGGAAATATTGTGGTGATATACATGATGTTTTCAGTATCAGACATTGTTTCCCTGCTAGCCATAAGATTTTCAGTTGCTATTTCTTCCGGATAGCTTATTCCTCCTTTCAGATCTGAATCTGTCAATATACCAATGACACTGTTGTTGGAGATCTTCAGCACAAGTTTACTTACATGTGATATTAATGATACTATTCTATATTTTGCTCATTCAGTTGGGTTACCTTTTTTTGAAATGAGTATAATTATAAATGTTTTCCTCTCGGTGAGATAACTGTCTTCAATTTTGGGGGGTATAGATGACCAAGTGCTTCCAGGGCTTCATCCGTTTGTTGAAAGATTTCAATTGGTATTCTGTCAATTCTTGGAGCCTAGTATTTGGCTAAGGCCTTCAATGCCACTTTAATTTCCTCCCTCAAGACCAGAGTTCTTGAATATATGTTGCCTCTTTAAATGGTTGAATATTAGCCAGTTCTTTTTGATACAGTAACAGTGTCTTCTTTCCATCTTCTTTTGATAATGCCTATATATTCAATATTTTGTCCAATATTGAATTGTTGTAATATTTCAGTATTGAAACGCAAGGTTTAATTTTTTTCTTTGGTCTTCCAGCTTAGGCTTTGAGCTGAGTGTGGTTTTCCATTTCGGTTTCCTAACTCGACATTTTCGCACATTCCAGTATCATATTTTATTTTGTCTTCTCAATTTGCCCTTTGACATTTTATGTTTAGCTCTTTTACTTCATTGTTTCTTCCATTTGCCTTAGTTACTCTATGATTAAGAGCAAGTTTCAGACTCTCTTCTGACATTACTGTGATGTTTTCTTTGTTTCCCCTCTTTTTTAATGACATTTACTCTCTTCATGAATGACATTCTGGATGTCTTCCCACAGCTCAACCTGTCTTCTGTCATTAGTATTCAGTGCATCAAATCTATTCTTGAGATGTTCTCAAAATTCAGGTGTAATAGACTTGTGATCATTTTTTGACGTACATGGACTTCTGAAAATTTTCTTCAGTTTCAACCTCAACTTGTATATGAGTAATTGATGGTGTGTTCCACAATCGGCCCTTGACCTCATTTTCATTGCTAATATTGAACGTCTCCATTGTTTCTTCCCACAGATGCAGTCAATTTGATTTTTTATTTTATTCCTTTTAGAGAAGTTCACGTGTAGAGTTACCTTTTGTGTTGTTGAAAAGGGATATTTGTGATGAAGAAGTCTTTGACCTTACAACATTCTATTATGTAGTCTCCAGCTTTGATTCTGTCACCAAGGACCAGTTGATGCTTGTTTCCAATTATGAGAATGGCCCAGGACTGGGCAGGGATTCATTCTGTTGAACATAGGCTCACTATGTTTCAGAATTGACTCAACAACATCCAACAACAACAGCAACGGCTAGGCCTATTTTTTGATTACCGTGGTTTCCGTTTTTGTTTTTGTTTTTAGGTTGTCAGTGAGTTGGATCCATCTCCTAATAACTATGCGCAACAGAAGACACAGTGTTCAGCCCTGGGCCATTCTCACAATTATTATTTTTAAGCTCATTGTTGCAGCCCTATGCCAAGCCACCTAGTCTAGGGTCTTCCTCTTTTCATTGCACTTCCACTTAACCAAGCATGATGTCCTTTTTCATAGACTGGACTCTCTTGACAATATACCCATAGTATGTGAGATCCAATCTTACCATCTTTGTCTTTGTGTTAGGCTAAGTTGTCTAGAAAACAAAACTAGTGACATTCATACTTGTATAAGGAAGAATGTTATATCAAGCAGTAATTTTGTATCAAACAGGTATTCCATCCCAGTCCAGCTGAAGTCCAAGGGTCTGATGTTGGCCAGGACTCTCTTCGGGCTCACAGAGTTGCAGGTCAATGACACAGAAAGGTGAAGTGGGTAGCAGGGAGATCATAGGCTGGTGGGTGCAAAGTAACATGTCATTCAAACATGACAAGGCACCTACTGCTCTCCAGGTCAATGACCCACATGAGGCCTCCTCTAGAGGCAGCCATAACATCCCAGCAAGGAGGAAAGCGAATGTTCAGAGAGAGAGAGAATTTCTCATGGTTTTTCTTATTAGAACGGCCACACCTCCAAGGAGATAGCAGCAAGCTGTGACCTCATTGAAAGGTTGGACTTCACTCTTACACTTAGTCAACAGGGGTATGTTGACATCAGATCTAACTAGCACATTGTCCATGTTACTTTCAATATTCTTTACCGGCAGTGATCACATAATTCAAATGATCCTTTGGTCTTCCTTACTCAATGTGCATCTTTCACATGTGTAAGTGCTGATTGAAAATATCATGGCTTGGGGCAGACATGCATGAGGCCTCATAGTGACATCCTTGCCCTTCTGCACTTTAAAGAGATCTCGTACAGCAGATTAGCCCAATGCAAAGTCTCTTTGCATTTCTTCATTGTTGCTTTCATGAGCATTCATTTTGGATGCAAATAAGACAAAATTCTTGATGACTTAAACCTTTTCTCCATTTATCTTCGATTACATATTGGTCCAGTTGTGAAGGTTTTGGTCTTCTTTACAGTTAGCTGTAATCTGTACTGTAGGATGCAATCTTTGATCTTCATCACAAACACTTCATGTCTTCTTCACTTTCCATAAGCAGGGTCCTGTCATCTGCATAGCACAGGTTATTAAGCAGCTTTCCTCAAATTCTGATGTCACATTCTTTTTCATACAGTCCAGCTTCTGTGACTATTTACTCAGCGTACAGATAAGCATGGTGAAAAGATACAACTCTGACACACACCTTTCTTGCTTTTAGACCATGTAATATTCTCTTGTTCTTTTATCACAACTGCCTCTTAATCCATGATTAAACGTTTAGAATTCCCATTCTCCTCAATGCTATCCATAGTTTGTTATGACCCACACAGTCTAATACCTTTGTATATTTGATCAAACACAAGTAAACATTTTTCTGATATTTCCTGCTTTAAGCCAAGACCCATCTAACATCAGCCATCTGTATAACCTTGTCCCATGTCCTTTTGTGAATTAGAATTGGATTTCTGACAGCTCCTTTTCAATGTAGTGCGTCCACCATTGTTAAATGATCATCAGCAACATTTTGCTTGTATGTGATATCAATGATATTGTTCAATAATTTCTGCACTCTGTGTCATTTTCTTTGGTATTGGTACAAAAATAGATCTCCTCCAGTTGATTGGTCAGGTAGCTGTCGTCTAGATTTCTTGACTTAGTTGAGTAAGTGCTTCATTAGCTTGATGAAACATTTCATCAGTATTCTTTCAATTCCTGGAGCCTAGTTTTTGATTAATGCTTTCAGTGTAGTTTGGACTTCTCCCTTCAGTATCACATCATGAAATGGTTGAATGTCAACCAGTTCTTTTTATATAGTGACTCTGTATATTTCTTCCATCTTCTTATTATGTTTCCTCCATCACTCAGTATGAAATTATTCAGTATTGTAACTCAAATTATTCAGTATTGTAGCTTTACTTTTGTCTTCAGTTCTTCCAGCTTGGTATATACTGAGTGTCCTTCCTACTGCTAGACCTATTTTTTTTTTCCTTTAATGGTGGGATCTCTCATTAACTAATCTTGAACAAAGATTAGTCCCTGAGCATGAAGCTCTTTAAAGCTGAAACGGCAGTCATGGTTTTAACTTTGTCTAGGAATTTGTTACTTTTGAATCCCTGTATATCCTCCATCTTCTCTGACTGTTTTAGTTTGCATGTAGCATTTTAATGAGCTAAAGTAAGAGCTTAACTGGCGGGAGCAGGGACTTTACAGAGAGGATGATGGGGCCGGGCCCAAGCTGAGCCATGTTGAGGCCCTCCTCAGAAGACAGTAATACAGAGGACAGCACTGAAGACACAGCCCAGGGAGAAAGGTGTGTCTGCCCATACCACATGGGAGGAAACTAAGAGGGAGAGAGAGAGAAAGGAAAGGAGTGGACCACATCATAGCTCACCAAGGCCTGGGATGACATCCCTGCTCACAGCAGTTAATGCACAGATAGGACCATTGGGCTGGCCATAGCGCTATGGGGGACAGCAGTGGAGACACTGCGCAGAAAGTGCGCCCTATGCCCAGCGGGGAGAAATGCGAAGGGAGTGCAGCAGGGCAGAAAAGGGAGCAAAGTGGCCAAGTCCCCAACGAATCCTGAAAACAGACTTCTGACTCAGAGGACAAGGTTTGGCATCTCATCAGACATGATTGGAAAACAAAAAAAAAAGCCCACAGATAGACCTGGAACTATCTATTGGCTGTTTTCTTTTGTTTTGTTTTGTTGTTATTGTTGCTGTTCTTTTATTTTTGGCCTATGTCTTTCTATATATAAGATAGGCAGGATAAACAATCCCAAGGCGAGAACAATGGGACCTGCATTTCCTGGGGAACATGAGAGAGGAGGTCGGGGAGCCAACAAACTCAGGGACAAGGGAACAGCAAGAGATCTAAAACTGATGGCAAGAAGGGCATATAAGACCTGGTGGAGTTTGATCAAGTGCAATGTATCCGAGAGGAATTACTGACAGCTGAGTGGAGGGTAAGCATGATAGTGGGATAGGAGGAAAGTGAAAGGAAATAGAGGAAAGAAGTAGGAGGCAAAAGGTTTTAATAGAGGTATAGCTATGTATATAAATATATTCATTTGTAATGAAAGGAATAGAGGCTAATGGACATATATTTATATATTAAGTATTAAGATAACAGACAGACACTGGGGCTCTACTCAAGGCCTCCCTTAGCACAAGAATGCTTTGTTCTAATAACCTGGCACTCTTTGATCATCACCTTCCCGACACAATCACTGAAGACAAAACGGGTGCATAAGTAAGTGGATGGTGCCTGGGTATCAAAAGATCTTGCATCTGGGATCTTAAAGGCTTGATGTTAGACAAGCAGCCATCTGCAAGGAAAGAAAATAAGTCCACATAGAAGCACACCAACCTGTGTGATCATGAGGCATTGACAGGTTCAGGTTTCAGGTTTCAAAAGATCCAAAGCAAACAATTATATGAATGTGAAAGAATGGGGTTGGAGTGGAGACCCAAAGCCCATCTGTAGCTAATTGGATATACCCCCACAGAAGGTTTGTAAGGAAGGGACAATTTAACTAGGTGCAGTACAGCCCTAATGAAACACCAGGAAGAGTAGTGGGAGTGATTATATGAGGATAGGGGGAGGGTAGGGGTGAGGATTGGGAGATAAGGGGAACTCAACACAAGATTGTATGTATAGTCCCTACCTCCAGGGGGACCAATAACAGAAAGGTGGGTAAAGGGAGACAATGGAAAGTATAAGACATGAAAGAACAACAATAAGATATCATTGAGCAATGTTTTATGAGGGTGGGAGGGGGAGGGGAAAGAGTTGATAAGAAGGGCTCAAGTAGAAAGAAATTGTATTGGAAATGTTGATGGTAGCATATGTACAAGTGTGCGTAATATCATTGAATGATGAATTGTTATAAGATTTGTAAGAACCCCCAGTAAAATGATTAAAAAATTTACAAAAGAAAGAAAGCAAGAGTTTATTTTGCCTTAAGTTTGAAAATAACATATGGGGTGGGACTCCTTATTCCAGAAGATGTCAAAATGTTATATTCCCTTCCTTAACCCCAGCAAACATTGAATGTATAATGTCTTAATAGGAGGTTTACTTTAAAACAATTAATTTCTACTGGATACTTTTCACTTAAGTTATAAATTCCTATCATATACATATAACTCTGTTCCACCCTTGGTAAATATAATTTGGAAATGTACTTATGTAAGATTCTGGTTCCCAGGAGAAGACAGGCTCAAGTTCAGGTAAATTCTGGAGGATTTTTTTAAAACTGTATTTCTTTAGAAGCTAGTCAGATTTTTCCTTGTTTATTTTGAACATGTCATCAGGCTACACCCAATTGCTAGAAGAGGACATCATATTTGGTCAGTGAAATAGAGGGAAATCCTCAATGAGATGGATTTGCACAATAACCACAATAAAATACTCAGATACATGCGGGGAACCCCCCCTCCCCCCAAAAAAAACCTGGAATTTTTTTCAAAGCTATATATTTACATCTTTTTACAAACAACCTTATTACCTTCAAAGTGCTCTCCATTACATTTAATACATTGGTCAAAGCTGTGATTCCTTTCTTGGAAACATTTTTTTTTTCTTTTTAATCATTTTATTGGGGGCTCATACAACTCTTATCACAATCCATACATACATCAATTGTATAAAGCACATTTATACATTTGTTGCCCTCATCATTCTCAAAACAATTGCTCTCCACTTAAGCCCCTGACATCAGCTCCTCATTTTTCCCCTCCCTCCCCCCCCCCCCCTCCCTCATGAACATTTGATAATTTTTAAATTATAATTTTGTCATATCTTATACTGTCCGGTGCCTCCTTGGGAACATTTTTCAAACTCATCTTCTTGGATAGCTGACAGCATCTTCCTTGTTTTTTTCTTCACCTCTTCTAAGTCATCAATCGCTGTCCTTTCATGTCCCTCTATATTCATGGAAACAAAAAGAAGTCATACAGAGCAAGGTCAGGAGAGTAAGATGTGTGGGGCAAGAGGGGCATGCTGTTTCTTGCCAAAAAACTGGCACACTGAGATGGCTGTGTGAGCAGGTGCACTGTCATGATGGCAAAACCAGTCTCCCATCAGGATTTTTTGTCGCACACTGTTACACAATCTTTTCAGAACTTCTAAATAGATAGCTTGATTAATAGTCTGACCTAGTAGAACAAACTCAAATGCACTAACCCCCTTACATAAAAAACAAGAGAGAGAATTTCACTTGATAAACTCTTTTAGGGCAAGGTGACAATGGTGTCTTCCACTGAGTTGATTGATATTTGCTTTTGGAGTCATAAGAATAGGATGATGTCTTGTCTTATAAAAGGAAGCAGAGGAAGGATCTAGGAAGCAAAGCTATGGATAGAGGTATAAGCATAGGTGTGTATGTATATAAATACATTAATCCATAAAAATAGAGGTGTTTTCCTATGTACATATATTTATATGGCAATACACTGAAGAAGTGGACAGACTTGGGGCCTCTGCTCATACCCTCCTAAATACAAGAACTCTTTGTTCTAAAAAACTGGTATTCTGTGATGCTCACCCTCCTGACACAATTGCTGGAGACAAAATGGGTACATAAGCAAATGTGGAGAAGAAAGCAGATGGTGACCAGCTATTAAAAGATATAGTGTCAAAAAAAAAAAAAGATATAGTGTCTTGGACCTTAAAGGCTTAAAGTGAAACAAGTGGCCATCTAGCAGAAAAGCAACAAGCCAACATGGAAGAATTACATCAGCCAGTGTGATCAAAAAGGTGTCATCAGGAGCGGGTAATAGACATCAGAAGACCCATAGCAAACAAACAAACAACAATCAAAAACATATTGTTGAGAACAAGGAGGGTTGGAGCAGAGACCCAAAGCCCATCTGTAAACAATAGAACATCCCCCCACAGAGAGGTCACAGGGAAGGGATGAGTCAACCAGGGTGCAGTAAAGCACTGATGAAACACGCAATATTCCTCTAGTTCTTTGAGGCTTCCTCACCCCCCACTATCAGACCCCACTGCTGTTTCTCACTTCAGACTAGACTGGAGCATGTACACAGGTATAGATAAGAGATGAGCTAATGACACATGGAATCCAGGAACAGGAATGGGAATAGCAATACCAGAAGGGTAGAGGGAAGGAGGGGAGTGGAGAGGAGAAAGAGAAAAATTATCACAATGATCGACCCATAACCACACATTCCCTCCAGGAGGAAGAACAACAGAAACCATGGTGGAAGGGAGACAGCGGTTGGTGTGATATATGAAAATAATAATTTATAATCTATCAAGGGATCATGAGGGTGGGGTTAGAGGGAGGGGGGAAAAAAGAGCTTATACCATGGGCTTAATAGAAAGTAAATGTCTAGATAAGAATGATGGCAACATATGTACAAATATGCCTGATACAATTGATGTATGGATTGTACTGAGTTGTAAGTGCCCCCAATAAAATGATCCTTTAATTAAAAGAAGAAGAATATGTAATAGTTAAGGTTGCGTGGTTTGCCAGACCGAAAATATCAATAGATGTTCTATAAATAGTTTCCAAGGCTGTAAATCTTTAGTGATGCATATAGAGTCAACTTTATCCTTGGGAGTGCCCGATGGGTTTGAACTACTGATCTTGCAGTTAGCAGTAGAAATGATTATCAGACAAAGCCATTGGGTTTCATTAGTAATCTGCCATGATGAGATCTCCTCAAGGGTGTGGCCTGCTTTCGATACAAATAGGCATTGTGGGAAAACGTGTTTGCTTTTTGCTGGGTCTTGAACCTGTCTCTAACTCATCAGCCTCCAGTTCTTTGGACTTGTGCCAATGACCTGCCAAATTGTTTGCCTGTTCTAGGAATCATCAGTTGCCTACCATTTTACCCACTGAACTTGGACTCAGATACCTCTGTAGTAACAAACCTGATCTACCATCCTTGAATTTCTATATGCTATAACCACAAGCCTATAACCTTTCCTGCAGGAGCTGCTAGAGTCAGGTGAAGCCACTAGACTAACAGCTGACCCAAGGAGAGTAAGAATGTTCCTGGATGTGGAACTTGCCCACTTCTAAAACTGTCTGAGTCATTTTCTTACATATGTATACACTTCACTGATTTTCTTTCTCTAGTGAACTCAGCCTAAGGCTGAACATATCAAAAGAACACAATCTGAGTCACGTGAGGATTTCGAATGTGGTGTCAGAAGAGCACAGAATTCTTCAAGGAAATGATCAAGGGATTTAAGAAAAAAACCACCGTTACAAATACATAGACTTAGATGGAGAGTATATTATGAGACAATAGCTCCATTTTTTGTCCAATAAAGAATTTTGTAAATTTATAGTAATATTTTTGCTTATCCTAGTATATAGAGTAAAATAAGATTTTATGAATGAAAAGGTGCTTAATATGATGATATATCTGGGAAATTAATATTTAAAACAAAATTAAAATTCACCATAGACCCATTGAAACTGCGATTGCGTCGATGCTAACTCACAATGACCCCACAGGACAGGGTAGACTCTCACTATTGGGGGGAGGAGAAGCCCATCTGTCTTCCCTGGAGCAGCTGGCGGTTTGGAGCAGGCCAAGGTTTAACCACGACCTCACCAGGGCTCTTACACCATGTAGAAGGGCTAAAAAACCTTCATGACTTTTGAAATTGTGAGACCTGATTAAGGCAGGGGTTCTCAACCTTCCTAATGCTGTGACCCTTTAGTACAGTTCCTCATGCTGTGGTGACCGCCCAACCAATAAATTATTTTCGTTGCTACTTCATCACTGTAATTTTGCTACTGTTATGAATCAGGCAACCCCTGTGAAAGGGTCATTCGGCCCTCAAAGGGGTTGTGACCCACAGGTTGGGAACCACTGGATTCAGGCTTATCTTCTGTCAAATCTGTGGCATTTTTGCTATTTATAGAACATAGATTTATAAAAAACTAGATAGATAGTATGAGGAAAAGAAGGACATTTTGATGCTCTCTCATAATTGTATAGATTTATACATGTACTCAAGATATATAAAAATTAAATAGTAATCAAGAAAAATCTAGGAGACACAGCTCTATAAAAACAAGCTAAGACTAGCCATAAGACAAAAGCTAAAGTAAATAGAACAGACACTAAAAGTTCTAACTTTTACAACCAATAGTTTAAATTAACTGTCAGAAGAATTTGGACATGTAAGACTGTATGATAAAAAGAATGTATGTCTGCTTACAACATTTCTGTAGTTTGATGGTCTGATGTTATCCCATCTGCAATACTGGTCTTATATCTAAAGGGGAATAATCAATAATTAAGAAGAGGAGTACCGGGCTGCCTGGCATATATCATATTTTAAAACACAAATAAGATTTTCCTTCTAGAGAAAATATACTCTCATGACAGGTATGGAGATAAATTCTATTTTTATAACAAACAGTGCATCTGACAGTAATTAAGGCTCTATTAAGCCCTTTGTTTATTTTTAAGTTCAAATTGACTTAGGAGCCATTAAAATCTCAGCGTTTGCATTTGCCATAGTGAAATTCTTCTGTGTACTTCACTGTGCTTCACAGCAGGCAGTCAGGCCTAATAATAGTGGCATGTTAATATCAGCCAGTCTCCTAGTAAAGAGAGAGATCAAGATAGGAAAGAATGTTTGGAAACTAATACTTTTTTTAAGTGGATGTCCTCTATCATTTCAGATGTATAAGCATTATTTTAATGTTCTTCATTATTTTAATGTTCTTTTATGACACTTTATCTTTTATGGTTAAGTTGGGATCAAATTCACTAGTGGTATAATAAGAAGAAGAAAGAAAAGAGAGATAAACAGCAAAATAGAATGTCGAGTTCAAAGACTTTAGCTGTGGAATCCGATGGACCATTTTTGCCAGAACTTAGCTAAACAATAAAATAACATTTAGACAAAAGAAAACAAAGTCAAAGTACTGCTTATTTATTATCAACAAATTCCATTATACTCTAAAATACAAAGGGCCTTTAAAAATAATATTAAAATAAATTAATATATTTTATATTTTTCTACAAAAAGTAGAAAATTTTAAATGCATGTATATTCTTATATGAAACAACAAACAGACAACAGGCACATTTTTAGTATTAGAAATATTTAATAACAATTCAATAAATACAGTTAGATTGTCTTATGACCATTTCTGTGGTCTCACTTGTAACTACGACATATTGATCTGACACCAATCTTGCTTTTGTGACAATTTCCTTTGCTGTCTCGTGTCCTTTTGAAAAACTCCAAATCTCTTCAAACACTTGGAAACTATTAGTGCCATGTGCCAATGGTCTCCCTCATCCAGGTAATTTTTGTTTTCTGCCTAAGAATTAATAAATAAATTAAAATTCACCATAGACCCATTTAAATTCACTCTAATTGAGTTTTATTTAAGGATACATTAAATTATATTTGAGATTTGGGGGGTGAATTAGTTAATTGTGCCAGCCTGGCCGATAATCACGTGGGGCTAATTGAAAGGCGGAGGGATAAGTGGGTGGTGAGCTTCGCCTTTCTAGTTCTCGGGTCTCTTGTTTTGTGATGGTTGCACCGGGTGCAGCTGCCTTAGCAGCTCCCTGCTTCAGCTTGCAAGATTGACTTCCTACAAGACATCCCCAAGAGAAGCTACATGGACCTAACCCGATGCAGCCCTGGGTGCTGGAGCAGCCATGTGGAGACCCCTGCTAGTGCTGAGATGCTTATTCATTCACTGACTCAGCTTTCCTCCTGCAGTCAGCATCATTGCCTCTGTTTTGTGAGGTGGAGGACTTTGTGGACTGGTGTTGGATTAATGGGTTAATGTTGGACTTGTGGGCTTGGGCAGCATTGGGTTGGGATGTTTTTGTGATGCACCTTTTCTTTACATAAAACTCTCTCTTTTTTTTTTGTTGTTGTTGAGTATTTTATTTTATTTTATTTTATTTATTTATTTATTTATTTTTGCCTTGAACATGAAGCTTTTATTTTTTTATGTTATTTTTTTTAAACATTTTATTAGGGGCTCATACAACTGTTATCCCAATCCATACACACATCAATTGTGTAACATAAAACTCTCTCTTATACATGAGTTGCTGTGGATTTGTTTCTCCAAAGTACCTAGACTAACACAGGGGGGTTGTACCCTAAAATATAACTAATATAAATTCCTTAGAAACCTTGGTAGAATAATAGTTAAAGTACTTGACTGCTAGCCTGGGAGATGGAAGGACTGAACCCACACAATGGTTCTGTGGGTGAAAAGACCTGGCAATCTATTCCTGTAAAGAGTGCACACATTCCTGGCAACCTTCTGGGGACTTCCCCCTTTCACACAGGATCACTATGAGCCAGAATCAGCTTGATGACACACAACAATAGCAATGGTAAATCATTAGTACTCCTTGTTTTGTAATAGCAAATGAGATTTTAGTGTCTTTGAAGTATGTCCATTCATTCTTGTCGTTTGACCGTTTCCTGCTTAGTAGAATTCAAAGCAGTTTTCAATTGTGTAGGATGGATGAAGGTGAAACTTTTCTAAAGTATTTATTCTTAACTTTTATGGAAAAGTAGAACATTGGTATGTTGCTATAAATACTACCAGCAGTTTGCAGAAGTGTATTTAAAATAAAGAGGTGAGCAGTTAAAATTGTGCTATTTATCTATTGCATTTGCTATAGATTGAAAGGGATTTGTAAGTCAAAGGAGCGAAATGAAAGCAAGAAAAGGTCAAATAAAGTAACCAAGACAGAATGCAGAATAGGTAAATGCGCCCCTAGGGAAACACAACAGGAAAGGCATAGAGATAATGGCACACATCTCGGTCTGGATGTATAGGATGCAGTGCCAGACTCGGTTTAAAGCTGTGTGTTAAGTAATTTGAATAGAGAATTTTCCATTGTGAATATGTATTTAAGTGCTTCTACTTTAGATAAGTGTTTGTCTCATTGATTG
This sequence comes from Echinops telfairi, assembly GCF_000313985.2. Taxonomy (NCBI): domain Eukaryota; kingdom Metazoa; phylum Chordata; class Mammalia; order Afrosoricida; family Tenrecidae; genus Echinops; species Echinops telfairi. Next base: position 7,672,029 of record NW_022103903.1, read on the forward strand.
CTGGGCCTAATAATCTTCATCTCTAAATGGTGTTCGCTTGGCATGATGCTCATATTACAAGCGGAGAGGTTCTGCCCATGCTCCCTCACTACCATCAAAAGGAAAGGTTTTCTTCAAAGTTGACTTAAGAGGGGCTGAGTGAGGAAAGTATATCAACGAGGAGAAACTTTTTATGTGACCACTGGGACCCAGCAAAGGATAGTAAACAGAGTGGGCAGAGAAAACCCCTTTAAAGTTATAGAATTCATAATTTTCTACTTGCTCTATTTAAAGTTATTGCAAGTCTTCAAATGAAATCTATTACACAACACATTATATTAAGGTTGTGTCCTGGAGGCAGGTCTATTTGCTTTTCCTAGATATAGTTGTATCACACAAAGGTAGCGGTGAGTGCTGTAATTAATGTTGTGCAATTATGAATTTATTAATTTGTGTAAAACCCTTTAGCTGCTCAAAATCAGTAATATTTCGCTGGGTATCTCTCTACTTAGAGGGACTGACTGCTGCTCCTCACTTACTCATGTAAACTCCAGTCATGTTAAACTGAGGTGCTAATAAGAGTGCTTGTTTGGGGTCTGTAGCAAACATAACTCGCTAAACGTATGTATGGGGCATAAATCTTTCCAGACTACCTCATGCTATGCTCAGCATTTTGAGTATAATAAATCTCATAAATGCTTCCAAAATGATGCCTTCAACTAATATTGATGAAAAGCAAGATTGATTTGCTTACATTCACACAGTGCTCTATATTTCCAAAGTTATTCTATTTTCATTACTTCATTTAGTCTCTTCTTAACCACACAATGATGAACTGTCTAAATGAAGCTTGTCCATTTTAAGATCCAATAACTTAGCACCTAGAAAAAAAGGTTAGTAAGATTTTGGCAAGACATTTTGGTCAAGCTGTGGAAATATTGGCACCAAAAATAACTGTGTGTGTGTGTGACAGTAGTGAGAGCACAACTAGCAACCCTTCAGACACATGCAGGATGATTGATCTGCTTTCGACTGCTCCTGCTCCCCACCCATGACCGAGACCAAGAGGATACTAACAACCCCACTCGTAGGAGACCAGCGGACAGGCTTAAAGACCTTCTGAAAGTGTTGGTGAAACTTTCATAGAAAGCACGGAAATCTAAGAAAGATAGACAACTTTCCCCCTTCTCCTTCACAAGGAAGACTTGCATTGCACTGTCGGAAGACCTTTGCTTCTTGACTTGGCTCCCAATCTGTCTTCTTTCACACAGGTGCTATCCCTAATGAACCCTCTGCATATTTAATACCATCTTGGCATTTGCTTCTGGAACAATTTGGGAATACAAAATAGTCTAATAGCTGTAGAGTGGTATCATTCAAAATTATTAATGTGCTTATCCATTGGTACAGCAATTCCACTATTGGGAATTTATCCTGCGGATACAAATCCAAAATCATCTATGCATCACAGCTCTAGGGATACCACAAGATTGGAAACAACCCAAGGGTATGAATTCAATGTGATATTGTACATCCACAAAATAGAATGCTAAAGACTTGTTTATTTTTTTAAGAAAGATTGAAGCATGTTTCAGAGTGCCATTACAAAAATAATTTCAGGGTATATTTTTTTGTAAGCAGTGGCAGAAACTGCATGCATGTAACTTCTTATGTACTTGTTATTAGTTGTTGAATGGATTCCAATCAAGGCAGCCTCATGGGTACAAAGCAGAACTACACACAATGGGGGTTGTAAGGTTGAGCTTCCAAAGCAGATCACCAAGCTTTACTTTGGGTGCATCTCTGGGCAAATTTGCATCCCCAAATTTTCATTGAGTAGTCCAGAGCTTAATCATCTACATAGCTGAGGAATTACTTTAATGAAATTAAGAGGAGCCTCTCATTTTTCCCCCTCATTTTCTCACAAGAAGCTGATACCAAGGGCTCAAGTAGAAAGAAAATGTTTTGAAAATGATGATGGCAACAAATGTATAAATGTGCTTGACACAATGGATGGATGTGTGGATTGTGATAAGAGTTAGACGAGTCCCCAATAAACGATTTTTTAAAAAGAAAGAAAGAAATTAAGAGGTACCCTAGAGGCACTGTTAAACACTGGACTGCTAACTGAGAAGTTGGAGAGTCAAAATCACCAGCCATTCCCAGAGGGAAAGATGAGGCTTGGAAGGAAAGATTGCTATAGGTCTGAAACTACCTGATGGCAACTCGTTGGGCTTTTTTGGCCTTTGGTGGTGTAGTTGTTAAGCAAGTGGCTGCTAAGCCAAAGACCTCTAGTTGACTTCACCAGCCACTTGGCAGGAGAAAGATGTGGCAGTCTGTGCACATAAAGATTTATAGGTTTAGAAACTTTACAAAGTAGTGCTGTAGACTCACTGCGAGTCAGAAATGAATCTGTAGCAGTTGATAATAAAAATATGCTTATTGATTTGTTAATTTGAAACATAAAAGGCTGAACAGTAAATTTCAACTTATTTTAGGGTGAAAATGTGGGTTAAAAAAATGGATGCCATTAAATGTATGCATCTTTCTGAAACCTGAATCACGTAAGGATGATGCTGTTTCTAGCAGGCATGAGGTCATTTCCAGCTCACTGAAACACTGTTTACTACAGCATAAGATGCTGCTGAAACCAGGGCCATTTGCCTAATTGTTGCTATGTTTGAGCCCACTGTGGTGGTGCCTAAGTCAATCCACCTCAAACTATCTCAATGACCTTCTCCTTCTTCACTTACCTTCTACGTTACAGGGCATGCTGGGCTCCTCCGCGTTCTCCTTTCTCCTGCGATGAGGGCCAGTTACGTGAACCCGAAATCTTGTACCATCCTTGATTTCATTTATTTATTTATTTGTTTGTTTATTTATTTATTTATTTACTTATATTTTATTTTTTCCGTCCCTGTGGCCAGGCTTCTTCCCAGGCGTTGTGTGTGTTCTTCCGGCAGTAGTAATAATACTCAGTATTATTTGCCAACACTACAATTCAAAGGCACCAATTATTCTCCTTCTTTTTCACGGTCCAGCTTTCACATGCACAAAATGCGATTGAAAATATTATGGTTCTGTTAAGCACACTTTATTCCTAAAAGTGACTTCTTTGCTTTTTCAAAGACGTCTTTTCGTCTTTTGCAGAATCTGGCCCCGCTGCAATAGAGCATTAGTTTTCTTGCCTGCTGCTTCCACGGGCATTGGTTGCAGCTCCACAAGTGAAATAAAACCCTTGCCAATGTCCATCTTTTTCTCCAGGGATCATGATGGGGTATGCAGGTCCAGGTGTGAGTGACTTTGTTTCCCTTTGATTGAAATGGAATCCAAACTAGAGGTTTCAGTCTGTGATCTTAACCAGTAAGAGCTTCAAGTTTTTATCAAGCAAAGCGGAGTCACCTGCAAATTGCAGCTTTTTCGTGACTCTCCAATATTCCAAGTTCTTTGACTCTTTTCCTGACATACAGATTGATTACATATTTCGTAAATATACATCAGATGCACGCCTTTCTTTTTTAAGTCATGCGATATTCATTGCTTCTGTTCAAATAACTTGTTCTTGGTCTACATCCAGTTGCTGCTTGAGTACAACTAAGTATTTCAGAGTTTCCATTCTTGATCATGTTATCCAGAGCCCTGCTGGCCTAGGGGCTACCAGCAGTACATTGGGCTGCCATCCACATGCTCAGCGGTTCAAAATTACTGAGGAAGAAAGATGGGGCTTTCTACTCCTTTCTACAATGACAGTTTCAGAAACTAGCAGAAGCAATTCTATCCTGTCCTATAGAGCTTGCATTGACTGGAGAGCAGTGAGTTGTTTTTTTGTTTTGTTTTGTTTTCTTAAATTATCTATAACATATTGTGATGCACAAATTCAAATAACTTTATATTGTCAAAAGTAAAAATCTTCTGATATTCTCTACTTTTTGCCAGCATCCAACTGATAATTATGATACAGTTGAATTTATTTGTCTATGATTTACTCATCTATATAGCTAATGATGGAAGGGTACAATTTCTTTAATCATTTATTTATCTTACCGCTGATGGACATCTTCATGTGTTAGGAAGGTTCTCTAAACAAACAAAACTGGGACACTTAAGATTATATCTATATATGGATAGGCTTATATAGGGAGAAGAAATACAACAGCTAATTAGTAAACAGCAGTACAGAGAGCTCAATCCAGCTCACTTCCATGGGACAGCTAATACACTGAAGATTCTTCCTACTAAAGCCTGCCACTTGTCCAAGGTCAAGGAAGCAGAGTCTGCCCACAGGAACAGAATCAAAGAGGAATGGCAAGAGAAGGAAGATGAGATGCCTAGGCGAAGCAGAGGTGAGTAATGCAGCAGGTGAGTAGTAGAAGCAGGTCACCACGATGGAGCCTCAAGACAGTGATGCACTGCACGGTGATATGATCCACCATGAGCCACAGGTAGCACAGAGCAGCTGACTCAGGCAGCAGCACCCTGGTCTGACACCAGGGAGAAAGAGGAAAGAGTCAGCCTCAGAAAGCCATTTATCTCAGTTGCCATCCAATCAAGCTGCGACCTGATAGACAGGCTCAACTCTACCCACATGTCCTTCCGGGAGCCATGTTAGCACTAAAAAACCTATCACACCACATTCCATGTTCTGTTCTGAATCTAGAGTAAAAATATGTAGTTCTTTTTTCACGTGCAACAGTTTTAAAAATGATTTTGATAAATTATATTGATTATATTGTGATAATTTTTGAATTCCATTGGTTTACATTTCTTTGAAATGAGCACTAATGTCCAATTGGCTCATTGGTTAGGTAGTTGTCTTCCAAATTTCTTGGCATAGGCATAATTGCACACACACTAGCCTTGCATCCATTTTTTGGAGCATCTCAAATGGTGTGTTTACTGGTATTTCTGGAAACTTGGAAGTAGCTATTTAGGAAATCTATTGGTGGATAAAAATAAAAAACCACTACCATCAATTTGATTCCAACTCAGCAATTTTGTGAGGCTGTTAATATTTATGGGAGTAGTTAGCCTCATCTTTTTCCTGAGAGCTGCTGGTGGGATTTCATCCATGGACCTTGCTGTAAGTTTATAAAGGTCACCACTTGCCTGTCAGTTTGTTGTTCTGTGGTGGCTTGTGTGGTGCTGTGGTGGTGGAAGCTATGTCACTAGTATTTTGAATTTCAGCAGGGTCACCCAAAGTGAACAAGTTTCAGCAGCGCTTCCAGACTAAGAACAGACAATGAAGAATACTTTTTCCCACATTTTGGGGGAAGAAACCACTGAAAGCTTTATGCACATCTTTGAAGCATTTTCAAATAATGAAAAGTTAAACAAAGTAAACAGAACATTGTCAGAGATGTGTAGATGTGCCTGCAGATGTGCCTCTCAGGTCCCAGGGCACTCGATGCGACTGAAGAGGAGATGATTTCTTGGAGGGAGTAGAGCAGGGGGGTGTGAGTCTGGTAAATCCTTTTGGAGCAGAGGTTTGGCAATCTTCATTTGCTGATAGGGCATGATTCAAGGTAAAGAGAAACAGCTGCAAAAATATTCTAAAAATTTGAACTTGGAATATGTGAAATATGAATCTAGGAAATGGGAAGTGGTCAAAAATGAAATGGAATGCATGGAGATTGATATCTCAGGCACTGGTGAGCTGAAATGGACTAGTGTTGGCCATTATGCCTCAATTAATATAATCAAGAAAAATGGTGTGATATACATTCAGAAAGGGTCATGAAATGCTATTTGTGATTGGGGTTTATCTATCCATCTTCAAGGAAAACCAATTAATACAGCTAGTATTCAAATTTATGCACCAACCACAAAAGCGAGTGGTGAAGAAAATGATAAATTCTACAATGACTTCTTTTGGAAATTGATCAAAAAATGAAATCAAGATTCATTGACAGTTATTAGTGATTGGAATGCAAAAAAAAGAGTTGGAAACAAAGAGGAAGGAACAGTAGTTGAAAAATGTGGACTTGGTGATAGATATGAAACTGAAGTTTGCATGATAGGATTTTGGAAAAATGACTTGCTCATAGTAAATACTTTTTTTACAGCAATACAAAAGGCAACTATACACGTGGTCATCCCTAGGTGGAATACACAAAAATCAAATTGACTACATCTGTGGGAAGAGACATAGAGAAGTTCAATTATTGGCAGCTAAAACTAAACCAGTGGCAGACTGTAGGACACACTATTGATTGCTCATATGTAAGTTCAGGATAAAAGTGAAGAAATTAAGAGAAATTCACAGGAGGCAAAAAATTGAGCCTTGATTCTATCCCTCCTGAATTTTGAGAACATATCAAACATATTTGATGCATTGAACACTGATGACCAAAGACATGTTGAGCTATGGGAAGACATCAAGAACATCATTCACAAAGAAAACAGAAGGTCATTAAAGAGACAGAGGAAAAAAAAATCAAAATGATGTCAGGATACACTTTGAAACATGCTATTAATTGCAGAGTAGCTAAAGCAAATGGAAGAAAAAAACTAAAGCAAATGAGAGAAAGGATTCTATTGTAAAAAGTCAAGGTCTTCTGATAATCTCTACTTTCTGCCAATACCAAGCTGATAATCAGGGTGCAATTCATATAGTCATTTAGAATTTCCAGAAGCAAAATAATAAAATTCATATTATGTATGTTAAATATTAGTATTCTCTATTAGAGATATATAATTTTGATAGTAAAAATGTACTCAATATCAATTTACATAGAATTTTCAATCAAAGCATTTAAAATAATCTCTTTTAAAAAATATTTAAAAGTCTTCATTCACCTGTTATTTTTATAATTTATTTATTATTCAAAGCATATTTTTCAAGAAAATGATAATGTATAAAAAATCATGATCAATTCCTATATACAAATTCCTCAGTTGAAGCAACAGAGCAATGTTATTGCCTTTGAAATTTTCCTTGTATTTTCTTTATCCAATATCCTCCCATTTTCCTCCAGGGTAAACGCTGTCCTGGATTTTTAATTTATTCCTCATTTTCTTTAGGGAAAAAAAAAGTCATCACTCATTATGAGTCCTTCAGTGGTATACTTTGAAATGTATTGAAATAGATGGAAATTTTATGTTTTCCCAGCCTTATTCTTTGAGTTCAAATTGAAATTGATGTCAATCTATGTGGGAAACAGAAATATTTCTCCCAAGTTGTCTCCCCCAAATGTATCCCAAAATTAGCTGCTTGCTATATGTGGCAAATGACTATACACTTGGAGGTCAACAGAAGTAGGTCAGGGGTTATACTCCCAAAGGGTTATCAGCCACCCAGAGCGAGCAGATACCACTGTTTATCCCACAACAAGTAGGGCCCACTCCCTTCTGATAAGGACAGTAGTAAATTGTTTCCCTGAAGGAGAACCCGGGGAGGTCCAGCCCACCAAGAGTGACCAAGATTAGGCCACCATATTGAATCTAGGATCTGCCCATCTTGTCATATGTAGTATACCCCTAGTTCCTCCCCTTCCTACCATATGTGCACCCCTACCTCATTGTCTTCCTGTTACACTTATGCCATTGTATATCCCCCTCTTATTGCTTCTATGCCTATTGTACTGCCCCTTCCTGTGACGTGTGGTTACCTGTAATCACGTCCCTTAAGTAGATATAACCCTTGGTTAGCTATACATGGGGTCTCCAGGCTCCAGCCAGCTGGCTGTCTCTGCCCAACCTCACCTCCGTCCCTCTCAGTACACGCTGTGCATGGACCTGGCTGGTGAGATCATGGCCATCCAGGAGGTGAGCATGCTACTATGAAATGTGCCTGACTTCTTTATTTGACTCTCTCCCATATCTCATGCTCTCTATGACTTTATTATACTTATTTTGTATCTTAACCCTACAATTGTGCTTACTGAACCTGTGATTAGTTGTGGGAGGCTGGCCCATTCCCCCACAATTATATTATTATATTTCACTGAAATACATGCATTTACATTTATCTCTAGAATTCACTTTACAAATACAATTGTATTTATTTATTTTTTATTACTGTTAATAAACGTTTAATTTCTTCTCCCACCATTTTTTGCTAACACATATGTTCCTTGTAGTACAAATATAGGAGAATTTTCAGAATGATAATTAACAATTAGAATCTGTGCGTCATGACACATGTATGTCATCAATTGAAAAAAGGTCTGAATATTTTAATAAATAATGCCAAATTATTATATACAAAGTGTTGTATCAATATACATTCCTACCAAAACATATTGAAGTCCTTTGAATATATGTAAGCACAAACATTTGATATTTTTAATTTTTATATTTTTATGACACTTGGTAGATACCTGTGGTAGTTACATAATCTGGTATCAATTTGGGACTTGAGAGGATTAAGAGTGAAGGAGTGGCGTCTAGTCTGACAATGGGATCATAGCCAATGAGGTCTCTGTGTGGGCATGGCCTTCTCCTGAGAATTCTGGGAAATCTGGTTTTTCCTCCTTGAAGGCACCCTGCTCACTCCCTTGGAGATACTCTACTGACAAGACACATGGCACTATGCTGATAGACCCTGTGCCCTGGGAACTGGAGGAGCTGCATGGAGACCCCTGCCAGCACTGAGATGTTTTTACCAACACAGGATCCCAAAGACTTAGCACCCACTGGCCTGTGATCTTCCTGCTTTGGGCATAATTGCATTTGTTTCATGAGTCTGAAGAGGACATTATAGATTGGTATCAGACATATGAACTAATATCGGACTTATGGACTTGATCTGGATGGGCTGGGATCTTTTCTCAATATTCAACTGCCCTTGTACTTAAGCCTCTTTCTGATACACATTTGAGTATCCATGGATTTGTTTCTCGAGTCTACCCACACTAACACAGTGCCATCAAGTCAGTTGTGATTTATGCACAAAATAGGAAACACTGGCCTGATCCTGGGCCATCTTCATGGTTTTTCCTCTGCCTGAGGCCACTGTTGCTGTCACTGTGCAGATTCATCTCGTTGATGGCCCTCTTCTTTTTCACTGCCTCTCCACGTTACCAAGAACGATGTCATTCTCTAGAGACTGGTCTCTCCTGACAACGTATCCCAGGTATTTAATACTAAGTCTTGCTATTCTTTCCTCGAAGAAATACTCTGGGCATACTGTGCAGCAAATTTACCTAATGCGACTCATCTTTTGATCTCTTGACTGCTGCTTCCATGAACATTGATTGTGGATCCAAGACAAAGTCCTTGACAACTTCAACCTTTTCTCCAATTGTCATGATGTTACTTATTGTTCTCTTTTACACTGAGTCATAATCCATCCTGAAGGCTGTAAGCCTTGATCCTAATCAACAGTTGCTTCAATTGCTCCTCACTTTCAGTAAGTAATGTTATGACATTTGCATATTGAAGGTTGCTAATAAGCCTTCCTCCAATTCTGATGCTGGCACTCTTATTCATATAATCTGGCTTCTCTAATTATTGGCTCAGAAAACCAATTGGATAAGTGTGGTGAGAAGACAGAGCACTGATGCTCAACCTTCCTGATATTAAGCCATACTATATCCCCTTCTCCTGTTTTCACAATTGCTTCTTGGTCCAGATAAAGTTTCTCATGAGCACCAGGGAGTGTTCTGTAATTCCCATTCTTCTCAAGGTTATCCATAGCTTGTTATGATCCATACAGTCCAATGCTTTGGGCTAAACACGACTAAACATCTTTCTGATGTTCTCGGCTTTAAGCCAAGATCCATCTGACATCAGCAGTGATATCCTTTGTTCCAAGTCCTTTTCTGAAATTGGCCTGAACCTCTGGCAGCTCCCAGTCGATGCTCCACTGCAACTGTTGTGAGAGGATCTTCAGCAAAACTTTATTTGCATGTGATACTAGTGATGTTGTTCTGTAGTTTGAGCAGTCTGTTGGGTCACCTCTCTTTGGAATGAGTACATATTTGGGTCTACTCCAGTCAGTTTTCAAAGTCTCCCAAATTCCCTGGCAGAGATTAAGTGATTCCCATGTTTTATCAGCTTGCTGAAACATTTGACTTGGTATTCCATTAATGCCTGAAACCTGATGTTTGAATAGTGCCATATGTGCAGCTTGAAGTTCTTCCTTCAGCACCATGGATTCTTCCTCATGTTCTACCTCCTGAAATGGTGCTGTTTCAAGTCGTTCTTTTTGGTACACAGTGACTCTATATTCTTTCCATTTTGATGTTTCCTGCATAGTTGAATATTTTACCCATAGAATCTTTTAAGATTGCAACTCATGGCTTGAATTTTTTTAATTGAATTCTTTCAGTTTAAGATATGGTGATAGTGTTCTTCTTTTTTGACTTTCTAATTCTAGGTCTTTGTGCATTTCATTATAATATTTGGCTTTGTCTTCTCAAGTTACCCTTTGAAATGTTCTATTCAGCTTTTTGATTTCATTCATTCTTCCATTACTTTAGTTATTCTATGACTAATAGCAAGTTTCAGAGTCTATTCTAACACCCACTTTTATCTTTTCTTTCTTTCCTGTCTTTTTAATGAGTGTGTTAGACAGGGTACTCTAGAGAAACAAAACCAGGACACTTAAGGAAATATGAAAACTAAGTAGTGCATACTTTCGTGGAGCCATTAATATACTGGAAATCCTTTGACTCATGTGGGCTTCCAGGTCCAAGGTCAAGGAAGCAGACATCAGAGTCCTTCTACAGGCAAGGCAGTCAGGTTGCCTGCAGGCAACAAACAGCAGAGTGGGTTAATAAGTCAGTAGCTCAGAAGCTTTATCAAAGCAGCCCCGCAAGGCATATGGAACTCAAGCAATGAAAGGCAACTGGATCCACCAGCCACAATCCATGATCCATGGGTTGGCTGGGCCTACAGGTGATACAGCACACAGGTTGAGGCAGAGAATTAGCTAAAGCAGCAGCACATTGATCTGATTACCAGAGAGCAAGAGAGAGGTGGGCAGGCCTTATAGAGGCATTTCTGTCTTTGCCCTCCAATCAAACTGCGACCTGATTAATCCCACATGTTCCTATTGGCCAGGTTGGCAGAATAAACCTATCACAATGAGTTTTCACATTCTTCATGAATGATGTTCTTGATGTCCTCCTACAACTCATCATGTCTTCTGTCATTAGTTGTTTTTTTTTGTTTGTTTGTTTTTAGTTTTAAATGAATCAAATCTGTTCTTGAGATGCTCATGAAATTCTGGTAGAATAGACTCAAGGTCCTATTTTGGCTTTCACAAATTTGTTTTGTTTTGTTTTCCAGCTTTAACATTGTAGTTAGATATAAAGTAGTGCTTTATTATAATTCAGTTTGTATTTTCATTGTTAATACATTTAGTATATTTTTAATATATAAAAGCATGATCCAGATATTTCCTTCAAATAAGTGTAATTTGAGTTTTGTTCTTTAATATATAGATAGATATAGATATCTCTATGTATAGGGATATAACCTCCCCACTATCATGATCCCAATTCTACCTTACAAATCTGGCTAGACCAGAGGATGTACATTGGTACAGATAGCAATTGGAAACACAGGGCATCCAGGACAGATGACTCCTTCAGGACCAGTGGTAAGAGTGGCAATGCCAGGAGGGTGGAGCGAATGTGGGGTAGAAAGGAGGAACTGATTACAAGAATCTACGTAGAGCCTCCTCCCTGGGGGATGGACAGCAGAGAACAGGGCGGGGGAGATATCAGACAGTGTAACACATGACAAAATAATAATAATTTATGAATTATAAAGGGTTCATGAAGGAGGGGGGAGTGGGGAGGGAGGGGAAAAATGAGCAGCCGACATTAAGGGCTCAAGTAGAAGGCAAATGTTTTGAGAATGATGATGGCAACAAATGTACATATGTGCTTGACACGTGGATGTCTGTATGGATTGTGATAAGAATTGTACGAGCCCCCAATAAAATGATTTAAATAATAAATAAATAAAGATATCTCTAAAATTTACTTGTAAAATTTTATTACAAATTCTAAATCCTATTTACATTGCCACATTTTTAGTGTTTTGATAAACAATATTTAATTTTATAGCCATATAGTTATTGTTTTATTTTTTTGTTATTTTGTGTTTTATGTCAGTTTTTTAATATATACCCAATTTTCCCTTTTTTTATAAGTATGTCTTCTTAATTGGCTTTTAAAAGTTTTATAACTTTATTTTTGAGAATAATTTTATTATTTTGACTGTATTTTATAGAGTGAGATAAGTGTGCATCATTTACTTGTTTATAGTTATTGTTGTTTTAATACAAAAATGACCAAGTAATTTAATAATGATGAAGGATATTATTGTTGCAATTGTATCTGGCACAGCTAGGCCAAGCTCCATATATATGTAGCTTAGTCTTTTTTTTTTTTAGTCTATTTAATAGATTTATTTTACTTCAGAATCTAGCTTCCAGGAGGTTAGTACTATTTTTTTATTCTGTTTTTGCTGTTTGATACTCTGTCCCTCTATCCCTTTATAGATTCACTTGTTTATTATTTAATTTATTTTTTTTGCTGTTATTTTTCAGCTATTTTCACCATTTTATCTTATTAATTTAGAAATTAATGAAGAACATTTAATATACATACTGATGAAAATCTCTATTAATGTCACTTCTACCTTACTGCTAGAGTTTCTGGGGAATGCAAAGGGTTACATTTGTGGCTACTCAGGGAAGTTCCAGTCCAGCCAGCATCGGTTGGGAACCAGGCCTGCTCCTTGGTTTCTGAAATGTTGGCTGCACAAAGTTTTAGGGAGCAGAGGTCTTCTCTGTAAAGCAGCATCGCCAGGAGTTCCTGGAGAGTAACTGGTTTGGTTTTACTTTACTGATGGCCAGTGGAAATTTAGATCACTTAAACTCTACTAGGTGTCTCTCAATGTGTATGTTATTGCTATCTTTCTTTTTCTTCTATTTTTTTTTAATTGCCATCGAGTATATTCTAACTCTTAAAGGCCCTATAGAACAGAGTAGACCTGCCCCTGAGGCTTTTTGAGACTGTAACTCTACAAAGCCTCCCCTTACTGCCATGGAGAACCTAGTGGTTTCAAATAGCTGGGCTTGCCATTATCAGCCCAAAGTAAAGTCACTTTGTCACCAGGGCTCTAATTTTTATTTATCACAATATAGATAGGAAGATAGATAGATATTCAGAGTGTTTTATTTGTATGCATATCAATCAATTTCCTAGCTCTTTATTTCTTTTGATATACCAGATCATACATCTTGAGATTTATTTTCATTCTGCCTGAAGTATATTTTTAGGATTGTATTTATCTGGAATTTGGAAGGGTCATATTTTATTCTTTGCTCATTTTTATGGATGTCACCCTTGTTTACTTTGTTTCTGTGCATATTTTATGTTTCACTCGTTTTTTTCTTTAGAAATTATTTGATCCTTCTTGTTTTTATTTTTTAAGATGGGGATATTTTTAATGAGAACTCTAGGTGCCAAAAGAGTCCTGAGCCATTGAAGATAGTTTGCTTTTTGTGTGTTTTGAATCACCCGATTGTTTCCCTTCCCCACCCACCCCAACACACACACACACACACACACACACACACACACACACTGCCATGAGTCTATGCCAACCCATAGCAACCCTAACTGAAGGGGTGGAACGCCCCGTGAGGTTCAGAAACTAACTCTTTCCTGGAGTAGAAAGCCCTGTTTTTCCATCTTTTGTTTATTTTAATCATCAGATTGTGTTGGTTTGAGTTTAATTCTGTTGTAAAACCTAATATGTGGCTATAGTTTTCTAGAGAAGAATGACAGACTTCGATGCCAGGTCAATATTCCTGCTCAAAGAGCAAGTTAAAAACAATGGATGTTTATATCTAGCTTTAAAATGTATCCATCATCTGACTAGGAAATATTAAATAATTATGCCAAAAGTTTTATTGAAAGAACCCCAAAGTGCTATTCTTTGCCAAATTAGCTAAACTTTAGCTTTGGTTCTTCCAGGACAGGAAAAGCGCAAGGCTACATACGCACGCCCTCAGAAACGGATCAAGGTGACATGAAGCTGCGATGGATTTGTTAGTGGAAATGCCTGTGATGGACAGATGGGGAGTGAGCAGGGGTGGCAAATAGATACTTCACACAACAGTGTAAGTAAACCCAACGTCTATGTTAGGAGAGAAAGAGTTGGAGGATACTCACTCTAGGCAAAGGTGGGGAGACTTCACCTACGTACTTTGGACAGGGATATCAAGCTTGGTCCAGTGGAGGCGCAGCAAAACACAGGCAAGCCGTCAATAAGATGTAATGACCCAGAAGCGGGAGTAATGGGTGCACACCCAGGGACAATTGGGTGAATGACTCCGGAGTGCGCAGTGTTTCCTTCGGTGGTGCGGAGGTCCCCGTGTGTCCGAACGAACTCAGGGGCACCTAACAAGGAGCGATCTCAGAATTCAGTGTGGCTTTCAAAAAGTCTAGACCCGACTGATGGAGAAATCCAGGCAAACCCTTCCTCTAAGAAGTCCCGCATTGACCATCGTCAAAAACTCCCCCTACCCAGCGCTTCAAGTCGCCCAAAGCAGCTTTTTTAGAGAATGCGTTGTCTGCAAACGCTGGCTGAATGGAAATTGCAGCAGCTGAAGCCTATCATGTAAAAGTGCAATCCTTCCAGCAAGTTCTCTGGAAGGAGCGTCTGAGCAGGACTGTTTCACACAGAAGCCAGGTGAGCAGTCTGATAAAATACATCTCCATAAACCTGAGATGAGCAGGAATTACATTGTCTGTATAGGAAATAAATAATCTCTATTTTACCAACCCCAGAAAATGAGGAAATGCCTAGTTCAAGTCATTAATTAGAGCAAAAACCACCTCCTTGCCATGGAGTTGACCCGGACTCAGTGACCCTCTAGGAGAGGGGAGAACTGACCCCCCACCCTCACCCCCACCCCATGGGTTCCCCAGGCCATAACTCAAATTTTCAGAGTGGAAACCCCATCTCTCTCCCACAGAGTGACAACCTAATATGTACCCACCACTATCACAGCTTCCTAAAAACAAAACAAAACAAAACAAATCACTACCACCGAGGCTATTCTGACTTAAAGAGACCCTACGTGTGCAATAGAACATCTCCTTTGTGTTCCCAAGGCTGACATCTTGCAACAGGGGAATGGAGCAGCAAGATCCCCAGAGAATGATGAGGGTGGACA
>NW_022103903.1:7688601-7697429 GCF_000313985.2 Echinops telfairi
TAATGCCGGGGGCTTAAGTGGAGAGAGAATGTTTGAGAATGATGAGGGCAATGAATGTACAAATGCGCTTTACACAATTGATGTATGTATGGATTGTGGTAAGAGTTGTATGAGCCCCTAATAAAATGATTAAAAAAAAAGAAAACTACTTTTACCGGGGCAGAATGCCGGCATCACCCCATCTCCCCAACCAAGTAGATGATGGGGTCGACCTGCTGATCTTGGGAAGAAGAAAAAAATTCTAAAAACTACAAAGTTCCTAACTATATTTATTATCAAGTGTTGTCATTTTATGTATGTGTGGTTTGTTTCAGAGACAATATCCGTCCAAGATCTCAAAACAAGGTGAAACGATATGCTGGCATAGGCACTAAAGAAGGTGATAAGCTTTAAGAAAGCGAGACTATTATCATTGGGTTTCTCTTATTATCTTCCGTGCTTGGATCCCGAGCAGATGTTTCCGTAGTAGTTTAGATGACAATTATGCAGTAACCTGCAGGAACGGCATTTTTCTTTTTGTTTGTTTGTTTTGTTTTAACTTGCTTTTAAGAGTTCGGGAGGGTACTTGCGAGGAGGACTACAGCTGAATTCTGTCAAGCATTTTGCTTGTGTTGAGTGTGAGGGGGAGAAAATAAAATGCAAATGTGGAGATCTGTTCATTTGATCAAAATAAAATAATTGTTAGGTAATGAAATTAAAATTACCCTTCAATCTAACCCCCCAAGTACTTTAAAGCCACTTTGTTCTGCTACCTTACAAATATAGGAATTTGCTGAAACATATTAAATAAATGAATGAATATATGTATTGCCAATAAAAGATCATATATTTTCACAGTAAAATTACTTCCTAGCTCTGTTTAGCAATGGTAATGACGGCATATTCATTTTAGCTGTGTCTTCTACAGGTGTTACACAGTAGTGGTCTCCATAAAGCAAAAGGATATGTAGTGCCCTCGTATCTCTCTCTTTAATTGAGCCTTTAAAATATATATCATTTGAATGAAATTATAATGATTTCATTAACCTGCTTTGCCCTTTCTCAAATAGGATGACTACAAATGTGTTAGGAAATTAAAATTCCCTACTGCTGGAGGAAAGCAATCAAGCTAGATTGACCAATATGCTTACACGATGGGCTGGCCATTGCAACTCCCCCACCTTTGGAAGGGAATAGCTGAGAGTAGAGGATTGTTATAAACATCGATTTGGCTACCGAGGTATTAAATCATGAGAACTCAGTCTTAGGATCTTAATGCATTGATCCAATAAAAGGAAATGTCAAATTTGTACTTTATAGTGATTTCAAACTTAACAAAAATGCTAAAGCATTCTG
Source organism: Echinops telfairi (assembly GCF_000313985.2). Taxonomy (NCBI): domain Eukaryota; kingdom Metazoa; phylum Chordata; class Mammalia; order Afrosoricida; family Tenrecidae; genus Echinops; species Echinops telfairi. The sequence goes on from NW_022103903.1 coordinate 7,689,937, forward strand.
GTTTCTTTTGCTAAATAGAAAGTGATAGATATAAATGCAGTGGTTTTTCAGTGACAATCTTCCTAGTTCGTGTGGTTTGCATTTTGTATATTGTTGCATTGCTTTACTTATAGCATGAGGACTGTGAATAATTCCAAGATGCTATATGAACATAATGAATTTTCCAAACACAGAACTGTTTAATTTAAGAATTTAAAATATCTCAAGATTGTATAAGAAATAAAGCATTATTTCAGAGGTAAGAATAAAATAATTTAACTTAAATATATAGCTATGAGGATTATACATGAAGTAAATTAGGAAGCACAGTATCTATAGAGGCCTCCTTTTACCTACTTCAGTCCCTGGACACATATCACATGTGCATATACCCACAAATATGTTATTTGTTACATTAAATATATACTGTCTGCTTTGATTAGTCTTAGCTGCACTGGAGAAAGTATGGCTTCTCAGGTCACAATGAAGTGGCATATTTTTCATATGTTTTACTTTAGTGGTTACTTAAGAATACATTCAACAGTGTCCACAACAAATTATTACATAAAGGGCAGTGGTTGGATTCAGCTCATTCACACCAATTCGGGAGAACCAATACTGACTTTTTTGTTGAGTTCAGCAAACCAGTTGTTAAAATAGCACTTGTGATCAGAGTTTTCTCTAAGGTGGGTGGCTGGGCAGCAAACTAATATGTAATTCACAATTTACATTCCTACTCTTTCTTAACATTCCTCTGTGCAAAAGCATATGCTAAGCCCCAGAGTAATGTTCATTTTATCCATAGGTGTGAAAAAGTAGACGTCACTATGCTTGCTGTATGTATTTATCCATTTCATAAAACTCATTGTATTTATTCCCTGGTGTTTGCTGTTTCAGTAATAAACATATAACACAGAGAGAGAAAGTGTCAGCAATGGGTGACACGCTATCATACATTTCAGCTTTGAGTTATGCTTCAAATTCCAAAAAGATATTATGCATGAATTATGCAATTCCTGAAAGCTACAAATATGTCAGGACAATTGCTCTAAGTTCAGTAGAAGTGGAAAGGGGTTTTTCAAAGATGAACATATGTTAGGAGAAAAGAAGCTGCTTAACTGTTTCTAATTTATCAAACACAATGACTATTGTCTAATTGGTCTACCTCTAAAGGAATGGGATCCTACTCCTACAGTGAAAAGATGGTTAAAGTTAAATCACACATTCAGTGATGGTCAGATAAAAGATAAAAGCTGTACATTAAGAAAGTATCCCAACCCAGTCCGTCCATGCCCATAAGTCTGATATTAGCCCATATGTTCAATATCAATCTATAAAGTCCTCTTCAGGCTCATGAAACACATACAATGACGCTAAGTGCAGGACGATCACAGGCCAGTGTGTAGAAAGTCTTTGGCTCCAGTGGCGCTGTGAGCATCTCAGTGTTAGCAGGGGTCTCCACAGGGCTGCTCCAGCACCTAGGGCTGCATCAGGGTAGGTCCATGTGGCTTCTCCTCAGGATGTTTCACAGGAAGTGAGCAGAGACAGTAAAGCATCTCCTGCCTCTAAGGAGGAAATTCCCAGGAGTAGGCCCTGCCCACACAGAGGCCTCATTGGTTATGACCCGATTGAGAGGCTAGACTCCACCCCTTCACTATTAATCTCTCAAATTGACCAACGATTATATAACTACCCACAGATGAATAGCATATCCTTACTGTTATTAGATCTTTCCTTAGAAGTTCCAGAGTTTTCCTTTAAGTTAGTTAAAGCATGTTCTTAACTTCGTGTTCCAGTTCCCATCCCTCTTTCAATAAAAATCTTAGGTTATCACACATAACATTTATACTAAACTTTACCTCATCACTTGAAAGAGTTAAATATATTCTCAAATATCAAATATTAGAGTATGAAATTAGTCTGCAGCCTGGGGAGTGGGGAAGAGACTCGTAAGCACTCACAGGTGTGGAGATGTGGTTGCTTGATGCAGTACGAACCAGCTAGCTACTTAATGAGCTCTGAGGACTTGCAGATTTAGTTAAAAATTAGGAGGTATTAAGAAGAAGGTTGGCATATAGATATCAATGGGTAAAAAGAAACAAGGAATTTGATACTGGAAAGATGGCAAAGAAAATAGCAATAAAAAAATGGACTGGTACAGCGCTGTAAACAGAAACATAAACTTTCTCTCTCCCTCTCTCTCATACACACACACACACACACACACACACAGACACACAACCATTAATTCCTAATAGCAGAGAAGTCTAATCTAGGTTATGCTAACTCAGAAACCCCCAGAAGGTGACTGCGTTAGTCTGGGTTGACTAGAGAAACAAATTCATGGACACTCTCATATGTATAGGAAAGAGCTTTATATATAAGAGCAATCAAATATTGAGAAAACATCCCAGCCCAGTCCAGATCAAGTCCATAAATCCAATATTAGCCCATATGTCTGATACCAATCTATAAAGTCCTCTTCAGACTCACAAAACACATGCAATGATGCCAAGTGCAGGAGGATCACAGGCCAGTGGGTTGGAAGTCTAGTGGATCCAGTGGCATTGTAAGCATCTCAGGGCTGGCAGGGGTCTCTATGTGGCTTCTCCGGCTCCAGAGGTGGTTGCCTCAGGGTAGGTCCATGTGGCATCTCCATCTCCTAGGCTTAGGGCCATGTGTCTTGTCAGTAGAGCATCTATCCAGTAGTGACTCATGAGAGAGAGTCTCTCCTGCCTCCAAGGAGGCAATTCCAGAATTCCTAGAATTCTCAGGAGAAGCCCATGCCCACACAGAGGCCTCATTGGCTATGATCTGATTGACAGACTAGACTCTACCCCTTGACTCTTAATGCTCTCAAATTCCAAAGTGACACAAGATTATGTAATATATATGTATATATATATATATACACACACATATATATGTATATATATATACATATATATGTGTGTATATATATATATACATACATATATGACTTTTTTCCCAAGAAAACATTGAAAATTTACTTAGCATATACAGTAAATATCTGCTTAACTTACCCAAAAGGCCATCTTTTCCAAAAATTTTCCACTTTTCCTCTTGCCCCACAGTGTCATTTACTCACTTTAAAAGAACATTTCTCAAAACAGCTGGAGCAAAAAGACAAGGAAGTATTAGAAAATGCGAAATGGAAAAGTTTACTTTTTAAGTGAGCTGAAAGTTTTTGGATTTGTTTCAAATAGGTAATTTCCACACATTTAGGTAAACATGAACCAAATATGATGCTGAGTCATGCATCTCATTTAAGTACTTCATTATTTTGTTATAGGCTAAAAAATAAATTACCTTCCCCTATTCTTCCAGTAAATATAATTATATCCTGAATGAGTATGTTGTCTCATTTTTCAACCCACACTCAAGTACACTGTGACCCCAGTTTTTTGTGAAATGGTTTCCTGAGATTTGATTTGTAAATCAACGATTCACCCTCTCCTTTTTTGTCTTTCCTTGCACTGTTTCCTCACACATTATGGTATGCATGGTGATATAATTAACAATCCACTCCATAACCTGATTGAACATTTCCTGTTTATAGGGAGGGCCTCTTTTATTTTTCTCTCTGTATTGCCGTTAACAAGAAGAATGGCTATTTGTAAATTTCAGGAACAAGAAAAATGTATCTGTTGATATAGCATTGGAAGGTTTTTCTTTTCCCAGCAGAATACTTATTAAAAATGATAGAGAGATTTAGGTCATGCAACAGGTTCATGTAAGTAATTGTAGTGAAATGAAAATAGTAATTATAGAAACACGAATTTTGAGTAATAATAGTAACAACTCAGGAAGTTCAAGGATGATATCTTCTCTTCATTTTCTCTCCCCCTCTTAAGCTGCTTGGTTATGACAAAGTTTTCATAACTTTGCTCCCTGTATGTTCTACTATATATATATATATGAATATATTTTACCACATATAAATTAATATGTAGAAATATCCTCTGTCAAACTTATATAGACAAGCAATTATGGGTATAGTTCCATTTGCTCTGCTAGACCTGTTAAGCTTACATGTCTAGCTATGTATCCACTTATAAATGCTTGTAATTACTATTGTTGTATGATTCTGTACATAGCAGTATTTACTTCTGTTGTCTTTGGCTCTGCTGCACTTCCAGTGCCTCCCTTTGTGGTCAGTTTGTGCTGACATCCTCCTCGTGCAGAGCCTCTCCCATCACCTCAGTTTTATGTTCCTATTCTTTGGTTAGTTTTTTGCCTTCCAATCCCTGATAACATTCAAAGAATGTTTCTATTTATATGTGAACCACCTCTTCCCTTTTTATCATACTAGCCTCACACCGTATCTTTATTTGTCCTTTTGTGATTGACTTATTTCCTTCGCATGATGTCCCCCCCTTCATATTAGGATGTGTTTTGGAAATTCATCACTACTTCATTGTGTGCATGTACTGTAATTTATTTCTTCATCTATTGATTGGCACTTAAGCTATTCGCATCTTTTGGATATTGTGATTATTGCTGATATAAACCTGGGCATACATGTATCTTCTGTGTCTCAATTCTGTGGAATACATATACCTACTAGTGAGATTGTTATATCATGTTGCATTTAAATTTCAAACAACTTAAGAAAGCACAGTATCATTTTCTTCAATGAATTCACAATTTCACAGGCATATTAGCAGTATAGGGGTGGGGGGTTCTTCTGTCTTCCCACCCTCACTAGAATTTGATTTTTGTTTTGTTTGGAATTTTACTTTGATTTTCAGCCCACAGCATCAAAATTGGAAGAAGGTTTATTAACAACCTGTGACATGAAAATGATTGACATGACTTGCTTATGAAAATCAAGAGCTGCAGTCTGCAATATGGATTTTAAATCCATGTCAAGGGAGCAAAAAAATCTTCACAACTAGACCAGTAGACCATAGAATGAAAAATGGATAAAAGTTTGAAGTTGCCAAGGGTTTTATTTTTCTTGGATTCACAGTCAACACTCATGGAAGAAGTGGTAAGAAAAAATAAAATAATCAAAGCAACAGATAGTATTGGGCCCATCTGCTTCACAAGACCGCTTTACAAAGTTAAAAATTCAGTTGTTCAACCACTTTATAGATTGAGGATAGAATCTGGACAGGGATTACATTACCTCTGGATGGTGGACATTTTCACAATTTTAAGTCTTTCTATTCATGAGTTTGGTATATTTTTCCATTAATGTGGTTCTATTTTGGTGTTGTATAGTACTGCATTGTAGTTTTCTATGTATAAGTCTTTCCTTTTAATCTCTGATTACATTCATTCCTTAGCATTTCATCTTTTGGGTGTCCATGGACTGTTGCAAATATTCTTGATACACATTGGACCGTTAACCACAAACTGCAAGGTCAACATTTCAAAATGACCAGTCATTTAGGGAGAGAAACATGAGGCTGTCTACTCCCATAAAGATGTGCAGTCATGAGAACCAACGGTGCAGCTGTACTCTGTCCTACAAGGTCACTGCGAGTTGTAATCAACCCGATGCCAGGGACTTTAGTTTGGATTTTGGTGACGTTAATGATATTGTTTGAGAATGTGTACAACTGTTAGATCCCCATTCTTTGGAATGGGCAGATATATCCATCTGTTCCAGGAAGTTGTTCAGGGGTCGGTCTTCAAATGTCCTTATCACAGATGAATGCGCACTTCTAGTCTTGCATTCATTCGTGGAAACATCTCAAAGGGTACTTCAACTAGGATTTGTCAATTTCTAGAGTTTTGTTTTCACCAACACCTTCAATGCGCTTTGAACTTCTTCCTCATTACCAACTATTCATGGGGCACTTCCTAAAAAATCTGAACATCTACCAATTCTTTTTGGTACAGACGATGTGTATTTCTTCCACCTTCGCTGTTCAATATGTGCGTATAGAATCCCTCAATATTTTAACTCAAAACTTGACTTCCATTTCAATTTTTTCAGCTTGAGAAATACTGAGTATGTTTTTTCCATTTTGTTCTAACTAGGTCTTGCACATTTCATAATAATATTTTATTTACATTTTTAAGAGTCACCCTTTGATATCTTCTGTTCGTCTTTTACTTAGTCATTTCTCCCATTCACTTTAACTACTTTCTTTTCAAAAGCAAGATTCATTCACTACGAACATCCATTTTGGTCTTTTTCTTTATTTCTTATCTTTTTGTTTTCTTCCTATATAAAGGCTAATAAAAAATATCAAGCTAAGTGGAAAAATATTGAAGTTGTCAAGGATTTTATTTTACTTAGATTCACACCCATGGTAGCTGAACTCAGGAAAGAAAACAATGTATTTCCTTGAGAAAACCTGCTGCAAAAGACTCATTTTAAGTGTTAAAAGCAAATATATCACTTTAAGGACTACTGTGTGCCTAACTCAAACCATGGTGCAGTCGTGCCTCATTGTAGATTGTTCCAGACTGCTGCAATAAAGTGAGTACTACAAAGATATGAGTCACGTGATATTTTGAATGTATATAAAAGCTGCTTTTACACCATACTTGGTATAGGAAGTATGCAGTAGCATTACGGAAACATTTGAAATATTGTGAAAATTGACAAAATGTGACACAGAGACATGATGTGAGCACATCCTATTGGGAAAACAGCACTGTATTCCAGACTTGCTGGAATACAAGGGTGTGACGGATAACCATTGTATCAAACAATTTGTAAAACAATGCCCTGTCTATGGAGTTCAATAAATAGAAACGCAATAACGTGGTATGCTATGTTGTCAAGTGCCTCATATGCTTGGGAATTCTGGACCAGGAATAACGAAGACCTATGAGGAACTGATGCTCTGGGATTTTCATGTTGGCAAAGCGATAGTAAATACACTTTGGACTTCTAGAAGGAGAAAATCTGGCTTAGGAAGAAAAAATGCTCCTTCACGTGAGACTTCATCTCAGGTACGTTAGACCTGTTATCAAGTGAGGCAGCCCCAGCAAAGAACAACCTGCCTGGTCAGCAAAAAGATGAAGCCCCTCGATGAGACAGATTGACATGGTGGACTCACACATAGCAAGGATTGTGAGGGTGGTGCAGTCATGAGCAACACTGATGTGGCAGTACGTCCAACATCAACGACCCTGCCAATGATAGTCACAATCACCAATTCGCCTACAAATGTTGGCTCTTTTCTTTCCTGCGTCAGTTATGTTCCCTCAAGACACTTCTCTGGGAATTAAGGAAGAGGAGTTCTGACATAACCCACAATTTTACTACTTGCAAATTCCAATCTAATTCTTTAAGAGTCATAGATTGTATGCTTTTTAAAAATCATTTTATTGGGGCTCATACAATTCATCAAAATACAAAGATCAATTGTGTAAAGCACACTTATATATTTGTTGCCCTCATCATTCTCGAAATTCGCTTTCCTCTTGGGTTCCTGGAAATAGCTCATTTTACTTTTTTCCCCTCCCCCTCATTCCCCCCTCCCCCCTCCCTCATGAACCCTTAATAATTTATAAATTATTATTATATC
>NW_022103903.1:7698429-7802788 GCF_000313985.2 Echinops telfairi
GAGCCTGTATGAACACGAGGTGTTGAAGGGATCAGGTAGCAGACACCAAAGAACAAAAACCATCATTGTGTGACCACCTTTCCCACATAAATGCTGAAGACGAATGTGTGCATAAGTAAGTGTGATTTTATGCTTTTTAAGGGAGAAATAAAACCTCTAGGCTTTAATCCTTGAGTGATTAATAATCTGAAAACCCTTTCCATTTGTTTGTTTGGGAAAGCAAGATATATGCTAACCATAATAAAACATTTTCCTGATGAAATTCCAAGCACTATCTATGGGAACAATGACAATATGAAAGCAGATATAGGATTTATTGGTTTGTTTTTTCTCTTTTGACCTTCACTTTCAGGGAGTTGTGTTCACAGTCCTACATTCTATATTGGTTCTATCACGAGTTTATCCCCATATAATCAAAAATAGAAACCAAACTAAACCCATAGGATTCTAGTCTTTTCTGACTCATAATTACCCTTTAGAATAGATTAGAGTTGTCCTTAGGATTTCGGGTACTGCAAATCTTTACAGGAGCAGATAGCCTCTTCTTTGTCCTATGCAGCAGCTGGTGGATTCAAACTGCTCACCTTGGTTAGCAGTTCAGCACAAAAGCCACTACACCACCAGAGATCTGCTCTCTCTCCTCTCCTCTCCCCTCCCTCTCTCTCTCTCTGATATATATATATATATATATATGTGTGTGTGTGTGTGTGTGTGTGTGTGTGTATGTATATATATATATGATATGTATATCACCACATATATATATATATACAAGTATATATATCTTTCTAAGTAGAGCTCTAAAACGTCTTTAACCCCCAAGTTGTGGCCTTGCTTATATCACCCCCATTCATGACTCCCTAAGATATTTTCACTAGCATTCCTCATCTATGAACCTCAGCCACAGCATCAGACATGCTCATCCTCTTTGTTTCTTCCCAGAAATACTTTCTAGTCAACCCACCAGCCAAATAGAGAAAAGTCTATTGACCTAGAGTCACTGCAACCCTGCATCTGGCACATAGCAGCTAAGAAAGAAGGTAGGTTTGCCTATTGAACTATAATAGAAAACATGTACATGCAATTCCCAAATTTGGTTTTCTTTTTTGTTTGTTTGCTTTTTAATATTTTGTTTTTGTTTAAACAATTTAGAAGTGTTGTTTCTAAGAGAATGTGGAAATGGACACTCATTTTTAACAGCTGAACACAATATAATTGTTCAAATTTCCCCCAATTGCAGTTGAGCAATATAAATATGAATCTAACCCTATTGGATAGAATAGAACTGTTCCGTAGGCATTCTGAGATTGCAATATCTACAAGTGCAGATAGTCCCTCATCTTTCTCCTGCACAGTGGCTGGTGGGTTTGAAACATTGACTTTGCAGTTAGCAGCCAAGGGCTTCTCTCACAGTACCACCAACGCCCTTCATATTCTAAGTGAGGGCCCCAAACTGTCTAAAATAGACTGTCTAACTAATGTACCTCTAGGAATCTATCAGGAAAGCAAGGATATATTCATGTGAACCTCAAGTATATTTGTCACTCTTCATAATAGTGAAATGTTAACAGGTATATAAATATCCATCAAAAGAGATTGACTTAATTATGGGAAGCATATATACACACTAACAATATAAAAGTGAGAAACCATTGAGGTGGTATTACAGAACACTATCGAGTCATTTGGAAGGGCCCTGTTGGTATAGGAGGCTACGAGTTGGACTGATGGTGAGCAGTTCAAAACCAGCACTCACTCTGCAGAGGAAAAATGAGTTTTTCTATTGCAACAGAGAGTTAGTCTCAGAAACTCACAGAGGCTGTTCTACTCTGTCCCTTCGGTAACTATGAGTCAACATTGACTGGAGCTCCGGAGGAGTGGTGGGTCACACCTTCAGCTGCCAACTGCAAGGTGGTATCAGTATGAGTCAGAGTCATCTTGGTTACAGGGTGTTTGGTTGGGATTTCATTGCTTAATTAGGAAACCGTGTTCTAGAAAATAAAAAGGTGTCACTGAAAATCGATGGTGAGGAGGGTGTGGGAGGTCTGGCAGGGCTGGATCAAGGACAATGTAGCCGAGGGTGTTCCTGAAGTCTGGGTGAAGGCTGGGCATGGTGGTGGGAGGGGAGGAGGGTAGAAGGAGGTGAAGGAAGGAGCTAGGAGGCAAAGGTAATTTATGAGGAGCTAGGTACAGGCATTTACATATGTAAATTTATGTATGTATGATGAGGGGGAGGTGGATCTATGTACATATATTTATAGGTTTGGAATGAGGGAGGTAGATGGATGGAGTGCCCCTACTCAGTTACTCCCTCAACACAGGAATAATAATTCCTTATAATTATAATTCGGTATTCTGAGATGTTCACCTTCCAGACACGATCGCCGAAGACAAAGCAGGTGCATAAGCAAATGTGGTAAAGAAAGCTGATGGTGCCCGGCTATCAAAAGATATAGAGTCTGGGGTCTTAAAGGCTTGAAGGTAAACAAGCAGCCATCTGGCTGAGAAACAACAAAGCCAGCATGGAAGAAGCATACCAGGCTGTGTGATCACTAGGTGTGGAAGGGATCAGGTATCAGGCATCAAAGAACAAAAAAAAATCATATCATTCTGAATGAGGGGGAGTGTGGAGTGGGGACCCAAAGTCCAACTGTAGGCAACTAGACATCCTCTTACTGAAGGGTTGTGGGGAGGAGACGATCCAATCAGGGTGCAGTGTGGCAACAATGAAACATACAACTTTCCTCTAGTTCGTAAATGCTTTCTCCCCCTTTCCCCCGCCCCCTCACTATCATGATCCCAATTCTACCTTACAAATCTGGCTGGACCAGAGGATGTACACTGGTACAGATAGGAACTGGAAACACAGGGAATCCAGGACAGATGAACCCCTCAGGACCAGTGGTGAGAGTGGCAATACTGGGAGGGTGGAGGGAAGGTGAGGAAGAAAGGGGGAACAGATTACAAGGATCTACATATAACCTCCTTCCTGGGGGATGGACCATGGAGAAGTGGGTGAAGGGAGATGTCAGACGGTATAAGATATGACATTATAATAATAATTTATAAATTATCAAGGGTTCATGGGAGAGGGGCGTCCAGGGAGGGAGGGGGAAATGAGGAGCTCATATCAAGGGCTCAATTAGAAAGCAAATGTTTTGAGAATGATGATGGCAACAAATGTACAAATGTGCTTGACACAATGAATGGTTGTATAGATTGTGATAAGAGATGTATGAGCCTCCAATAAAATGATTTAAAAGAAAAAGAAAGTGAATCGTTAGCAGTTTGAACCCACCCATAAAGATCACAGCCTACCAAACTCTCGGTGGATTTCCACTGTGTAGATGGGGTCAGTGTGAATTGGTAGTGGGCTCAATGGCACTTAAGGACAACATGCATGTCTGTGTATCCATAATGAAACTGGGATGGAATGAGGTACACAAAAATATTAACACAGTTGATCATGATAGAGCAGAAATTTTTTCTCATGTATTGTTCATCAAAATCTTCTATAAATGCCATAGATAATCTTTATAATTAGAAATATCATTAGTCAAGATATAAAGCCTTTGCTGAATGAACACATTAATTGATGAGAAATGGTGGAATAATTGAATAAAACAAAAATGCACATTAAATTAGTCAGAGTTAAGTGTTCTGATCCATGCCTAATCCCCGCCTCGGTTTATGCCCTTCAGAAGACAGGGCTTATCGAACAGCTCCCTGGTTTTCTTGATGTGCGCTGAGATAGAAGTTTGGTGTGAGCTAGAAATGGATGGCTGTTTATAAATTGGGTGTGCTGGCAAATTATCTAATTGAAATTTTTAGGATTACTTTGAAGTTGTGTATACATTATACTTCTCACCATCAAAAATGATGAAAAATCATCTGTTGTCACAAACCCTTTTTACTCCAGTTTTTAGCATTTCACATAAAACTTTTATAACGTGTGTTGTTGTTAATAATTTACCTTATTGCCTGGCTACTCCTTTTCCTCACTAAATCTTACTGCTTTCTAGCACCGTGCTTTTCAATGTACTGGTGGTAAAAGACAAGTTTATTTTCAGGTTGATTTTTCAATTGACACAAGACAGTAATAAGAATTCATCACATGACAGTAATAAGAATTCATCATAAGGGGGAGGGGGGAAGAAAGAAAGGAAAAGACCTCCGAAATCCAAACTCAGCTTTTAATATTATACCCAAATGGTATACCATTGCGTTTTCATAACTATAAAGCACATGAAAACAGCGACATGTCTGTAAGCTTTCTTATTGAAAAATCCCTATCCCATTGTTGCACTCACTCAACTGCAAATAGACGGAAGTTCGTCATGAAGCAGACGTTCTGCTGGTTCAGTGCCTCATCACACTTGGAGCAAACGTTACATCGGGAGTGACTTCTCAGCAAGAACAGCCACAAAGGAAACCGTAAAACAAAAACGCGCTGACCAAACTCTCCCCGTCAAGTCGCAGCCCCGTCACGTGTTGCAGGGCTGTAACTAAAAGCTGATGAGCACTGTGTCAGTCTGGGTACTTTAGAGAAACAAATCCACAGAAACTCATATGTATAAGAGAGAGTTTTATATAAAGGTTAAGTGCACATCAAGAAAGCATCCCAACCCTGTGCTGCCCAAGCCCACAAATCCAACATTAGCCCGTATGTCTGACACCAATCCACAAAGTCCTCCTCCATCCCACAAAACAGATGCAATGATGCCAACTGCAGGGGGAAAGCCGAATCAGTGAATGTGTAAGCATCTCAGCACTGGCAGGGGTCTCCACATGGCTGCCCCGGCACCCAGGGCTGCATTGGGGTATCCATGTGGCTTCTCCTTAGGGATGTCTTGCAGGAAGTGAGCCTTGCCACCTGTAGCAGGGAACTGGCTAAGGCAGCTGTATCCTGTTCCCACCATCACAAAGCAAGAGACCTGAGAACTCAAAAGATGAGGCTCACTGAGCCATTTATCCCCCTAACCTTCAATTAACCCCACATGTGTTTATCAGACAGGTTGGCACAATAAACTAACTAACTCAAGCACTATTTCACAGACCCCACGTTGAGGAGCATCGTTCTCCTATTTATTTTTCTAGTGGATTCTTTGACCCTAAGACGTGTCTTCTTTCAATACCATGCCAGACCACAGTCTCCTTTCCTGTGTGCTTATTCATTGGTTCGTTCTCCTGTCATCATACCTGTTTATTTATTGTTTCAGATGTCCAAAGCATAAAAGCATAGAGTAATTGAAATGTGTACTGTTTTTGGCAGGAGGTTCAGAGTTTCAAGCCTCCTCACTCCTAGACATGCTCTCAAGAAAGTTTTCAGGCAAGGGACAAAATTGAGACCACAATCAGAGGAAAGGTTTGAACAGAAAGATCATTGAAGGGGAAACTGTGGAAAAGAAGTCCAAAGGGCCCTTAACTAATATAAAAGGTCTGGCAAAGCATAAGGTCAGACCTTATATTCAGCTAATGGCAGACCTGCCACCATAAGCTGGCTTTCTGGTGTGTCTTCCGGCTGGCATTCTGTATTGTACCTCCTCTTCCCAGGTACGTGCTTGTAGTGCCCCTGCACCCAGCACCCCACACCACAGATTTCCTGCTGTGTTCTTGTCTCAGACCCAGAGCTCCAGCTCCATTCAGTCATTGAGAGGGTAGTGAACTCTTTCTCCCCCATTTCCTTCTCTCCAGTATTCCTGGGTCTCTGCCATCAATAGGGAATTTATTCGATTCTGTGGCCCTACACCATCCTTTCTGCTGGAAAGGTATGTGTGGAACTGTGTGTCCACCTCTCTTTCGTGTGGATGCCTGCCAGATTCCTCCCATCATCTCCTTTCCTCTCCATTCTAGTCTCTGACTAGCTAACAGCTTGTGTGACTTGCTGAAGACTAAGCAAATGTATTAGTGAGAGATCGGAGATAGAGAGCCTGCAGTCAGGGAAAGAGGCCGGGTGGCGGGAAGCATTGGGAGGGGCAAGATATCTGGGAGGGCAATCTCAACAGGCAAGGACAATCTCATCTTAAACCTGCAGGCATCAGACCACTGGCTGATTCAAAACCCCAAGGTCATCAAACTCAAGGCTCTTTTTCACTGACCTTTGCAGGCGCATTCCCTTCTCCCTGCCGAGGCAAGACCCAGAGAGTATGGCCGTATTTATGATTGGACCCGAGAAAGGGGCCAGTCCTGAGATGAGTGTGTTCCTAACCTGGAGAGGCAGACAGGCCAAGTATACCTGAGCTGATAAAACCCAGCTATACTGTTCATTCTGTGGCAGCTCCCTGGAGTCCCCACCTGCTGTGGCAGGTGCTTGAATTCCTTTTCTAATAAACTCTGCTTTCTGTTTGCCGTTTTGCCGTCGTGAGTCCGTTCTTCGGTAAGGGGAAGCCAAGAGTCCCTGGACACATCAGAGCAGTTGCTTGCAAACTTACTACATCTATATTATGGAGTCTGCTTGGAAATTTAAATCATTTTGTCCCAGAGGGGATGCCAAACAGGAATCCTAGGAAACAGTTGCATCTACTGAGTGACTAAAAATACTTCTGGTCAGTTGTGTTAATGTTTTTATCCGAAGCACTAATCCTGGCTTGCAGAGAACCCCACACAGTAATTTGGGTTTGGACACTAGGGGAAGAAGATATTTATAAAATTTGAAACCCGGTTTCAAAAGGGGAACAGGTCCTTGATAAGACAGAAAGAACCCAGCTAAACAAATTCCAGTCACTTCTAAAAACTGGAGGATAAATCAGAAGCAGACACTAAGACTCGGGACAGGCTGTAGCGTTGTGGGTAAAGCCTTTACCCAGTGTTTCCCACAGATACTCTGACCTCTGAACTTGAAAGGTGCAGATTTCAGAATCTTATACTCATGTTGCTAAACTTCTTTTTTACTAGGGATTGATGGAGGCTGAACCTGTCAGAAGCAAGGCTGATGCTGATGAGGATAAGGGTGGTGTTAAGGACGGATAACGCTTTTGCCTTGGAAGTGTCAGCAAACCCTTTTAAAACCCAAAGTTTTCCCATGTGAAATATCCTTGTCTCCGACCCGAAAGGATTGTTATAGACATCAAGCAACACATATGAAAGAATGTGCAAACACCTCATCAGCATGCAGATAGAGAAGTTTCCTTCTGGGTGTGAGTGCCTCTGTGTGGACAACATCCCGATGATGATCGATACATAGCCAAAGCCTGACTCTCTGACTCTGGCTCTCAGCACTTGCTCGTGTGCTCCCTGCACTCTTCCGCTTCGCCTCATTCCCAGGGACAGAATGTTAGAAGTATTGTAACCAGAAGTCTGCTTCATCCCCAAAAGGTTCAATGGCTTTATCTTGACCCAGTTGTACTGCTTCTGTTGGATGTTTAAAAAGCTGTTTTAAGATCTTTATCTTCAAGATCATCAATTTCTAGTTTATCCCTATATAGCTCCTTTGAGATTTCTAAGTGTGTGACGTCCCCAGCTTCCCTTTTTAAGTCTTAGGCTTCATCTCTACATTGGCATCTCCTTCACTACGTCCCTTCTATAATTTGCTCCGTTCCTATCTCCTCCACCTCCCCACTCCTTTGGTAAAACACTCCGATTCCCTCCTTCCGTCACAGGAGCAGGTGAAATTTGAAGCTTCTTCCCCAAATTGTTGTTCAAATTCACTTAGAAACCTGGAAACACAAGAGTAAATTGTGTAGTTCTTTTAAAGACAGGGGTATGACCCTCTTTTAAGTTATACCAGCCTTGCCTATAGAGCCTGCACAAGGCTCTGACAGAAGTACCTGTCCTAAATCACCTCTAGTGATTTGTGGGGGGGCAGGGGCCGCTGTGTGCTGGTGGGGAATCAAATGGAACATCCCCTACATTGTTTCAGTGTTTTTTTTTCACAGAAGTTACTTTCTTTTCCACATTTCATTTTATTTTGCATAATCTTTCCCTCTATAAATTTCTGGCCAATAATTCTCCTTGACCTTGCTCTGCACCCTCATATTTCATCATGCCACTTTTAAATCGCACACTCATGTTTATGGCTTTGCCACTTTGATCTGTTTAACTGTTCTTCCTCCAATTCTCTGGGGAGCACTATACAATTTTGTCTCCATCCCTGTGTTCCTCCTGTAACCAAGAGTGGTGTCATCTGCCTAAAAGGAAATTGATCTCAGCCTGCACACTACCATCTCATTTTCATTTTTCTCTTTGAGTTTCTGGGCAGTCCCTATGAACCTCCTTATGTGAAAGCCTTCAGACCATGCACACCAAGAGGAGCTAAAAGAGAAGGACTTCGAAGAACTGCCAGGAAAGAAAGACGGTCGCTGCCACCTTCAATCACAGGCCCTTCATCCACATTTACCCTCCAGTGGGCATGCATTGCTGACAAGGTTGCTTGGAAATGTCTTCACATATTTCAGCGACGTTCAGACAGATAGTCCTAAAGAGAAACTCTCTTGTTGTTTTTCTGATCAAACATTTGCTTCATTGAAATAAAGTTAATGTCATTGTATTAGTCTGGGTAGACTAGAGATACAAATTCATAGACACTCATGTGTGTATAAGAAAAGGCTTTATATACAAGAACAATTAAATATTGAGAACACATCCCAGCCCAGTCCAAATTGAGTCCATAAATCTGATATTAGCCCATATGTCTGATACCAACCTATAAAGTCCTCTTTAGACTCAGGAAACACATGCAATGAAGCCAAATGCAGGAAGATCACAGGTCAGTGGGTGGGAAGTCTTGTGGCTCCAGTAGTGGTAGAGGCATTTCAGCCCTGGAAGGGATTTCCATGTGGCTCCTTCAGCTCCAGGGCTCTAGGATAGCTCCATGTGTCTTGTCAGCAAGCATGTCTCACAGGGAGTGAGCCTGTGTCCCGCCTCCAGCGAGCTATTTATCTCTTTAGCGCCTCCAAATGAGGTCATCAAGCTGGGACCTGATTGACAGGCTAAACTCCACCCCTTCACTCTTTTTTTTAAAATCATTTTATTAGGGGCTCATACAACTCTTATCACAATCCATACATAAATCAATTGTGTAAAGCACATTTGTACATTCATTGCCCTCATCATTCTCAAAACCTTTGCTCTCCACTTAAGCCCCTGGCATTAGGTCCTCATTTTTCCCCTCCCTCCCCGCTCCCCGCTCCCTCAACAATTTGCAAACTGATTATGTAACTACCACTGTCATTCCTACTTCTCTCTGAAAGCATGATGTCTCTTCAGATTCCCCAAGGAAAGAGCTTTTTCCCCTCCTACTATGGTGTCCATTGTCTGTCCAAGCCAGGCTTGGAAAAATATTCAAGTCAATGTCTAGTTGCAGCAATCTCCAATTTTTAACAATGAATTTTAATTCTTAAAAATATTACCAACCCAAAATTCTACTGGGAAGACCATTTTCAAATCATTTGATAATTAATATCTAAACTGCATTAAAATTATACACAATATTTGAACAAGTCGTCAGACTACACTCTCTTGAACTCACTTCTTGAGTTGTGATAGTTTTTGATCCATCGCTCATGTATTGCTTTACCAACCTCTATCAGCTCAGACAACTTCTTTCTTCTCGTTCTGAACTCCCTGTTGAAAGATCACTTCCGTTATTTAGGGAACATAAGTCTCACCATTGTTTTCCTTTAATGCTGTCTTGATACATGCCTCTTTTCCTCTCCACTGTTTTGGCTTCTTGTGCTGCAACACCTCAGATGTCTGTGGGAAGTGCCTTTATTCGTGTCTGGCTCTCTCTGTCTTCTCTCAACACCCTATCTTTACAGACCTTTTATTTCTGTATGGATTTCTGCTGCTGAATCTTCCCCTCAGTCTGTGTACTCCTTTAAACATTTCTGCAGCTATTTTGCTCTTTAACGCTGTTGGCTTGATTCCTTCCCTAGAGAGTTTTCTTTATATCATTTTTAAAACCTGAACCACCACTTCGTGACAGCTGGAAAGGTGAGCAGGGATTCTCTGCCCTTGATCATTCCTCTTATATTTTTTAATTTCTTCTTGTTCTCATAGGAATAATCTCATCTTCCAAATGTCCCTGCCAAATTTCTGAGCTTTTGAGAAATTAATTTCAGCTATTACCATAGCAGGATCAGAAAAGCTAGCATCTTTCACTTGCATTACAAACCTTCTATTTTTCATGCATAAAAATACTTCTGACCCACTTTTCTTTTAATATTCACAACTAATAGAATGTGTATCTGAATCAGTATCCTTCAATCTGGTGTTACAGATTGGCTTTATTAACAAATATGTTGGTGTTAAGCTGAGCTCAAATTCTAGCCCAATAAGAACTTTGTGATAATGCGAGGTCCTTTTCTCATTTATGAAAGACTATGTTGTTTTGTTTTTTTATCTAACCTATTTTGGCCACCTTATCAGGAGAGTTCAGTCCCTGGAAGAGGACATCATGCTTGGTAAAGCAGAAGGGCAGCACAAAAATGAACAACCCTCCATGAGATGGATTGACACCAAAGATGCAGCAATGGGCTTACCCATCAGAATGGCGAGGAGGGTACAGGCCGTGGTCATGGTTCATTCCATTGTCCATATGGTCCTTCCGCGTCTCAATGGCACCTGACAACAGCAAGGTTGTGAACTGCTCTGGTGTTGTTCATGCCACATGTCAGATACATTTATCAAATGAGAAGTGTTGGCAAAACACTCAAATCTTTGATCTTCAATTTTTGAATCAGTAAAATGAAGGAGCACTTCACTTACAGTTAACTGGCCGCTATTAGCAGTTATGTGTAGTGCCTGATAGTAAGCGACAACGGGGGAGTCGCTATGAGTGTCATCTGCATCAGGACCCACCAATTAAAATTTAATCTGTTCCTACAACAGTTTCTCAAGAGAGTGTTGATGTGATCTCCTATGATTTCTAATATTAGTTTTTTAGCACAATGGGACATTACTCTGTGCTTTAATTCATAGTCTATTCATTATGAATATAAGTGAAGAGTCACTTTAATTGGCAATGTGTTTTGTTCTTGCTCCATTTCTCATTTCCATTCATGCATTGTGCAGCTTGAATATCATATCTTATGCACCCAGATTTTGTAATATTTTTGGAACAATTTCCATTCGATTTTACCTTTTGTAAGGTTATTAATGTGTATGTATGAGCACATGCTCCTACGTGTGTATCATATTGCCTTCAATAAGGACACTGTGAAACAGAAATATTTTTTTATTCACATTATTGTATTTTGCCATCTATGACATGATCCCTTAAGCAAATTAAGTTTTGAGTAATTTTTAAATAGAATTGATTTCAAAAATCAAATTATTTGTTTCTATATCTAGCCTTCAGTTGTTTCCTCAGACTTCTTCAATCCTGTCTGATCAATCAACTCACCCTAGGATCCCCCTCCAAAATTTCCAGTTGCAGATGATATGGAAACAGGTACTCACAGGGAAGGAGAAACGTGGATCTAGTATATTCAGGACTAAAAATTATCCTATCCCTTCCTAAATTCTTCAGGTTTATTTAGTCAAGCAGGTTTTAAATAATGTTTACCTACACCACAGGCCTTTATCCTTTGACAGCATTATTGTGAACCATGTGGCCATACGGTGTTGCCAACCGTGTGTGCCTACACTGTGGATGGAGCGAGTCCCTTCTCCTCTCCCACTTGCTCCATTTACAGATTAAATCTGGGCCATCAACTGTGGCAAAGGGGGAAATTATGATGGTCAGATGGACTCTATCCTAGAGATCACACACGCCTATGAGGTTTTCACATAAAATTGAGGTCGAAATAGCATGCTTATCTTCATTTGGCTGAAGAGGCAGAAGAAAATCTAAGTGACTGCCAAAGAACAGCCAAGACTAGCCTCATGTGTACTATTCAGGACCTCTGCTGTTATTGCTGTTAATTGCTGTTGATTCATTGTGAACGCAAGTATAACAGAATCAAGTGTTGGCTGATTATGTGTCCTTTTATGGTTTTTGGTGTATTTGGGTCTGTTATTGTGACTATTGTGTCAATCTGGCTCACTGAAGGCCCCTGAACCCTTGCTGGACCTCCATTGTACTAAGCAGGATGTCCCCCAGCAATTGGAGCTTCCTAGTAATGTGTCCTAGGTATAGAAGTCAGTGTTGGACAATTCTACGATCCTTAGGGTTTTCATCGGTTAATTTTCAGTGATAAAGCAGCAGGAATTCTGGATCTGTTAAACAAAGTAATGTTCAGTCCCCTCTGATAGGGCAGCTACCAAGGCAATAGCTCCCTGGGGTCCAAAATGGTTTCAGAAGAAAATCTGTTCAAACTCTTTTCAAGAAAAGCAAATTTGCAAGCCTGATTGAAAACACTATAATGGCATTGATGCAAATGAATGATTTTTTAATTCTAATGTATAAACTTTAGAATACTCAAAATCAGGATACCTTTGAAATGAATCTATCATTTACTTAATCCTTAATGAAGACTAATAATGACAGTGGAAGCAAACGAACACAAAATTGCCTGAAAACTACAGGGTGTCTCTATTGTTCTTTTTTTGGTTTTAATTGCAAATAGAACAAGAGCAAACAAATGCAAATTTGAGCATCAGAACAAAACCATAGAAACATGAAATAAATAAATGAGTCTCTTCTCTCAGGGGGAAAAAACTGCCTGGAAACAACTATTATTTTTATAATAAATTATATGCTAAACCAATAATGACAACAATCATTCCGTGGCTGTTTATGATGAAGAGTAAATTCCCTGTGCAAGACTTCAATATGTATTTTAAATTAATATCTCATTTCCCCTCACTCTTTATGGCATCCGACCTATTAGAAAACCCATATATATGATAAGCTTGTGCAAAATCACATGGTGCATCTTCATTCAGACAAACCCCTGCCTTTGTGTGCCTACTCTCTCCCATGTTTAGCTTAAAGATACATGCTCTTCCACTCTTTTGGGGTTTTGTTCTTGTTGTTTAAGACCTATGTACTACATGACATCCATTTGGTCAACATTCTATCCCTGCATGTCTGTGATTCCAAAAGATTAGATGAAGTCCAGAAATCTCAACTGAGCTATGGAGGATAGTGAATGCAACAGCTTCTTACACGAAATGCATGTATGTGGTGTCTGCTGAATATAAAACAATTTTACTGCTAGACATACGATGGTGCAGTATATATATAACCTACAATACTTACTGTTTGGTAGTTATATTAGAGAGCTAGATTACTAGTTAAGTATGTACTATATTGTACGTTCCAGCTTAATAGTTTAGCGTATAGCAATGTAAGATTCACTTCGTAGCATCCAATCTCACATATTTCTGGCTCTTGAATATTGGGGCATTATCTGCCCATTTAATTTTCTTCCAAAATTATTACCATGAAGTGCATTTAGGCTGCCAACCACAACAAATCTAGTGCTAGTGATAACAGCAGCAAGTAAGTGGCAAAGACGGATCAGGGTGGAAGTGAAACAAAGCATTTCTACTTATGTTGCTATTAAAGAACATAAAGGTGGATAATTAATGAACATCATTGCTCATAATTTAGTCAGGCTGCATTAGACAATGATGATCCTCAAAAAAAATCAAAGAATTCTTCAAGCTATTAAAGAATTGGCTTCTCTGAAAACTATCCCCCGTACCCCCACCCCCATCCCCACCACCCCCAAACTAACAATAAACCCACTGCCATCAAGTCAATACAGAATGATGGCAACTATGTAGGACAGGGTAGACCTGTCTCTGTGAGTTTCTGGGACGGAAACTCTTTACAGGATTAGAAAAGCAGCTCTTTCTCCAGAGGCATGGCTGTTGGTTTCAAACTGCTAACCTTGCAGTTATGAACATGGGGGGAGGGCTTAGATTATGAAGAAATTGCGAAGGAGATGAATTAAGGACCAAGCACATTGACAATCAAGCTAAAGCAGGAAGTTAATTCTAGACACTTAAAGGAAAAGCAGATAAAAGTATAATATTGTTTACGCAATATCTATGTGACATTATATCTAAATAGCTACATACTATCTAATGACATTACGGTATACGATGAAACCATATTGTAGCACATATTTTCCTTAGATGAATAGTGCCTTCACAGTCCTGGTAGGTAAGATTATTTTTGATGTGTTTTTCTTCTTCTTCGATGCTTATTTTGGCAATAAAAATGCAGTTTTTTACCTCACAGTAAGTGTATTGTATTACCCTTTTATTACAGTTCAGGCTTAGCTGTGCCATATATGTTAGACTATAAGATATTAAATGATATGCTATGAATACAGACTGTCCCTAGTCAGTCCACTGGTCTGAGAAGGATAAGAGATATATGGAATATAAAAGGGCCCGATCTACAGCATGGACTCATGCGCTATTCAGTTTAGTGTAAATCGATAGAAACTCAGACAAAAAAAAAAACCATATAATTGAAGGAGGGAAAAAGTTACATTCATTATAAGCCATTAAATTTTGTGAAGGTTTCTATGCAGGAGTATATTCAACTATGTGGTCAACAGCATAAAAAATCCCAAAATAATTCTCTCAGCACCATTCTCCAGTCCCTCAGAA
The DNA here is from genome assembly GCF_000313985.2 of Echinops telfairi. Lineage (NCBI taxonomy): Eukaryota > Metazoa > Chordata > Mammalia > Afrosoricida > Tenrecidae > Echinops > Echinops telfairi. The sequence continues at coordinate 7,712,938 of NW_022103903.1, forward strand.
CCTTGTCCAGAAAAAAAGACTATTACCAATTGAATACAAATTCTGCTAGGTATTTTTATATAATGTATGTACAGGACCAAATATATACTTTTAGGCAGATGCACACAAATGCCTATTATGCAAAATAACACTCATCATCCACACTATTTTATATTTTGATTTTTGTCATTTAAAATTCTTTGGATTCCTTCCATACTTGTCCATAAAATTTTGTTTCATTCGTTTTAATGATTCCATAATATTCCATTTATAAAACTCTCATATTATGTTAAACTAGCCTTTATTTCTGGTTTTCCACTATCTCATTTTGAACTTCTAAGTAGGAGGTCTTAATTTTAAAACTTTACTTTTTATTCATATTTTCAACAATAATAATACAGTTTTCTCCTTAGCAAGTGCTCATAGATACTCAATTTCATGTAATTTCATAATAATCTTGTGTTTATAGTTATAACCATTATTATTATTATTCCATTGAAAGAGAAGGAAGTTAGAAGTTCAAGTGGTAGGTGGTAGAGTGCGGATTCATATTGAGATGCTACTAAATAGTACTGCCTGATCTAATGTAAGTCTGTTGATAATTCAGAGTCCAAGGTCTACCAGCTCAAATCCCATTCTCAGTCAAATCCATAAGCCTTTGCTTCATGCCATAAGACAAAAGAGAAAAAATATTAATTCATTTCCATATTTGTAGATATATTATTTTTGTATACACAAAGTACTGTACCGTACAGTGTAGCTAGCCAAGAATGTATACCCAAAATGAATACAAATGTATTTTTGTGCATTTTTGTACCCATATAATCTTTCTGCTATTTTTTAAGTGATGTTTAATATAAGATTCAGATGAAAAGGAAAACAATGACAATATTTAGCTTCTGGATTTGGAATCATCAGTTGACATGAAGCTCAGACATAGGTTCCAAAAGTAATGAAAGATTCATAAAAGAGTGCTAACTCCCAGAGAGAGATAGAAGAAACGTAATGGAAAGAAACCACATGGGGCATCATAAATAATAATAATAAAAGTCACCAATTGTTGAGTGCCTACTATGGGCCAAGCATTTGTAGGGATTATTTATTTAGTATTCATAAAATTTTTATGAGATTTCTAATTTTATTGTCCTGATTTTACAGTTAACACAAATGAAGCTCGGAGACATAGATTTTATTTCCCAAAGTTAGTCAATAATGGACAAAAAGCAAGATTTTAACATTGATCTGACTACCTTAGAATTGTTGCTCTTATTCACTTAAACAAGACTAATTCTCTAAGCACAAAATGAGAATGGAAAAAAGTCCTAAAGGAAATATAAATACCCTTTTAAGCTTTAAGTTTTCCTCCTACTAAAAGTAGGTTATGTAGGCATATAAAGATGCTTTGGAATGTAACCCGACGTAGCCATGATGGAGATGTGTTTAGAGTGAATTAAGGGTTCACGCTGATATTTTCCCCTGTATGTGAAGTTATTTTTATGAAATAAAAATAATGAATGAAAATGAAAAATCCTTACTGTCCTTATAATGGGAGCAATATTGGGTTTCTACTCTCCTGAAGAGTTCGTTTTGGAAACTCACAGAGGCCGTTATGCCCTGTCATATAGGGTCGCTCAGAGCTGCCGTTGACTGGATGGCAGTTAGTTGGTTAGTACTTATGGGAGCTTAGTAAACAGTGTTATATAAAGCATCACTTTATTGTTAATGCACAGTTGTGATCAAACTGGGCACACAGTGTTTTGATATTGCAGAGTATAAATTACTGCTGAGTTACATATGGTAAAATGAGAGCAAAATATTTTTACCCAAACTTTCAGAGACTGTAAAAAGATTTCAGTTACTAAGTAGTAGTCAAGAATAACAAGAATCCTGTAGCTCATAATTAAAAAAAAAACTATTTAAATAGTTTAAACCTTCTTTATATTTCAAATAAACAACTTCTGTTTGGTTTTAAACTTTAAACAGTGCCAAGTCACATCAATTGGGAAAAAGAGATTTAGATTGAGGCACGTTTACATGGTCTTTGCATAAATAATTAACAAACCAGATGATAAGCTAACAAAACACAAAGACTAGATATAGTGCAGCAACACTATGGGAAAACTGATATTTACAAACAATAAACTTTGAAGGTATTCTAGAATGTATGCAAACATATCAACCTAAGTAAACCTAGAGCACAATTAAAAATCAGCCTCAATCTACTTTCTCCAGAGTGGAAATATTATAACAATTATTTGATCACATATGTGCCTACAATTTACTATTATTTTTTAAAGTTTTTTAAAAATCGTGAAATGGTGGCTAAATTTTTTCTAATAAGTTGAGGCATTTTCGTAACATAAATATTTTGTTTTGTTTGGGCAGGGATGGGTGATTTCTTCTCTTGAGTTTTAAGTGAAAAGGATCTAATTTTATTCAATCAGTTAACCTATATCGAGTCTACACTATATGATCTAACCCCAAAAGTCAAACACACTGACGAGAGATGATGCAGACTCCTTCCTGGCTCTCTCTAATGCACGGTAGACCTGCTCTTGTGACATTTCTGGGACTGTAACTCAGCAGGAGTAGAAAGCCCCTTCTTTCTCTGTGGAGTGGCTGATGGTTTCAAACTTCTGACCTCGCCATTGCAGTCCAATATGTTACCACTACCCACCTGTGTACATATGATTAGTTTAGAAAAATTCAAAGGGTAAAAAAGCAGATATTTTATAAAGGAGGGAAGAAGAGCTTACAAAATTGACCTTAGTACATGTAAACTAACACATTAGCTCAAGTTATTCTGCCCTTTACATTTATATAGTGCTGTCTGAAGTATCTATTTGACACCTAGAGAAAGTTTTATTTTCCTAATTAAAAAAAAACAAATTAACAATTGGATTAAGATTTTATGTTCACTACTACCTTAAAGTTATTGCCAAGTTAAATCTGGTAAATTTATTGATTACCTCACTTCATTCATGTTCAATGTCTGTTCCATACTTTGCATTAATTCGTTCATTTTTTATTTGCACACCTATATGTATCTATGCACTTGCATACATGAAGTGCATAAGGTGGGGTAGTGGTGGGGTAGTGGTGTGACTACAATATGACTTAATTTTGCTGGAAACAAATGAGACTAATATAATGATATATACTAGTAGAGATAAGAACTTGCAACACAGGGAATCCAGAACAGATAACCCCTCAGGACCAATAAGGGAAGCAGTGATACTAGGAGGGTAAGGGTTGGAGGAGGGGCGTAAAGGGGATCAAAGCACAATGATTGACATATGGCCCCCATGCCAGGGGGATGAACAGCAGAAAAGTGAGTGAAATGAGACAGCAGTCCCTGTAAGACATGAAAAAAAAAGAAAGAAATAACAATTTATAAATTATCTAGGGAGTGTGGGGGAGGTGAGAAGCTGATGCCAGGGGCTCAAGTAGAAAGAAAATGTTTTGAAAATGATGATGTACAGATGTGTTTGACAAAATGGATATGTGTATGGATTGTGATAAGAGCTGTGAGAGCCTTCAATAAAATGATTAAAAGGAAAAAGAAAATTAGGTGCAACATACAGTCAGCCCCTCTGTCTGATTGCTCATCGTATTGCTCTCTCACTGCGTTTCACAATCTCACCATCCTGAGAACAGCAAGTCTGTTAGTGAATGAATATTTCAGGTAGTTTCTGTTTTTCTAACTCCTGGGCATCCCTGTTCTGAAGGTCTTATCCTTTATATATAATTGATATATTTTTAGGTGGTAAAGAACAAAATGCTAGAGAGTAGAGAGTTAAAACATTAAATAGCAGTAAGTCTCACCATAAAAAATACTTTCTTTAATATTTCCAAGAAAATTTCCATTTTTTACTTATTATTTAATATTTTTCTAACAGTAATAATGATTTCTAAAGAATGAGAATGCATTCTCACACAAGGAACCCACAAGCAAATGCATCTAGAGAAAACAGTGCAATTTTGTTTGTGTTTACTGCCACATATGGCAATTCAGTGTTCTTAAAAAATAAGTGCCTTTTCATTAAAGTGACTTAAATTAAAATTTTTAAGTAAATCATAATGCAGGAGATGTAAATGTATGGCAAAATTTGTAAGGGTCCAGGAAATATTAATGTTTGGGGAACACTTGCCTAAAAAAGACATTTTTTAAAAGAGAACTTCTGCCACCACCTGCTAAGTTAATATTTTCTGGCTACATTTACGTGATCTAATTTAATATTAAGCTTTGCTTTGGGATTTTTAAAAGCCAATTTTATAAGAAAACATAATGGAATATCTTATACTTATTATTTCATATAAAAGTATGCTATTTCACTGAGAGTGCTGAAACAATACCTTGTGCTAATTCTAGTAGAGTTTTGTTGCATGATTTTATATTTTATTCTTTTGAGATGACAGAAGGCTATAGATGATACCGTGTCCTTAACAGGAGATTGACAGAAGCAACAGTAACTTCTTATGAATGTTTTATATAAACACAATACAAGAGGTCAGGAGTTGTGCTATTAAAACATTATTGTGCAGAAACAATATTTGAGAAGGCTAAATTACAGATGTTGTTATCTGAATCTGTACCTCAATATATAGCATACAAAATTTAGAAAGAATTCACGCCTGAATAAATAACATGACATGCCAATTGCTTTAATGAGATTTTTTTTTTCAGGATGTTGAATTAAAAGCTGACTCATTGCATAGCACTGTGGACATGCTAGAGTATACAGGGAGGAAAACAGATCTATCATCAGTGGAACTGACACGGCTGTAGAACGAAAGGGAAGAACATTGTTTTCATGACAATATTGCATCACCCAAAGGAAAGTGAGTTTCTTAATTATGTTTAAAGCTTTAAATTGCTTATCCACAAATCATGAAGGAATTGGTTTGGGCCTAGAAAACTCTAAATTCTGATTCTAATAGTGGCCTCTTACACTAAAGGAAAATATGGTAATTACAAAGTAAAAGCATAATGAATTTTTTTGGATTTTCAGATATTATATAGCATGGTCATGTGAAATGTTCTTCAAAGGTATGAGATATTTAACATGACCTCACAAACTAGTAAAAGTACTAAATAAAATCAGTTCATATTTTCTTATTCAATTCTACTTTTTTTTAAATCATTTTTTACAGCTCTTATCAGAAGTCATCCATCCACTGTATAAAGCACATTTGTAAGCATTGGCTGTAGATCCAAGCAAGACAAAACCCTTGACAGCTTCAATTTTTTCTCCACTTACCATGATGTTGCCTATGGATCTAGCTGTGAGAACTTTTGTCTTCTTTACATTGAGTTGTCATCTGTATTCAAGGCAGAAATTTTTGATCTTCATCAACAAGTGCTTCAAGTCCTTCTCACTTCAGCAAGCAAGTTGGTGTCCTGTGCATATTGAAGTGTATTAAGAAGTCTTCTTCCAATCTGATGCCACCTTCTTCTTCATGTAATCCAGACTGAATCAGAATAGTGAGATGATACAACACGGAGTACATGTTTCCTGATTATAAGCCATGCCGTATTCCCTTGTTCTGTTAGCACAACTGGCTCTTGATCCATGTACAAATTCCACATGAGCACAAGGAAATGTTCTGGAATTCCTATTCTTCTCAAGATTATCCATAGTTTGCTATGATCCACAGAGTTGAACGCCTTAGCATAGTCAATACAACACAAATAAACATCTTTCTAGTATTCTCAGCCTAGACCTATCCAACATCAGCAGAAGACATCCATGTGGTCTTCTGAAACTGACCCGATCTCTGGCAGCTCCCTGTCAATATACTGATGCAACCATTGTTGGATATTCTTCAGCAAAATTTTACTTGCATGTGATAACTAGTGACATTGTTCTATAGTTTGAGCATTCTGTTTGGTCACCTTTCTTTGGAATGTGTACAAATATGGATCTCTTCTAGTCAGTTGGCCAAGTAGATGTCTTCCAAATTTCCTAGCATATACCAGTAAGTGCTTCCAGTGCTTCGTCAACTTGTTGAAACATTTCAATTTGTATTCCGTCAACTCCTGGAGCATTGTTTATTGGCTAATGCTTTCATTAAAGCTTGAAATTCTTCTTTAACATCATAATTTCTTGCTTATATACTACTTCCTAATATGGTGGGATATTGACTAGGTCTTTTTACTACAGTGACTGTGCATTCTTTCCATCTTCTTTTGATGTTTCACACATCATTCAATATTTTCAGTATTGCAATTAGAGGGTTGAGTTTTTTCTTGAGTTATTTCAATTTGAGATATGTCAAATGTGATCTTCCTTTTTGAGTTTCTAACTCTAGGTCTTTGCATATTTCATCATAATATTTGGTTGTTTCTTGAGTGACCCTTTGACATTTGCTAGTCAGCTCTTTCACTTCATCATTCCTTCCATTTGCTTTTGCTACTGGGTGATTAAGAGCAAGTTTCATGGTCTCTTCTGACTTAGAATCTAAGTCTTAGATCTTTTCTGTCTTTTCTATCTTTTTTAATTAATTACCTTTTGTTTCCCTCATGAATGATGTTCCTCTTGTCCTCCTATAACTCATCAGGTCTTCTGTCATTAATATTAAATGCAGAAAATCTGTACTTCAGATGTGTTCCAAATTCAGATGGGAAAGACTCAAGGTTGTATTTTGGCTCTCATGGTCTTGTAAAGAATTACAGTCTGGAAAACCAACAGGGGCAGTTCAACCCTGTCCTATAGGGTCGCTATGAGCTGGCATTGACTGGAAGACAGTGAATTCTTTTTTGTTTTGCTTTTGCATCAGGGCTGAAAGTGAAGCTTGCTGGCATGATCGGGGACAGCTTTGGATGAAAAAATATGAGAGCAGAGCGCGAGTTTGTGTCCATGTTGGTTGCTCTTGCTAATAGCCGCCTAAAGCCTGCTCCCTTCTCACAGGTGATTTCGGTTGGTAGCTATTACCTCTTCTCTACTGCAGACATTTATATGCACCTTCCTTATCAAAACTAAATGTTATAATCTCCCAAATGAACTCTCAGTGGTAACTTGATGTTCCTTCATCAGGTTATTCATGAATTTATTTATCTGAGCACTAGAAACTTGGGAATACTCTCCACAACTGCCTGAGTTATAGAATTCTTTTTTTTATTAAAATATCATTTTATTGGGTTCTTGAAGTCTTATAACAATCCACATGTCAACGGTATCAAGAATATTTGCATATATGTTGCCATCATTATTTTCTAAACATTAACTTTTTTTTTACATCTAGAATTCTTTCTTTCATCCCACTGTACATAATTGGAAATTTAAAAAAGATAATTTAGTGCCAATAATTACAGTATCATTCACCATTTTTATGGTGCTTCCTGGTTGTAAAATTCTTGGTGGGTTTAGGGACTATCTTGTTTCAAAGTGTCTTGTGCCACAGGTTTCTCTTTCTATGTTTATATTAATAAAATACCTGAATGATAACTATAGAAAAATAAGATTAGATTGCACTGGCCAACACCCATTTTGGGTCTTCAAATGTTAAATGTGTTCCTGGGTATATTTGATCTGCTGATTACAAACATGGCACCAGTTTTCCCCTAGTAGCATTGGTTTTTGAGATACAGAATATATAGTGTTGTGGTAGTTACATAATTTTGTGTCAACTTGAAAGTATTAAAGTGTCTAGCCTGTGAACCAGATGGCAGCCTTTATGGTGCCTCCTTGTGGCAGTGGCCTTCTCATAAGGAGGGTCTGGTAAACACAACCCTCACCCCACTATGACTTCCTTTCCTACTGCCTGACCCTGACGGTGGCCCGAGTTCTAGAGATGCCTCCACTGCCATTCGATGCACAAGATTTTGCACCCACTGGCCTGTGTCCATCCTGCATTCTGCATCATTGCTGTGACAGCATGAGTCTGAAGAGGGACATTACTCTTCTTTGAAAAAATGTAATTTTTATTCCTTTAGTCTGGAGGTAAACAATTCAGAAGACTCCTTGGAAAGATGTAAGTCCCTAATCAGATCACTCAATTCATCTAGTCAAAGCATTCATTATGTGAACTTGTTTGGAAATCACTGTCATTGGCACAATGTTCTTTACCTTGGGTAATATCAGAACTACAGAATGCATCCTCTAAGAGCCGTGATAGTTCTCAGAAAGGTGGAAGGGGTACAGTATCCGAGTGCAGAATACTGTGTGCTGTAGGAAAGAAAGTAGACCAATGGTTGTAAAGCAAAGGTCTTTATATACAAAACACATGTGGGTAATTTAAATACAGAAATGTCCCAGTCATATAAAAAGCTTGTAATGACATATGAATCTCTTAAAGAAAAGTTGGTGACTTCAACATTAGCTAGTAAACTAGAGCTGCTGTGGTGCAGCCATTGTAATTTTCTGAAGCAGCACTTCAAGCAACCCTAGGGAAAGGCCCCCAAGCCAAGACACCAAAGATGAAAAAGTTTTGTTGGGCTGTGCGCTGCTTCTCAATGAGGCTGCACATGACTTGAGAAAGTTGGATTTGACTAAAACAAGAAATTTACTTGATATTAATTTATTGAGAATATCTAAATTAAGTTATCTCTGAAAAGAATAGTAGCATCTTAAAGAAATAAAATTAAATCCAGTTGCAAAGGAAATTTTACTTTTTAAAGCAATGATTTTTATTAATATAATTAATGTTAAAACCCTAATAATGTGTCCCAAATTGAGAAGCTGCTCCTGTCAAACTTAAGGTAATACATTTGGGGCTCGTTTTCTAATTTTCTCCAAATGTCTATCATCAAGCATCACATACTCAAATTTCCTTAATTTTTTTTGCTTATGTTCTCAATTCATTCTCATCCAATGAATCAAAATTAATGTCTTGGCAATTTTGTCTGTCTCTTTTCTATCTCTTTCTCTCTCATATTTTGATATTTTTATTTCTGGATTCTCAGATCTCTTTTTACTTGTGTTCAATCCAAACTTGACTTTGTGCTGGAAATCTTAATGCTCAAATTTCTTTCAATTTACGTCCAAGTCATCAGTTTTCCACCTATAAGAGAGATTTTTGAATTCTTCTCTGTTTTTCCTGGGTACCTTCAAGCCAGATCCGAGTTGCAGTGATCCCATATAGAATGCACCAAAACGCCCCCATCTGGTCCTGTGCCCTCGTCTCAATGGTTATGTTTGACACACCCATGTGTCAATCTGTCTCACTGAAGATCTTCTTTTGTGCTGACCCTCTACTCGACCAAGCAAGATGTTCTTCTCCCGGGACTGGTCTCTCCTGAGAGCATGTACAAGGTAAGTGTGATGAAGTCTCTCCATTCTCCCAGCTAAGGAGCCTCCCAATTGTGTTTCCTTTAGGACAGATTTTCTTGTTCTTCTGGCAGTTCATGGTACTGCCAAGAGCATGATTCAAGTGCATCCATTCTTCCGCACCTTTCCTTATTTGTTGTTCAACTCTCATATGCATGTGAGGTGAGTGAAAAGACCAGGGTTTTTGAGTCAGGTGTACCTTAATCCTTGACTGCGTCTTTGCTTTTTAACACTTGAGAAAGATATCTTGCAGCATATTCACTCAATGCAACACGTCATTTGATTTCTTCCCTTCTGATTTTAAGAGTGTTGATTGTGAACCCAAGTAAACTAAAATCAGTGACAATTGCAATCTTGTCTCCATTCATCACCATTGAGTCTCCGGCTCTGTTTGTGTGGACTTGCTATTCTCTCTATTGCGCTGTAATCCATTCTGAAAGCTGCAGCCCTGGCTTTTCACCAGAAAGTCTTCACTCTCAGCAAAAGAGGTTGTGTCTTCTGCACATAGCAGGTAACTAATGAGATGTTATCCGATCTTGATACTGCCTTTGTCTTCACACAGGTCAGCTTCCTGGGTCATTTTTCCTGCTTGTCTGCAGACAAGCAGGAAAAAAAAAATGTAGCAAAACAATACAACCCAAACTCACAGCTTTTTCTGATTTGAAACCATGCGTTACTCTCCTGTTGAATTTTTAAAACTGCTTCTTGGTCTACATACAGGTTCCATGTAAACCCATTGAAGTGTTCTGGGATTCCCATATAGCACACTGTGAGCCATAGTTTAGGACGATCCACATGATAGAAAACCTTGGCATAGTCAATAAACCACAAGTAAACTCCTCCTTTCTGGTCTTCTCTGCTTTCAGCCAAGATCCATCTGGCATCATCAATTGTATCACCTGTGTCCCATCCTCTTTGGAGTTCAGCGTAACTTTTTGCAGCTCCCTGTCCAACCACTGCTGCCACAGGTTTTAATTACCTAGAGTAAAATTTACTTGCATGTGACATTAATGACATTGTGGGATGACGTCTGCATTCCGTTTAGTCACCTTTCTTTGGCATGGGCACACATTTTGGTCTTTACCAGTCAGTTAACAATCTTATGAGAATTCTGGTGGGGAACTTTATCCACCCGACCCTCCTATTCTTTCCTCTAGGGCACACACACTGCCATTTTGATGTAGCATCTATGTGGGGAAAATTTAGAAAGATGGAAAGACTATATTCAGAAAAATATAAACCTATATATAAGGTTGGGGAGAAGAGAAGCCTCTCTACTTTTCAGGGAAACGCTTATGTGGTTGTGGAGACAGTGCCAAGGCGGTGGCGCAAATGTTAGACAGGAGAATTCTGTTGATTCACATAACTACAAGGGTTGACAAATAAGACCAGTAGGTTAGATGGCAGATTGCTTGCCTGCAGAGGCTAACAAATCCCATGATTCATAGGCAAAGTGGCAAAGTGCTGGCTTAAGCCCAAAGAACAGGAAATTAGATCATGCCACACCAGATGTAGTATCCCGATTATGTAAGAGCCACAGAGGTTTGCCAGAACATCCACATACTGTATATGAGCTGCATGGCACACACCCCTGGGAAACTTCAACAGATGTCTGTTCAAAGCAGATCTTATTTTGGATGTGATAACATTATATCAGTCATCTTTCTCAGAAGAATGAAATCATTATATAAGTGCCAAACAACATTGAAACTGCCAAGCTACTACAATCAAGGCCCATACAAGTTGACACACATTATTAACTATCGCTATAAGCATTTCGTTATTATGAATGCATTTTCATTTAAATTTGACGGACATATTATGAATTTCTTGGTTAATATCCTTAACTCTAAGTCTAAAAGGTAATCAATAATAGCCTCAATTAGGTTAAGTGCAAGAAACCAGCTCTAGATTAAAAGAAAACACCACACAGTTAAACTTTTAGTTTAACTCTAAGGGCCATTATGGGACAAATTCATCCTAACCTTCATGAAGGCTAATGATGGTTTGCTCTTATTCCCAAAATCAAAAACTTGTTTTATGCCTTCAGAGATGTAGCCCTAAAATATTTTTGAAAAAAAGATGTTCAGCTTTATTCTAGTTCTAACAACTATAATTTTGCGTGTTAAATTGGAAAGTTTTATTCTTAAAAACCAACAGCTATAAAATGCACTATTGAATAAGTTATTTTACTATTTTATTTCAGAAAATCACAGTGAAATATCTAGCAAATTATGTAATCAATCTTTTTTTCATGTTTTTCTCTGAATATTTTAAGTAAGTTTCAATGGCTTTAAAGTGTTACTATTTGTTAGGTATAATATTATAATTATTCTGATATCTTGATACTATAGAAGTATGACTATGATTTTGCATTAAGAGCTTTCTGATTGTCACTGAATTACATCTGTGGTTACTAACATTTCTTTGGATTAGCACCTTTGATAAAATCAACTATGACAGTGTAGAAGTGTTATCTTCTTTATCAATATGGAGGAAATGAGAGACTATAAAACATTTCAGATGAAAAGCAGATTATTGCTTATTTCAAACAAATCACAAAACTTATTTATATATACATATTCATACATACATGTACATACACTGGAACAACTATTTCCACTATTACATTTCTGCTGAATAAAAATTAGCTGAATAAGCATGTTTAAAGTATTTTTACTTAGAGATTTTTATGATGTTTTTCCTAATTCTGGAGGCATTTTCATTCATCACATTCTTCTATTATAAGTGAAAATAAACATTTTGAACATAAAGCTATATCCCAACAGACTGCAAGAACATTGGAGTAACATTTGCAAGACAGACTCATAGCAATTAGGCAACTCAGCTTTTAAAATGCCACAACAATAATAACACACAAAAGAACAATTAAGGTCATAAACTTTTAAAAGCCAGATATTTCTAGAAATGATTCATTCCATATTTTGGAATGTTAGTGTTCAAGACGATCTTAAAGCTGTAGGTCTGAATGAAGCCACCTCCTTTCAGCCACACTAATAACCAAACCTATCATTTCATTTGCTAACTGAAGTTCTACCGCAGCCCAAGCACAAATGTTTTTGTTATGGCCTATCTTATTATAGGAGCTGTTCTGCAATAAATTGTAATTAGTACAATCCCCTGCAGTGCTTCAAGCTTCAGATAATTGCCCATATCCACTTTCTTATCAAGAAAGCTATGATGCATGATAATGCGGCAGTGTGGCTTCCAAAATCCTCTACATGATGCAGTTGTGTCCGATGAGATAGAATCTCAAACTTTCGTGATGTTTCTAGATGGTTCATCTTTCCCCATTGCCCCTTGCTGCTACTTTTTTTCTACGCTTAGAACAGGAAAGAAAGTTATCCAAACATGAAGAGAGTAGAGGATGAGTCAGGTGGTGCGGGAGAGAAAAGGGATGGGCCCATGACTTACAGGGAATCAGATAATCACAAGATAAGTACAGAATCCCTCTTTGTTTATGGAAAATTGTAATCATATATTTGATGATGGCATTATAGAAATTTTTCTGTTAATTTGAATTATGATTAAATCCCCCAAACATCAATGTCTCTTATGAGGAAATGATATCACCTTAAATTTGAAAACCCATTTTTACATTATTGAAGTTCAAGAACTTAACAGAGCTCTTTCATTGGGTAACAGTGTACATTTTTCTCTTAATTCAGTTTTACCTAGTTTTATTTTTATCGCCTTATATTGCTTTTAGACATCATAGTTTCTAGAGCAGGAAACTATTTAACATGGCTTTTCTAGCTGTCGTCTTCATAATGCCCACCAAAGGACTTCTTCTCTGATGGGTGGTAGAAGATACTAATATGATTACATTATTCAGTCGTGAATGACTGTGAAACAGGATTTATTGTGATTATACAAACGTGGGCCTTGTTCAGTTCTGCCAGTCTGCTAAGTGTAAAGTGAGCCCACAAAGAAGCCAGAAAAGAGCCAGGAGTGGATTCTGTCCTTTGGACCCTACTCCCTCTGTACTTGGAAACCCCTTTATCCAAGGACGGGAGGCCAGAGGCTTAGTGGCTAGGAGTTGGGCTGCTAACCACAAAGTCAGCAGTTCTGGGGGGAATGTGAGGCTCTGTCATCCCATGAAGTGTTACAGTCTCAGAAACTCACAGGGTTAGTATCCCCGGTCCTATATATAGGGTCACGATGAGTCAACATTGACTCAATGGCAGTGAGTTTGTCTTGCTGCCATCGAACAACTTTACAGGGATTGAACTCTGTAATAGTAGATAAGCAGTAGAAGGATGTCAGAGGCACAGAAGCAGCAAAACCAAGTGCCAAAGCATGAGACAAGGTGACGTCGTAGGCCCAGGAAGCCAGTAATGCTGAGGGCTTTAATTTAGGCTTCCATGCTGTGTGGGGTGCCTAAAGCCACCTAATTTGGGAGCTAGTTTTTATATCTTCTTTGGTCACCCTTAATGTCCACATTCACATGCATATAAGCTAATGGAAAATATCAGGGCTTGGGTCAGGCATGCCATAGTCCTCAAAGTAATATGCTTGCTTTGCAATACTCTAAAAAGGTGTTATGCATCAGATTTACCCAGTGCAATACTTCATTTGATACCTCGACTGCTGCTTCCATGAGCATTGATTGTGGATTCAATCAAAACAAAATCCTTGACAAATTCAATCTGTTGTTGCAACTGCTGTGGATAATCTTCATCAAAATTTTACTCTCATGTGCCATCAACAATATTCTTCTATACTTTGAGCATTCTGTTGGGTCACTTTTTTTTTAATGGGTACAAACATTAATTGTCTCCAGTCTATTGGAGTGGTAACGGCTTTATTTGGATTTATCTGATAATGAAGATTTAGGTGAGCCTGACTCAAGTAATATTCTTTTAAATTACCTCCAAGGCAAGAAAGAATTGGAAAGTGGAAATGACAAAAATCATTGATGCATCTGAACTGTTAGAACATTGTGAGCCTTTGTAAAGAACATTGACTATACCCTGCACTGCCAAAAGAACAAGTAAATCAGTCTTAGATGATACACAACCAGAATATTCCTTAATGCAAGAATTGTGTAATCTCATCAGGAAAATTTAATTCTTGGAAAAGAGCATCTGGTTTATTTTTTGTTTGTTTGTTTTTAAATTGTTTTATTAGCGGCTCATACAACTCTTATCACAACCCATACATCCATCCATTGTGTATCTGTGTTTTAAAGAGAAGCATCCTCCATAAAGTGAATTGCCCTAAGAGCCACAGTGGACACACAGATACCACTGATCAGAAAGATGATGCAGGGCCAAGCAGTTTGTGCTGCTATACACCAGGCTCTCATGAATTAAAGCTAAAGTAGAGAAACTAGCAGGGGAAATAACAATGTAGTTTTCATTTGACTTTCAAATAATGAGTTTGTCTATAGAGCTCAGCTTAGCTCATTGCCATGAAGTCAATGACTACTCACAGCAACCCTATAGGACAGGGTAGAAATGCTCCTGTGAGTTTCCAAGACTGTAATTCTTTACTGGAGTAGAAAGCCCCATCTTTTCCCCAGAGATTACAGTCCAACATGTAAGCACTATGCTGCCAGGGTTCCTTCTCTATAAAGTTAATTTAGAAAAATGAATTTATAGTGAAATTATCTTATTTAAAATAGCCAATATGGTTTTTGTTTTCTGACTAGACTCAGATTCACATTGTACTGGCCAAAACAAGTCACTTGACCAGGCTGACTTTCTGTGATGTGGAAATATATAATTTGCCTTTGCTAAGAAATTCAGTATATAATATAATCTATCTACCAACTTAATTTCTTTTTGTATTATAGTTTTTAATTTTTGTGTATTCTGGGAGGGAAATAATTGAAAATATGCCTGTGTATTGCTGAAAGAAACAATCCAATAGATCTAATGGTTTTAAATAGGCATTTATATTTTCCCTAACTTGTATGAAACAATAATAATAGTAAGAGCTTGTTGTTGGGTTCCATCCAGTGGGTTCTGACTCATAGCCAGACTATGAAGATCACCTGGCCTCACAATTTATGTTTGAGCTCATTATTGTAGCCACAGTGTCAATCCTGCCCCTCTTTTCACTACCTTTCCTGATAACATGTCCACAGCATGTGAGCCAAAGTCTCACCATCCTCGCTTCAAAAGAGAATTCTACCTGTGCTTCTCCCAAAACTCATTTGCTTGCTCTTTTATCCATCCATGTTACTTTTAATAATCTTTACCAGCACCATACAATAGTTTACCTTTATTAAAGGTTTACTAAATAGAAACAATGATGTCTAATCCTAACAAAAATCTTATGAAGTGTTTAAAAATAAGACTTTGGCAATTAAATATATCAACTTTTTGTGAAAATAAAGAAAAAAAGGAAGACATTTGTAGTTAGTCCTATACAACTATTACAAAATGTTATTTTGCTTATGTGCCATTTAAAAGAGAGAAGATAAAGCTGGACTTTTGAAAGTTATACAAATAGTGCAGCAGAAAAAGTCACATAGAATACACATAACTTAGACATACTATACTTGAGCAAGGAAGTTTTATCTTAAACTTCTACCATCTCTTACTTCAACATGAGTAAGGTCCTTGGAGAAAGACAAGGGGCATTCTTGGGGTGTTAATGAGGGTGATTTTCAGGGATATTTATGATGCCAAGACCCCCAGAAGTTTTGGAGCACTCTCCAGTCTTCTGGAGAGTTGCTTAATTTTAACATTCAGTTTGACACCTTCCTGATGATCCTGATTTAATCTAGGATCCAGGATCAAATTCATTGTTGGTCTGAACACCACCTGGTTCTTAGGACTCAAACACATTAGAAAACACTTACAGGGCACACCTGTAAATATGTATCATGAACTTCTCATTGCTTTTGTGTCTCTAGTTGAGGAGAGATGAAGTGCTGCAGCCTGCATGAGTGCTCACAAGTGTTTTAAACCCCAGCCATTGCCCATTGGGGGGAGGGGGGAGGGGGGAGGGGGTGGGGGGAGGTAGAGATTTTCAAGAAGCTGAGGCCAATTGTTTGGGACCATTATGAAAATCAAACTCTCATAAAATATAATCCAGAAATTACCTACTAAGGAAGAAGATTACCTGTGTTTTAATGACTACAGCACCCACTCAACTGCATGAATCATAACAAATTATGGATGACATTATGAAAAATAGGAATATCTGAACACTTGACTGCATCCATGCAGAAACTGTACATAGCCCAAGAAGTGGTTTTTCAAAAAGAATAAGGGGATGTTGTGTGGTTTACAATGAGGAACCGTAGCATTTCACCTTACTTACTTAATGTGCATACTGAAGAGATAGTCCAAGGAGGTGGACTATATGGAGACTACCCAGCATCAGGACTGGAGGAAGACTCATTAACAACCAGTAATGTGTAGATAACACTACCTTGCTTTCTGGAAGTGAAGACTTAAAATGCTTACCAATGAAGATTAAAGAGACTACTGTATACCCTTGAATTACAATTTAATATAAAGAAAATAAAAATTCTCACAAATAAGCAATATCATCATAAATCAAGAAAAGACTAAAGTTGCTAAGAATTTCATTTTACTTGGATCCCATGGAAGCAGTGGTTTAGACATCAAATGGAATATTGCATGGAACAAAATTTCTGCAAAACAATTCTTCCAAGTGTTAAAAAGCAAAGATTCCAGAGGAATACGGACAGCCTGACCAAAATCCTGCTGTTTTTGACCACCTAACATGAAAGCTAGACAATGAATTAGGAAGACAAAAACATAAAACAAAATAATGTCATTGAAGTATATTGTTGGTTAAAAAAAAAATTAAATAGATCATAGCCAGACAGAAGAATGAACAAATCTGTCTTGGAGGAAGTACAGTTACAATGCTCCTTAAAACAAAGATGGTCAGATTTCCTCTTAAGTATTGGGCAGATGGACAGACAAGATCAGTCCTGAAGAAGGACATCATATTTGGTAGAGGGCTAATGAAAAGGTGGAAGACCTTGGAGAAAATGACCGACACAAGGGGCTCAAAAATGGCAACTTTATGAGAATAAGTGAGCCCTGCTGGCGTAGTGGTTATGAGCTGGGCTTCCTGCTCCCGGGAACAGTCCAGTCTCAGAAACCCTCAGTGGGTCGCCATGAGTCAGCATTGACCCAATGATGGTGAGTTTGGTTTTTATCTTTTTTCGGTTGTGATAATAGTTCAGAAACAGACAATGTACTATCTGTTTTTAATGTGGTCACAATGAACTAGAACAAACTCAATAATACTTAACAATAACAACAACATGGTTAAGTTTAAAATAGGCAATATTGACTTGGGTTTCATCTGCAAAGATGTTTTCTTAGACTGCAGCTTTAATGTCATTAATACACATCTTTGTAAAACGTGGATTGTCAACGATGGCATAAATATCAGTTTGATAAACTTACAAATAATTTAAATTTAGACAGTTTCGTAAAATTTTCTCACACAAAATCGACGTCTTAGGAGGTGTTCAGAATTACTTTTTGTACTGAATCCTGTCCACTACTTGCCTGTGAGTTTATGGCTTGTGTGTTGTCATGATGCTGGAAGCTATGAAATTGATATTTTCAAATACTATCAGGGTCACACAGAGTGAACAGTTTCAGTAAAGCTTTCAGACTAACAGACAACAAAGAAGGAATAGCCTGTCTACTTCAGTGGGATTAGCCACTGAACACCTTATGGATAGCATTGAAACATTACCAGATATGGAAAACCCAATGAATAGTAGCAATACCTTTGTCAGCTATAGTGCCATCAGCTGAGCTTCTCAGATGAGAATGCACTCAGATAAGAATGAGGAAGAGTTGCTTCCCAAAGTAGAGTTGACCATAATGACTGGACTGGAGTAAAGCCTATGCTAGTAAAGTCTTCTGGACCTCTAGCTGCTGATGGGGCACAAATCAAAATGAAATGGAACAGATGAAAATATCTATTAATAATTAGAACATAGAATTATGAAATCTGAATGTTGGAAAATTGCATGTAGTCAAAATTGAAATGGAATGTATAAAAATAGACATCTTAGCATTAGTAAGTTGAAGTAGACTGGCATATGCCACTTTTACTATGCCAGAATGACAGACTTGACAGGAATGGGTTTGCATTCATCATCAAAAAGGTCATTTCAAGGTCTATCACAAAGTACAATGCTATCTCTGGTCGAATAATATTTATCCTCATACAAAGAATTTTACTCAATACAACTATTGATCCAATATAAGATCAGTGATGAAGAAATTGAAGAATTCTACAAATGTCTCCAGTCCACAATTGTTCAAACATTCAATCAAGATGCACTGATAATTATTGGCTCTTGGAATGCAAAAGTTTGAAGCAAAGAGGACCAAAAAGTCGTTGGAAAAGATGGCCTGAGTGACAAAAATGAACCTGGAAATCACATGACAGACTTTTGCAAGAGCAATGACTTCTTCATCACCAGTAATATTTTACAATAACACAAAATCCAAATACACATGTAAACTCCAGATCTTAAACTATAAGAACTCAAGGAAAAAAATTCAAACAAGTTGCAATATTGAAAGATTCTACGGGGGAAATACTGAATGAAACAGGACCTATTAAAAAAAGATGTAACAACAAACACACAGTCACTGTACCAAAAATAACTATCAACATTCCACAGGTTTAAGAGATAGCAATGAACAAGAACCAGTAGTATTGGTGGCAGAAGTTAAAGCTGCACTGAAGGCATTAGCCAAAAACAAGGCTCCAGAATGACAGAACACCAATTGGAATGTTTCCATAAGCTGATGAAGCACTGCAAAACTTACTCACCGGTGTCAGGAAATTTGGAAGGCAGCTATGTAGCTAACTGACTGCAAGAGATTCATATTTGTACCCATTCCAAAGAAAGGTAACTCAATAGAATTTGAAAATTATACCACAATATCATTAATATCACATGCAAGTAAAGTTTTGCTGAAGATCATCCAACAACCGTTTCATCTGTACATTGCTAGGGAGCTGCCAGAAGTTTGGCCAGATTCAGAAGAGAACATATAACAAGAGTTATCACTGCCAATGTCAGTGTGAGTCTGGGTACATTAGAGAAACAAATCCACAGAAAATCATGTATAAGAGAGAATTCTATATAAAGATTAAATACACATCAAGAAAACATCCCAACCCAGTGCTGCCCAAGCCCACAAGTCCAACATTAATCCATATGTCCGACACCAATCCACAAAGTCCTCCTCCATCTCACAAAGTACATGCAATGATGCCGACTGTAGGAGGAAAGCTGAGTCAGTGAACATGTAAGCATCTCAGTGCTGGCATGGGTTCTCCACACGGCTGCTCCAGCACCCAGGGCTGCATCGGGTTAGGTCTATGTGGCTCTCCTCAGGGATGTCTTGCAGGAAGTGACCCTTGCCAGCTGAAGCAGGGAACTGGCTAAGGCAGCTGCACCCTGGTCTATTTCCATCAGAAAACAAGAGACCTGAGAACTAAAAAGATGAGGCTCACCGAGTCATGTATCCCTCCGCCCTTCAATTAACTCCACATGTGTTTATTGGCCAGGTTGGCACAATAAACTTTAGCTTAGATATTGATTCAAAGACAGAATACCAGAAATATGTCTACTTGTGTTTTATTGATTATGCCAAAACATGTGACTGTGTGAGAATAAGAAACTGAGTAGCCTTGAGAAGAATGGAAAATTCCAGAATACTTCATTGTGCTCATGTGGAACCTGTACATGGATCAAGAGATTGTGTGAACAGAACAAGGGAATAATACATACTTTAAAATAAGGAACTCTCACCAAACATAGTCAATGTCTATGCTGAGCAAATAATCAGAGGGTGGGGGAAGGAGGGGAAAAGAGGAGCTGATTCCAAGGGCTCAAATAGAAAGAAAATGTTTAGAAAATGATGAGGCCAACATGTCTACAAATAAGCTTGATACAATTGATGTATGGATTGTTCTAAGAGCTGTAAGAGCCCCCAATAAAATGATCTTTTAAAAAAAGAGAGAGAAAAGAAGACCCTCAACAAGATGGAATTCACAGTTAGTGCAACAATGGGCTGACCCATAAGAACAATCATGGGAATGGAATCAGACAGGGTGGTGTTTCCCTCTGTTATATATAGGGTGGCTCTGAATGGAAACTAACTTAACACCACCTAACAACAACTGAATCTCATCATTGTAGATCAATTCTTCCTAACTGACTGAAAAAAGAGAGAGAGAAATATTTCTAATGCATGACATACCAATAGCAGATAAATAGAAAATGAAGCTTATAAGTGATCATCCACATAGGGTCTGTTCAATTAAGGACATTTAGGGATTAAGGGTTAACATCTAAATTATAAAAAATTGAAACCCTTTTAAAGCAAAAAAAAAAGGACAATATTCAAATTTATTGCAGAACAAGTATTTTGATACATAAGAGAATATATTTTAGGTGGGGTTGAATAACTATTTAAAATTTCAGCTGACTTATCAATTTTAGTTCTATTAAACTAGTAATTGCCTCCATGGGAAGAGATAGCTTGCAGAGTTATTTGACCATTCTGCAATAAAGTTGATAAGTATATTTAATGAACAATGAACAATAATACAAGCATACTATACCATGCTTGTATCATGAAAACAGATTATTTTTGGTATGTTAACTAGACATTAATTAGTATTTGTTTTATGTCTCTTAGTCTTATTACAAGTAAAACACCAGTGTCCTTGAGGGCACTTAGGTATGTCATCATTAATTATCAGGACCCCTGAACTTAAAAGAAGTGTCATTTCAAAAAGATTCCACCTGAGCGAATATACTGTATGTGCAGGCATGGTCATTTCCCTAATGTCAAAGAACACCTAGCAAAGGAACTTTAGTTGGTGACTCAGTAAAGTCTTAACATAGACCCCCAAATTAGTCTGATCTGTTCTTCAATCATTTGATAAGTTAAAGAAATAAAAACATTTTGTCACCAAGTAAATAAATAGGTGGTACACATAACAAACAAATAGACAATAGCAAAATGAACATTTATGAATGATGTCATCTTGTTCTAGTTATTTTTACTTTTAAATCACCCTGAATCAAGACCAAAACTTCACTTGGCCCTTTTATGTTGAGAAATATCAACCCAGGTTTTAATTCTTTGAAGCTTAACCACTTAGGGTGGTGGGAAGAACTTGGTACGGTTCTTTTCAACCAGATTCAAGGTTATCTTCTGAAGGTAACTCTTAATAGACTCAATCCCTTGATTCCAATTTATGGGCTGACCATCTGTTTGAAAAATATCTTTTTGCATATATTGGTATAAATTTACAGTATTGAATTATATTGTTTTTAATAGTAGAATTTTCAGAAGACTTGTAGCATACTGGCATATGTCCTCCATTATTCTTGGAACCATGCCTTTACTATTTCAAGTACAAGCAGCATGGTTCCTCCCAATTTATTATTTTCTATCCTCTGTTATTAAAGCTGTGATTATTTGCTGTTTCGTCATTTCGGTGAGTTAATTGCCAGAGCCTTTAGGCAGGAAGGCCTTGTATTTTTATATTTTATGCTTATGGAGTTTTAGCTCTTGCTTTGCACTAAGGATGACAGGGAGTTTTCAGCTTGAGTGACCGGGAGGTTGCTCCCTTAGCTCTTGAATCCCTTAGTTTTATTTTGATGCTGCTTCTTGCTTTCCTCTTTGGTCTGTGAAGTGAGAATTCCTGGTGCATCTTTTCCATCCTTTCAAATGTCTCTCTTTCGGTAGAAATGGTTGATCCCACCACGGCATTGATACTTGAAAGTGGTACTTTGTCGTGGAATTGTTCATTGCCTCTCTGTCAGACCGAGTTCCATGGCTGTTTTGTCTCTAGTAATTACACAGCTCATAATCACTCTGACTTTAAAGTCATAAACAATCTGAATGAAACTACTGTAGCAAAGTTAACCATCCTACTAAAAATACACTGTAAAATCCGATTAGCCTTTAATTTCATATCCTAGACTTTTATTTCATTTTCTGAGGTAGAATCGGCATCTTTGTTTTTATATATTGTTAATTTTTTTTTCCTTTTAAATTATCCTTAGATGTGTAGTCCACTCCGCTGCTTTCAGACACAGACTGATTTCTTAATTACTTATTTGTTTTTACTATTTTAACTCCTACTTTAATTATAGTTCAAGTGTCTTCAATTGCATGTATTTTCTTTCAGTTTTCTCAGCCTTTATGTACATAACAAGAATATTCCTCTATTTCAGACCTAATTTTGTCTTTCCTCAGTTCTCTCTGAATCATAAGAAACAAAACAAAAACCGTTCATTCATTTTATCTCCTCTGAATCTTCTCCCTTCTTTAGTAGGGGGAAACTACAGTTTAATGGGACCATGAAAATTATCACAAGAGTTTGAAACCTGCTAATCCTTTATCCTGTCAGTCCTGAAGTTTATAGATTCTTGATTTATTTTGGTTTTTTTTTTCTTGTCTATGTCTGTACATTTTATTCATTAGGAAATTAAACCATCATTAAATAGTTGTGAAATTTTTAAATTCTATGCTTCAACTAGTTTATAAACAAATATACCTTCTTTTATTATAACTCATGATCTAAAACCTATTTTTTCAGTTCTTGGAGTGTCATTCACGTATTTTAGGGTTCACTAAAAATATTAACCAGCAGAAGTACCCCCTATACATTTATATTTGCTTGTCTTTATAAATAAACCATCTAAGATCTTACTCCATGAAGGAAGCCTGCTATAATCATTTTTTCATATCTGGAGCCAGTTCACTGTCATTTTGTTTGTTAACAAAATTAGATGCTTAGATTCTTGGATATTAATGTTCCTGGTTTTCAATTGCTTACCACAATTGAAGAAGATCTTTTTCATTTTATTTTAACTATTTAGATTTATTAAATTTGGTTTGGTCTTCGGGTACCAGTTTAAATTAGCCTTTCCCTAAGATGGTCTAATCTTAGTGCCCTGGTTTTTCTGTTTTTGTTCTCCGTTCTCTCTCTCTCAATTTGTCACTTTTCCTTCCTCCCCTCTCTCCATTCTTACCTTCTCCCTTTCTATTTCTTTAACCTCTTGTTTCTCTCTTTTGCTCTCCTTTCCTTTCTCTCGTCTTGTTTTTGGTCTCATTTGCCAGATAAATAATCATATCTAAAAAGAATGAGCTCTTTCCAGACCGCTGCAGTTCGGAACCATTCTTAGTCAAGTCTGTCTAGCCCAGAGAATGAGGATCGAGGGTAATTGCACTTGTCACTTCGAAGAGCAAGGGCAAGTTCCCTTTGCTTATTTCAACCAATTTGGATAACCTGCCGCCCCGGGGACACAGAATTCGTGTGTCGTTACAAGCTAACATTTTGAAATGGGAACTGCTCCGTGAAACCTTGTTCCTTCTTGGGTCTGTCGCTGTGACCTGGTGCGGAGCTAGTAGAGGAGACTCCAGTTTCTGACCCAGTTCGGAGAAAAGGCACCAAATAAAAGACTCTGTTTCCGGGGAGAGTTCAAAGTCAAACCGATCCCGGGGGCGGGGGGGTGGGGGGGCGAGGAAGAGTAAAGACTGGGTCCTAGGGCGCTGGGGCGCGCGGACCCCGCTGAGCGCGGTGGCTCCTTCAGGCCCGCGCCCAGCTCCGCAGGACACCTCTGAAAATCCTCACCCTGTAAGAATGGGTCCGCCGTCAGCCCAAAAATGCTGGTGCCACTTTAAAAAGAGAGAGAGAGACTTTTACATTTAGAGAGCAGCTTTACCAAGGAAAAGGGACACGCTAGCAAATGCCAGGTCAGTTCTTGAGTAACTGTTTCAAAGATCACAAAGTGTTTTCTTATTTTTGTTTTTGCATAAATGTCATTTACAATCTCTTGATAAAAGAAAGCATATAGAGTTGGATTTTTGAACGTTATATAGTAGTACAGAAGAACAGCTCACAGGAAATGCAACAACTTTAGACACACTGGCCTTCAGAAAAGGGAATGTAAAGCTAAACATCTAGCATTTGTTACTTCAAAGTGAGTGAGGTCATGGGGAAATAGAAGGGGCATTCTTGAGGGGTAATGAGGTGCATGACACTCAGACATCTGGAAATCTTTGGAGCACTTTCCAGGCTTTGGGAGAGTTGTTTAATTTTAACAGAAGTAAGTACCCTGATTTTAAAATTAGGAAAACTGATATTAGGAGATATTAATTAGTTCAAAGTCCCAGGAACTTTTATGTGTTATAGCCAGGATTCCGAGGCAATTGTCTGTTGGTCAGGTTTAGCTACCACAAAGCATTGCCTCGGAATGAAAATCTGGTAGAAGCAGTAGTTCCTTGGCTAGAGACATTCATCTAATTGCTTGGGCAATTACATCTTTATGTATATTTACAATGACTAACTTTTCTCTCCAAATCCACTGTATTGAAACCATTTGTTTTCATGTGTCCCAGAGAGTAGAGAAGAACAAAATTTAATTTATCTACTGAATTCTGGTACCCAAATTCCAAACTCACTGGCATCTCATAGCTACTGCATAGGACAGAGTAGAACCGCACCCATGAGTCTTAGGGAGGATAATTGCTCACAGGAGTAGAAAGCCCCACAGTTCTCTCCTGGAGCTGCTGGTGGATTTTACCTGCTAACCTTGGGGTTTGACCTCTTTTGAAAAGTGAACACTATTTATAAGTGTATGGATATGTGCATGATATATCCATAATAAGTTAATTAGCTGATATATTATACTAGATAACATATATAATATAGTCAACCTATAACACATTTTTCAATCATGTGGTATTTTAAAAATATTGCTGAATCTCACAGAATTATTTATTTAGACCATTTTTTTAAAGTTTCCATTTACCCATGCATTCAAAGTTTAAATACATAGCATATTTCAATGGCCTACAATGAATATGACATAAGAGCAATTAAGGAAAGTTAGGGGAGATGGGATGAGTCGTAAACCTTATTAAGTGTAGTGTTATCACTACCTTTTAATTAAAAATTTTTGACATTGCTTATGTTTTTTTTCTTTTGTTTTTGTTTATCTTCTTCCTGATCTAGCTCAGCGTTCTTGATCGTCATCGTCGGCGTGTGTGTGTTTTGTGCATGTGTGTGTTTTCACTTTTATTTATTTTTTGTCGTTTTGGAATGTCAGACGAAAGGAAAAGGAAGTGACAGCAGCAGACAAACTCCTTCTTGTGTACAAGAGAGGACACAGAAACTGGCACTGACTTCCTCACTGAGTCCTCACAGTGAACGACATAAATCGAAACTCTCCATGACAGTAGAGAAAGGCCAGTGAGTGTTGCCAGAAAAAATGACATAAGACTGCTTTCAGAGAATCGGCAGAGCTTCTTTCCCTAGTACCATCGACTTTAAATGCCAGGTGCTTACAAATAGTTGTTTCTCGGTGAGAGTACTTTAAACTTATCGATATCCTTAGTTAAAACTATGGCTGTCCTAATCGAGGTGATGATGGGAATTTTTAAGATGAGCTGATGACCTCACTCACTCACCTGCATGTCTAGTGATAAAGAAATGTAGGTGCAATACGATGTTTACATTAGTCAATGATTGCTATCCCCCAAAACGTCCGAATCTTTTTTCTTACCAACTACAGGTAGTGGTGGTTCCCTTGCCAACAATAGAGGTTTTGCACATCAATCAGAATCACAGGACAATCTTATGCACTTGTCACGTGTAGTGCATTGGATGGAAAGTGTTCCGGAAGACTCGGTTGTGAATACGTCATAATCTTCCTTTCAGGGTTAAAAAAAAGTATATCATGATGTGAATGTGGTTCAGTATTCAGCTATTAATCAACAGATGGGCTGTTCAAACTTCCTGGGAGGTGCCACGGAAGACAGGCCTGGCAACCTGCTTCTGAAAGTTGATAACCTGGGGAGCCCTGGGGAGCAGGTCTTCAATGCGCGGATGGGGCCCACATGCCAGAATGGACTCTGAAGCAAGCACCGCCCACAGAGGCTTAACCTCTCTGCCAAGAGTCATCCTGATTCTGAGCGGCCCGGCAAGGCAGGGTAGACTTGCTCCTCTTGAATTCTGAGGCTGTAAATCTTTACGGTAGTAGAAAGTGTCCTTTTTCCCCAGGAGTCCCTGGAATCCTAAATAAGCTATGATGATTCAAACCATGGGGAAAATACATATGCATGGGCTTGAATCTGAATAAGATTTTTTACCTGTATTTAAAGCACTTCCAGGAAAATAGATGTGGCGAAGTTGCATCTCATAGAGTGCCACAATATCACTGAACAGAATCCATGTGAATTTTATGCACAAATTACTCCGGCATCATGGATCTCCGTGCTCATTTCCGAAGCAGGCATTTATTACCAATTATCAGGGTAGTCAGGTTTCCCCAAGTTACTACTGTTTAACGGTTAATAATATGTAATGTTATATAATAAATTAGAGATACATTCAGATGAAAGAGTTTTATGATTTTTAGAAAGTTTTAATGAGTTTTAATATTTTGTTTCATTTTATTCTAAGATTCCTTTGAACTCAAAAGATGCTAGTCTCCCAAGTGAAATTTAGCTCCAATTTGCTGTCATGATTTTGAATGATGTTTTTTGCCCAAGAATGGCATTTGTGCAACAATTTGGTCTAAAATCGTTTTCTTCTACTACAAGAAGGTAATGCTAAACAAAATAGCAATAAAGAAAAAGAAGTAAAATTTATATAAAGCATGTTATTTTGTCTGCTGCTGCCCATATCCCATGCTTTTGGCATTTAAACTAATGCATAACTTACTCAATGAGTCAGAGTAGATCTGAGACCAATGCTGGTAATCCTTGGTCTTATTTCCACCACTGTTGCAGGTATATGAAATTTTATAGACATATAGAATAATATGTGTGTGTATATAATACTTATATAGGTGTGCACATACATATGGTTTATATATTTTATGATTATATATTTGACTATAATTAATGATTGCTGTGCCCCAAGATGTCTGATTATTTACTTAAAGAGTATATATATGTATATGTATGTATATATGTGTGTGCACATACACATAATTTTAACATTATTTGATCTCCTGAATGCAGTCAGGATATTTCATTTGTGGTGTCATATTGAATACCTGTAATATTGGAATGCTAATAGAATAGTTACTTCACTTAACAGCTTCGTGGAATGAAGTGCTTATAGAAGGTAATGCTTGAATACATGAACTATCTGCTTCACTAGATTGTTATAGTAGGAATGATGACAATAAATATACTAGTTTCTTCTGACTGCACTAGTGATTTAATAGCTAACCACAATAACAACAAGATAACAAATTCAAACCTAGCAATACACACTGCAAAGCACAATTAGAGAGCCATGTTTCTACAGTTTCCCCTGAAGGATAGTTTATCTCTTATAAAGGGAGAGCTAATATTTCTGAAACCAGATCCAAAATTTGACTCTTTATTTGAGAAGTAGATTAAAAGCGGAAAATCTAGGAGGATGTGGGTGAATCTGGTTATGTTGACATATATAAGGGTCGTATACACCACAAAGTTGTCTTCCAAGAATAAATGATGCAGACAGAATAATCAAATGTAAAATATCAACTATAAATCTGAAAATTGTTTTCACTATAATTAGTACACACACACATGCGCACACACACAGACGCAAACACCCCAAAAAATGAGCAAAGGTCTCACAAAACAGCTAGTGTTCACATGATAGGGATAAAAGCACACCTGTACTATCTCACTACCTCAGAACTGTCATGGTACAGACATATTTTCATAGTCAAGGCTGTATCATCTTTGTATCTCACATGGTAACAATGATTAACCAAATTAAAAGCATCATCCTGATTAGATCCAATAGGCAGAATAGTATCTAAATTGTGCTTGTAAAACATGTGGATTCTTGCATAGCAAAAATATACGCAATACTAGAATAGTAGATGATATATATGTAAATTCAGGATCCCTCCTTTATATAATGTCCATGAGCTAAACTGTCTTGGGCAGGTCAAAATATCCATTCCAATGTGCAAGATAAATTATTGCATCTAACACTATCCACCACTGAGAGAGATTAACACATCAATTGTAAGAAGCACCAAAATAATGTTTCTGTGTATGTTAGTCTGACCTTTTGTGGCAGTTACATAATCTCCTATCAACTTGAGGGAAGGGGTGGAGTCTAGCCTGTCAATCAGGTCACAACTTGATGACCTCATTTGTAGGCACAATGGAGATAAATAGCTCATTGGAGGCCAGACCTAGTCTCTCTGCCTTCTCTTCCCTGCTGTTGAGACACTCAGAGACCTGGAGGAGACATGTGGAGATCCGTGTCGGCATTGAGATGCTTCCACTGCCACTGGATCCACAAGACCTTCTACTCACTGGCCTGTGATCTTTCTGAATTCTGCACCATTGCATATGTTGCATAAGTCTAAAGAGGAATTCGTGGAGTAGTACCAGACATATGGACTAATACTTGTGGAAATACTCTGTACTGGACTTGGATGTTTTCTCAATATACAATTGCTCTTTTATATAAAGCCCTTTCTTATACACACATGGGCATTGATGGGTTTGTTTCTCCAGTCAAGCCAGACTAACACATCTATCTTATAAGAATTGGTATGGTGGCTTGCTTTTTATTGGAATACAGAGCAAAAAGTACTGAAGTGTTAGCTATTGTTCTGAATGAGCTTATGATCTGGGAAATACAATGACACACTAAGTATATGCACATAGGAATGCTGTAGGAACTTAAGGGGGAAAAGCAACCCCAGAAGAATAGGGAGAGACAACTTTCTATGTTTGGGGCACAAATCCTAACACTTTCTGCAAATGGAAGTTCATCTTTAAAAAGGAATCTAACTTTGCTGTGAGTCTTCACTAAAGACTGAATGGGACAGCGTACATAGCAGCAATATGGTCTGACCTGCCCATCACCATTAGCTGCATTCTGATCCATAAATATAGAGAGCTGGGTTTGCTCAGGTCCTGATCACTATTATGTTGCATCAGACTTTCTGCTAAATGTCTGCTTCTTCTGCAGTGCATATAAATGGGCTCATGGTGAGTTTCAAGAAAACAACTGGCTGAGAATATTCCAGCTTCATTTCCAAGTGGTTTCCCACAATGTGATGACATAACCTATATAACCATGAGCCTGAAGAATAATAGTAGAGGAGCGTCTTCTCAGGGACAAAACCTTGTACTTAGCCTCTAATTATTCACTTTGCCAAATAATTAGCTGGGGGTACAGATCATCCAACTCATAGCCATTTACAGTGTGATTCATTGGCTAGTCACTTATCTAGATGACAAAATCCTCAGAAATAGCATAAATAAAGGATGGGAGAAAGATTTGGGAAAGGTAAACAGGGATCAAGCTATAAAATTCAGCTAGTAAGGTAAAAATATTTATTTACACTGGAGATACGGTGCAGGAATTGTGCCCAATGTGATCCCATCACACTGGGGCAAAACAGTCAGGGCATGCAATGGAGCAGTAAGGGGAGCAAAACAAAGAAGTCCCCGGGGAATACCAAAAATAGACTTTGGGGTGAGGGGGTGGCACCCCATCAGACTCGACTGGAAAATACCCCTAAAGGTCAACAAACAGACATGGAACTAATTATAGGCTTTTCTTTTTTTTGTCATTGGTTTCATTGTTGTTATTGCTATTTTGTTTTTTTTGTTTTGTCTTCTTTTGTTGTTTTGTTTGGTTTTGTCTTCTTTTTGTGCTTATTATTGTCTCTGCATGTCTATCTAGATAAGATATGCAGGATAAACAATCTGGAGGAGAAGCCAACAGGACCGACAGTTCCAGGGGGACACAGGAGAGGGGAAGGCAGGGGAAAGGAAGTGGGAGTTAACAAACCCAGGGACAAGGGAACAACAAGGGATCTAAAATCAATGGCGAGGAGGGCATAGGATGCCTAGTTGGGCTTAATCAAGGGCAATGTAACCAAGAGGAATTACTGAAACCTGAATGAAGGCTGAACATCATAGTGGGACAAGAGGAAAGTAAAAGGAAATAGAAGAAAGAACTAGGAGGCAAAGGACATTTATGGAGGTCTAAATACAGGCATGTACATAAGTAAATATATTTATATATAATGATAGGGAAATAGATCTATGTACATATATTTATATGTTAAATATTAAGGTAGCAGATAGACATTGGGCCTCGACTCAAGTACTCCCTCGATGCAAGAACACTTTGTTTTAATAACCCAGCATTCTATGATGCTCACCTCATCAACAGGATTGCTGAAGGCAAAATGGATGCATAAGCAAATGTGGTGAAGAAAGATGTTGGGTCCCAACTATCAAAAGATATAGCATCTGGGTTCTAAAAAGCTTAAAGATAAACAAGCAGCCATCTAGTTAAGAAACAATAAAGCCCACATGGAAAAAGCACACCAGCCTGTGTGATCATGAAGTGTCCATAGGATCAGGTGTCAGGCATCAAACACCCAGGACAAAAAATCATATCAATGTGAATGAGGGGGAGTGTGGAGTGGAGACCCAAACCCCATCTATAGACAATTAGACAATTCCCTTATAGAAGGGTCACAAGAAAGATATGAACCAGTCAGTGTAGCACTGATGAACACACAACATTCCTCTAATTCTTTAATGTTTCCTTTCTCACCCCCTTCCCTGCCCCCGCCAGCTATCATGACCTCAAGTCTACCTTAAAAATCTGGCTAGACCAGAGCATGTACACTGCTACAGATAAGAGCTCGAAACACAGGGGATCCAGGACAGATAAACTCTCAGGACCTATAATGGGAAGATAGATACCATGAGGGTAAAGTGAAGGTGTAAGTAGAAAGGGAGAACTGATCACAATGATCTACCTGTAACCCCTTCCCAGGGGGATGGACAACAGAAAAGTAGGTGAATGGAGATCACGTTAGGTGTAAGACATGGAAAAAATATATATAAATGATCAGGTGTTCATGAGAAATGGAGGGTGGGGCAAGGAGGAAAATGAGGAACTGTATATCAAGGGCTCAAGTAGAAAGAAAATTTTTTGAAAATGATGATGGCAACATATGAACAAATGTGCTTGACACAATGGATGGATGGATTGTCATAAGAGCTATAAGAGCCCCCAATAAAATGATGTATAATATATATAGTATAAATAAATATATATATATAATATATATGTTTACTATGCAAATGTACACAAATGTACACAAATGTTATCAATGTACACAACGCTGGAGGAGACTTCTGACAATTTGGTGAAGAAGAGTCCTCTTTTTATATATATATTTTTTTCTCTTTTTATATATTATCAGTCAGTCACTTCAAGTGTTATTCAATGGAATGCAATGGGTGGTATTGAAATATGTTTAACACATAGACTTCTTGTCAGGTTAAATCTAACTCCATTGTTTAACAACCAACTTGCCTACAGAAAATTTCAAAGACTGGCTGTGGAAATGATATATAAGCATACTTCTCAGGTGAGTACAGCAATAACTCCTGGGGAAAGTTTAACTCATTTTTGTTCTTTTAATCATACAGCCGGTTGCCATTGAAGGGATTCTGACTCATGGAAATCCCACGTGTGTCAAAAGAGAAGTGTGCTCTCTGGAGGATTCCTAATGACAGTTTCTGGAAGGAAATTTCAATACCTGTCTTCAGAGGTTTCTCTTCCTGGACTCAAACTTCTAAACATTTCGTTAGCAGGCAAGCCTCTTCACAGTTTGCACCATCAAGGGGTTCCCAACATCATGAAGGACACAGAAATGCACCTCCACTGGTATTGTCGCTTATTCTAAAGACATGTTTCCTTTCTCTGCCTTTCATTTCTTTCTTTACTTCTTTTTGTCCTTCTTATCATTTGTAGAATTACAGAATACGCTTATCCACCATCATGGAATTCCACCAACATGGAATACTATGTTGCTTTCTACCACGATGCTAACAGGATGGCATGTAAGTGAGGCAATAGACTCATATGTACCAAAATCAATCATTCTACTTTGTATCATATCACCCAATAACACAGTGGAAAGACTTATAAAATTCATTATGTTGCTTGCTTTATAATACCACATAGTGGGATATGGAAAATGCTGTAAATGTTTTCATTTATGCTTTTGTGACCATAAATGGTACCTTTTCTCCCTTAGTGGGAACACAGAGTGTGGAATAATTCTGAAATTAAGAAAAAATCACCCCTGATATTTACTGGTTGGGTGATTCAGAGATCTTTCTTTTCCTCTGCAAAGGCACTTGGACAAGGATTGCAATAATTACTTGTATACATTGGAAATTGAGGAAAAATGGGAA
Source organism: Echinops telfairi (assembly GCF_000313985.2). NCBI lineage: Eukaryota > Metazoa > Chordata > Mammalia > Afrosoricida > Tenrecidae > Echinops > Echinops telfairi. The sequence continues at coordinate 7,745,462 of NW_022103903.1, forward strand.
GTTCCTAATGCAATAGAACAAATAGGTTATTTTACTGTCAGAAGTTATAATCCTAATTGTTAAAGGAGAGGTACTTAATTGGCTAGAGAAGATTATATTAATCATTCAGCAGATTATCCGGGGCATCCCTCAATGTTTTCTCCTATTTTGTGGTAAACGAGAGAAGACTCCAAAAACAAATACAGTCAAGGTCAGACTCCAGAGATAAAATCTTGAATCAGTCTACTAACCAACCTACTAAAACAAAAATGGCTTTATCGGAAGAAAAAACAAACACCAAACAAACAAACAAAAAATTCCCTTCATAATCCTTTCCCCTCAGGTATAAATATGGGTCTGAATGGCTGAAAAAGAGGAAAAGTAAAACTGAAGTGGGCATGGAGGCTTTAATGACATACAAGTTCATTTCAAACATTAAAAAAAGAGAATTGTATGAGCCCCAATAAAATGATTTTAAAAATAAAATAAAGAGAAATATGCATTATTTTCTTCAGAGTTGTGCATCTTATCGATGGCCTTTTAAAAAAATTCCCTTTCCACAAAACTTTAAGAAAGTATTGATAGAGGTGAGCTTTATTATTTATCTGTTAGGTCAGAGCCTATGATTCAACAAGAAAATGAATATATATCATCTGGTTCTACTCAAAGTGACTCATGAGAATTCAGATAAGACAATAAACACATTGTCGCTAGTCATATCCTGTTAACCCGGAGTTGCTGCTAGTACTTTGGAAGTAAACGCGCGCAGAAGACTATGTAGTGGTGCTGAGGGGCAAAAAGCGGAGAGCTGGACGAGACGGAACATCGGTACTCAGAAACATTCTTATCACTCTATAAACTCTTGCCTGAAGCTTAGAAGATGATGTTTGGAAAATACATTTTCCATAATGCTTTCTGAAAGAGCTGTGGTTTGGATGCTAGCACGAGTGACTCTTTTGAGGTCCACCAGTTAGCAAGGAAGCACAGCTATTATTGTTGCTCTTGCAACAGCAGACAGAAGCATGGACTTATATTAAAAAAAAAAAATGTAGTGGCTTCTGGCTATTTCTCCTTAAAATCAGTCACTCCAATGCTTCAGGCAGCACTTCAGAAACCATCATCAGTGATCTCTACCTTCTGAGCTGACTTAGAAATAGAGATTCAGATTAGGGCAAAGCTCATAGTAAACCTGAGATCAACTCCTACAGGCTTCCAACAAATTTGTAAAATAAATTAATAAAAATATAAATAGACCAAGGATATTAAGAAGAAACTATTTAAAATTGCATTGCATATGACCATCAGAATATTTGCTAGTTTCTTTTTGAAAAATCCAGCTCCAGAAAATATATACCTTTCCTCATCCAGAAACAAAGAATCATTAAAGTATTTCTAATAGAGTTTTGTGTGAATTTGACTGGATCAGGCTTCTCAGCGTTTTAACACTTAGGATGTAGTTATCCTCCATAATGAGATCTTAACATAACTTAATCACTTCCTTTATGGGGTCTGCTCTCAGCAGCAAATCAATTGAAAGGACATTTCCTCAGAGGAGTGCTTGCTTCCAATACAAAGAGAGGCTGTGGAAAAGCCTGCTTAGTTTTTGCTTAGTGTGAACTCAGCATGTGGATCACCATCTACCTTCTTTGTGGTAGTTACATAATCTGTTGTCAGTTTGAGAAGATTAAGAGTGAAGGGGTGGAGTTTAGTCTTTTGATCAGGTAACGGCTTGAGGACCTCACTTGGAGGTGCTAAAGAGATAAATAGCTCTTTGGAGGTGGGACACAGCTCACTTCCTTGGAGACTCTCTACTGACAAGACTGTCTCTGCCAGATATTCTCATAGACAAGCCAGATGGAGACAAGCTGATGGCAGCCCAAGCCTTGGAGCTGGAGAAGCCACATGAAGACCTCTGTTAGCACTGAGATGCTTACACGACCACTGGATCCACAAAACTAACCACTCACTGGCCTGTGATTTTCCTGTATTCAGAGTCACTGCATGTGTCTTGTAAGTATGAAGAGGAGTTTATAGATTGGTATCGGACGTATGGGCTAATATTGAACTAAAGGACTTGATCTGGACTGGGCTGGGGTGTTTTCTCAACATCCAATTGCTCTTGTATATAAAGCTCTTTCTTGTAAACACTTAAGTGTCTATGAATTGGTTTCTCTAGTCCACCCAAACTAACACACTCTTACTGTGGGGTCTTGAGTCTGTGGCCAGCTATTTTAATTGCTTGTTGGTCCCAGGAGTGATCCACAGCCAGCCATTGCCATCTTGGATTCATTCACTTAAAAAAGGAACATAATGATGGTATCAGGTGCCCTCAATCAATGTTCAGCTTGGAGTCACTCCTATGTTACAGAGAATCATGAGTTTTCTTGGCAATGCACTTTATGGAAGCAGAAAAAGGGTTCTTCCTCCCACAGAGTTTCTGGGTAGCTTTGATCCACCAAGCTATTGATTCACACTTAATAGTTTGCACCAAGAGGACTCCTTAAGGAGCCTAATACTATTGACTCAAAATAAATGGTACATGAGAAGCACAAATAAGGAAGCAAAATGATGCAAGATTATTTATTGTTAGCCACAATAAAATGGGGGGAATTGTCATAGATTTGATTAAAACTCTTGGTAACTCATGTCAGAGTACAACTGTGCACAAAGGGATAGCTCTTTTGGTTCATTTGTGAGGTGTTTGTTATATGACCTTGGGAACCCAAAGGGGCAGATTTACTCTGCAGTATAGGATTGATATGAGTCTATGAGGTTTATGTTTAAGGCATAATTAATTAGGATTGAGGGGTACAAGGGGTGTTTTTTTAGAAATATATTGTCAAGTCTTCCTTCAAAGAAGCTTCTGAGTGGATTTAAATTGCTAAACATTCACTTGTCAGCTGAGTATGTTAACCATTTGCTTTAGGACTAGGTGTTATATACACAAAATAATAAGGTTAATAATAAAAGTGGACAGAAAAGAAACTTTGCAAAATAACCCACCATGAAAAGTAAAGAAAAAAAGCCAGAATAATATATATAAACATACATATATCAACAGGCATATACACAAAATATTTTATACCATAGTTGATTACGTGTAAAGAAGATTCAAGAATAGCTCCATAAATATAAGGAGAACCAGGAATGATTCAGCAATGAACCAGTAATGATTCCATTGACTTCGCAAGAAATGTAGGGCAGAATAGTCTTTGTTGTAATCACTGTTAAATGTACCCCCAGGTAAGTAACATATTTCATGTACAATTTTTGGATATAATAAAAATAATACTGGAAGATATGTTCTAATGATACATTTGAAAATTGAAAGTATTTTATTTTAATACAGTCTTTGTAGAATTAATCATCTAGTAAATACTTTATCATTGTCATAAAGAAGGACAGTTTTGAGGTTGTGAGGTGCAGAGAGAGAAATTAATTGTGCTGAATTATTAAGATAGTTAGAGGGTAAGTTATTAAGATAGTTCTAAGGGTGCGTGAAGGGACAGTGCAGAGTTATATTGTTATTTTAATTATCTGATTAGAGCATCTGCAGTCTTTTTAGTGTTTTAAAATATATTAAAATGTTAGCTGTTCTATACAGGCAAAGTTCTTGCCTGTTAGGCAAGGTTCACTTTCTGTGATAACTAGGTTTCGGGTCAATTTGGCAATAGCTGTAAGAAGATAGGTGTGAAGTACAACCTCTCATCCAGGTCACAGTTGGGTGGTATCTCCTGGGGCATGTGGCTATTTGATGTCCATGAAAGAGATGCTGCAGAAATTCTCTATTTGCTGGGTGGACTCTACAATTGTCACATTGTAGATTTTACGATTGTCCACTGCTGGTTGATGGGATTTGGGCCACACCACCTTCCTGTCCAAGGAGCCATCTGGGGTCTGCTGTAACATCCGATCCACTAATTCGACTCGGACTCCTCTGGCTGGTGCATCTTCCAGCTTCATAGTTGCCCAACTTCCAAACACCAGCAGCTACACACAACAGGAAAATCCCAACATGACCATCTGACTTGAACTAAACAGTTCCAAAATTATGTGAAATTTTCAATATATTAACTCAAAGTTTGATTTTTTCCCCTTGGCTCTTTGATTTTAAGATATGCTGAGTGTGCTCTTTTCTTTTGGTTTTCTACCTCCTTTTGGTCTTTGCACATTTCCTTGTAATATTTTGATCTGCCTTTGAAGGTTTCTACTTGGTGCTTTTTAAAAAATCATTTTATTGGGGGCTCATACAATTCTTATCACAATCCATACATACATACATACATGGTGTCAAGCACATTTATACATTTGTTGCCATCATCATTCTCAAAACATTTGCTTTCTACTTGACCCCTTGATATCAGCTCTTCATTTCCCCCTCCCTCTCCGCTCCCCCCTCCCTCATGAACCCTTAATAATTTATAAACTATTATTATTTTGTCATATCTTACACTGTCCGACGTCTCCTTTCACCCACTTTTCTGTTGTCCATCCCCCAGGGAGGAGGTTATATGTAGATCCTTGTAATTGGTTCCCTCTTTCTATCCCACCTTCCCTCCATCCTCCAGGTATCGCCACTCTCACCACTGGTCCTGAAGGGATCATCTGTCCTGGATTCCCTGTATTTCCAGTTGCTATCTGTACCAATGTACATCCTCTGGTCTAGCCAGATTTTTAAGGTAGAATTTGGACCATGATAGTGTGGGGGAAGGAAGCATTTAGGAACTAGAGGAACGTTGTATGTTTCATCATTGCTACTCTGTACCCTGACTGGCTCATCAACTCCCTGTGACCCTTCAATAAGGGGGTGACCAGTTGCCTACAGATGGGCTTTGGATTTTCACTCTGTATTCACCCTCATTTACAATGATATGATTTTTTTGTTCTTTGATCCCTGATACCTGATCCCTTCGACACCTCGTGGTCACACAGGCTGGTATGCTTCTTCCATGTGGGATTTGTTGCTTCTGAGCTAGATGGCCACTTTTTTATCTTCAAGCCTTTAAGACCACAGATGCTATATCTATTGATAACCGGGCACCATCTGCTTTCTTCACCACATTTGCTTATGCACACATTTGTCTTCAGCGATCATGTCAGGAAGGTGTGCATCATGGAATGCCAATTTAATAGAACAGTGTTCTTGCATTGAGTAAATACTTGAGTGGAGGTCCATCTGCTGCCTCAATACTAAACCTCCAAATATATGCACGTAGATCTATTTCCCCACCATCCTATATAAATATGCTTACATATATATATGCTGTATTTAGACCTCTATAAATACCCTTTGTCTCCTAGTTCTTTCCTCTCCTTCCTTTTACTTTGCTCTTATCCCACTATCATGTTCAGCCTTCATTTGGTTTCAGTAATTTCTCTCAGTTACATTGCCCTTGCTGAATCCCTAGCAGGCCTCTCACACCCTCTTTGCAACTAACTTTGGATCACTTGTTGCTCCCTTGTCCCTGGGTTGGTCAACACCACCTCTTTACCCCCGCCTTCCTGTCTCCCATGTCCCCCTGAGCCATTGGTCCCGTTGTTTTCTCCTCCCGACTCTTCATCCAGCCCATCTTTATCTAGACAGACCTGCAGAGATAATAATATGCACCAGAAACAAGGCACAGCAAGAGAAAGCAACAAAAAAGAACACAACGATGACAACAAAAAAGAAAACCAATGACACATAAAAGAATGCATTAATTAAATAAAAAGAAAATATTTAAACATTTTAAATAGAAAGAAAAACCTGTAAATAGATCAAGGTCTGACTTTTGATCTCTAGGCGTGTCCTCCAGTCAAGTCTGATGGGGTCCCATGCTCTGGCACCAGAGTCTGTCCTTTGCACTCCCTCGAGAGCTTCCTGCTCTGCTCCTCCCATTGCTCTGCTACACGCCTTTAATGTTTGGCCTCGAGTGTCCCGGGGTCAGTCCGGGCCAATCCCGACACTGAGTCTCCAGTGTTGTCCCCCATAGGGCCATGGGTTAGTGAGGGATGTTGTGTCTCATGGTGGGATTAGCCTTATGGTCCACTCTGTGCATTGGCTGTTCAGAGCCGGGATATCGTCCTCAAGGCCTGGTGGGCCAGGATGTGCTCCACTCTCTCTTCTCATTCATGTGCTTTGATCAGACATCTCCCTCTCCCCTAGCTGCACCTTCAGTGCCTTCCTCTAAAGTAAATTCTTCGGGGGAGAGGGGTCTCTTAGAGCTTTTATCTCATCATTTATTCCGTTGGCTAAGAGGACAAACAAATCTGTCTTGGAAGAAGTACGGCCAGAGTGATTCAAAGATGCAGAGACGGGGAAGCTTTATCTTACATAGTTGGCACATGTTGTCCGGAGAGACCAGTCCCTGGAGAAGGACATCATGCTTGGTAAAGTAAAGGGAACGTGAAAGAGAGGAGGGCCTTGATCGGATAGATTGACACAGTGGCTGCAACAAAGTGCTCGGGCAAAGGAGCAATTGTGAGGATGGCGCAGGACCAGGCAGTGTTTTGTTCTGTTGTGCATGTGGACACTGTGGTAGTTCCATACTTTCATGACACCTTGAAGACATATAAAATTGTACAGGAGGAATCTCGCTTGTCAGTCAGGTTACAGCCTGATGGTACATTCTTGTAAGCAAGGTCTTTTCATAAGGAGGGCCCTGGGAACCCTTCCCCCGCGCCGCCCCCCCACATCCCCCCACACACTCTCTTCATTCTCCTTCTTACTGGCTGACCCTCGTTGCTGCCAGAGCCCTGGAGATGTAGTCACCACTATTGCATTCGCAAGACACATTGCACCCATTAGCCAATGATCATCCTGCAGTCTGCATCATTGCAGAGTGATGAGTCTGAAGAGGGACTTGTGGACTAGTATCAGACTTAGGAACTTGAGCTGGCTTGGGCTGGGATGTTTACAATTACTTCTTCATATAAAGCTTGTTCTGTCTATGAATGTCGCTGGATTTGCTCCTCTAGTCAAACCAGCCTACGACCATCACTGTGGATCTGAACCAACTCAGTAGTACCTAATAACAACAACAAACATTTTGTGAGCCGTTTCTTTTGATATAAACTTCTCTCTCTATCTCCCTCTCTCAGATTTAGAGAGAGATACAGATATATAGATCACTGATTTGCTTTGCTGGGGAACCCAGCTAAACACACTGCTTTACTTCTAGTACCTAACACTGTACTTGTCCTGTGGTGCTTCTTGCCAGTCTAATTAGTTCTAACTCATGCCAATGGCCTTCCGTTTCTGACAATGTTTCAAAGCTGTGCGTGGAATTGTAGTCCTGTGTTTGAATTGTGGTCCTATCAAAGAACATTGAAAATACCCTCCACTACTAAGGAACAAACCAATCTGTCTTCAGGGAAGAGTGTTCCTTAGAGGGAAGGAAGGGGGGATTTCATGTTACATACTTTAGACATGTTGTTAGGAGAGACCAGTCCCTGGAGGAGGATATCTTGCTTGGTAAAGTAGAGGGTCAGTGGAAGAGAGGAAGGTGCTCAAGGAAGCACACTGGCACAATGCCAGCAACAATGGGCTCACATACAGGAATTACAGAATGGCAGAGGACCGGAAAATGTTCCCTTCTGTTGTGCACAGCGTTGCTCTGGATCAGAACTGACCCAATGGATCCTAACGACAACGACAACATAGTGACTGGGAGCCAACAAGACCTCCCTGGAACCGTTATCTCTAAGGAAGCAGACTCCCACGTCTTTCTCCTACAGTTAGGTTGCTAGGTTTGAACCATAGAACTTTAGGTTAGTAGTTGAAAGCTTAGCCTCTGTGTCACCAAGTCTCCTCATATGGTAGGTGCACATTTACTCTTGTTAAATAAAACCTCGATTAGGTGAAACATGGATAATTCCTGTTCTGAATTCAAAAGGGAAAGAAAATATCAGACTAAAAAATATTCCTGAGAGCTTTTGCCCTTTTTTTCTTCCTATGAAGTGAAAATGCACATCTTTATGAAATCAGCATGAATAAGCATTTCACAAAGGGTAACCCAGAGAGCCATAAACATATAGGAAAATTATGATCATTGTTAATATACATAGTGAAAATTAGCTTATCAGTAAGTAATCTTTCACCTATGGTATTGAGAAAATATCTGAAAATACATACAAGTATTTATTTACAATAGCAAACATTTGGGGAAAAAACTCATATTTTCCCATACAATTTAAGACTTTTAATATGTATTGCCAGCATGTCCGGTTTTCCATTTGGTTTGCGGAGTGTTGTATTACAAAGTACTAACCACCCCACATCCATTTACCAGGCAGCTGTGAATACTTATACATTTAAAAAAAAAGCTTTATCTAGCTAACATAGTTAGGGTAATGATATCTAGTCTTTAATTGGAATTTATTGGACTTTCAAAGTATAATTAATTATCAAGCATTGTATTTCTTCCTTGGAAGTTTATATTCATAAAGCTTGTGGATTTTTCTATGAACAATTTCTATAACACACATAATTTATCTGTTTGTTTTTAAAGGATATCTCAACACTTTTCCTGGTATTGTTTTTAAAGGTATATTCCATTGCATTGTCAGTCTTAATCATTTCCTAGTAAATTTTATGATTTTTTTCCCATAGATCTCTTAATTATTTTAATGGAACAAACTATTTATCTGTAGCCTTTCTCACATACATATCCCCAAATTAAAGATATATTCTAGTTATTCTTCATATTCACTTAAAATATTTAAGCAATGCATTGTCTCATTAGAAATAAACATGTAATTATATATAATCAATATTTTTAGAAACAGATTGATCATTTACCTACAAATGTCAATTCTGAATATTTCTTTTAAGTTGGGTTTCTTTGGGGACTGTCTTTGACACATTTTGTTATTACGGTTTGTGGTGTATAGTATGAACTTCTCGTTTCCTTATTTAATATTTTCTGATGTTTACAATAAGTAATGGGTATTACATTCAATGGCTCTTGTGGATTTCTTTTAGTTTTCATTAGCTTCAATTTTAACTTGGCTAAGAGCAATTGCTTATTTCACAGTAGGGTTTGGCCCTGTTCTGACTGATAGTATTGAACTTCTCCATTGTCTCTTTGTACAGCTGTAGTTAATTTGATTTCTGTGCATTGCATCTGGTTGATGTGCATAGTTGTTGAGAAAAGGTATGTCTCTTTTGTTGAAAAAAAGTTATGTGTAAAGAAGATGATGGATTATAGGAGTTCAAAATGAATTGCATTTCTTTCTTGTTGAAAGTGAAGAAGACTTGAAGCACTTGCTGATGAAGATCAATGATTGTAACCTCCAATATGGATAACAACCCGATGTAAAGAAGACCAAAATACTGGCAATTGGACCAATAACATGATAATTGGAAAAACTATTGAAGTTGTCAAGGATTTCCTCGTCTTTGGAACCACAATCAATGTTCATAAAAGCAGCAGTCAAGAGGTCAATGGATGCATTGCATTGAGTAAATCTGCCCTCCTTGACCACATCGGAGTGTTGAAAAGAAGTTACTTTGAGGACTAAAGTGCGCCAAACCCAAGCCATGGTATTTCATTTTATTTATTCTTTTATTAAAAGAGTATTTTATTGGGGGCTCTTACAATTCTTATAACAACCCATACATCAATTGTATCAAGCATATTTGAACATATCTTGCCATCATTCTTTTCGAGACATTTACTTTCTATTGAGCCCTTGGTATCAGTTCCTCTCCTCCGACCCTTGATATATTATAAATTATTATTATTTTCATATCTCACACCATGCACTACCCCTCACCCTCCTCTACCCCTCACCCACCTTTCTGGACTCGCCTAGGACCCCGGGCCACCCCAGGCCTCAAGAGGTGGGTAGACCAGCTCTGAATGGGGACCAGGGTGGCCAACCAGGAGTCCCTTTGGGCAACCTGTGGGAGCCGTGTGCATGTGCATTAGACTGCTCAGAGTCAACCAGCCCTCCCTCCTCCCCCACTGTCTCCCTTCCCTCATGGTTTCTGTGTATACCCCACTCTCTCCACCTTCCCCCCACACTTCTGGTATCACTATTCCCATTTCTGTTCCTGAATTCTGTATGTTATGAGCTCTTATTTCTTATCTGTACCTGTGTACATGATCCTGTCTACCCTGCAGTGTAAAGAAGTACTGGGGAGCTGGGGCAGGGTGGCGGGTGGGGGGGGTGGTGAGGAAGTCTCAAGGAATCAGAGGAATAGTGTGTGTTTTATTAGCACTTTACCGCACCCTGGTTGATTCATCCCTTCCCTGTTGAGCCCTCTGTGGTGTGCTTTTTCCATGTGGGCTTGCTGGTTCTCTGCTAGATGACTGCTTGTTTAACTTCAAGCCTTTAAGACCCCAGACACTATAGCATTTGCTTATGCACCCGTTTTGTCTTCAGCGATTGTGCTGGGAGGGTGAGCATCACAGAATGTCAGTTTCTTGTTGCATTGAGGGCAGGTATGAGCAGAGGCCCGAAGTCCATTCACTACCTCAGTGTTCAGTGTATTGCCATATAAAGATATGTACTAAGGCCACCACCTCTATTTTTATGAATTAATGTATTTACATATGTACACACCTATGCTTATACCTCTATCCATAGTTTTGCTTCCTAGATCATTCCGCTGTTTCCTTTTACCTTCCTCCTGCCACACATCATGCTTGCCTCTTAGTAATTCCTCTCAGCCAGATTGCTGTTGCTCCAACACCCCCAGGATCCCTATGTATTTTAAATTGCTTCCTATGAATGTGAAAGAAGATCTTGTATAGCAGTGGATATGCTTTGGGCTGTACTCAGAAAGGCCTGTGGGCAGTTCAAAACCACCAGCGCCTCCATGGGAGAAAGACTGGGATTTCTATTCCCATAAATAGAAACTCACAAGGGAAGTTCGACCATGTCCTAGGGGGTTGCCAGGAGTCATACGGACCCGATGGCAGTGAGTTTGATATTTGCGTTTTTATGCATGTGAAAGTGGGACCTTGAATAAAGTGGATTAAATAAGGAATTGATGCATTTGAATTATGGTGTTGTCAACCGTAGACTGCCAAAAGGACAAACAAATCCATCTTGAATAAAGTATAGTTGGAGTAGACCTTAGAGGCAAGAATGAGGAGCTTGAGTCTCATATCATTTGGACATGTTGTCAGGAGAGACCAGTCCCTGGAGAAGGGCATCATGCCAGCTAAAGCAGAGGGACAGTAAAGAAAGCAGACGGCCTTAATGAGACTGACACTGGGCTCAAGCCCAGCAGCAATGGTGAGCATGGCTCAGGACCCTGCCGCCGCTCATTATGCTGTACTATGATGGGACTCAAACCAACTCGATGGCACCTCACACCAACGACAAAGAAAAAGCAATGCGCAGAACTGGAAGAATAAACAACCTCGTGGTAAAGAGAGAAACATTGAAGTTGTTGATGATTTGATTTTACTTGGGTCTGCAAGTGATTTCCAAAGATTGTCAATAAATCAAGGATATACAGCTTTTGCACACAGCAATACCTCTTCTAAGCTAGAGGTCACCTATTGCTCTGGTGCTCATCCTCTCAGCCATGTGGTCCCTTAGCCTCTGTTTCTGTGGGCTTGGCAGCCTGCTGACTTTTCTCCTTCCCTGTCTCAGCCCGGTCACTTGGAGTCCACGCCACAGGCTCTTCTACCTCTGCTGCCTCTCACCCGCATTGCTGTTGGTATTTCTTTTTTTCTTTTTCTTTTGGTGATCCCACACAGTAATTTCTCTGTTCCTGCTTCTAAGATGGCATTCTTACACACAGGGAAATGGGAAAGCTGAATTAATTTCCTTTACATCTTATTCCTATGGTCCCACCACCCTAGTCACTGGGTGGGGATTACAAGTCTATGGAAACAAGAACCATACCAAGTAATTTCACTTCACCAAAGATTGATGTAGTCATTTCCCACGATAAGATCTGATATAATGAAATCATTCCAGTGATTATATCTGTCATGTAAAACTAGTCAGCTCAAAGGAAGTTTCCTCAGCATCTTGGCCCCCATCAAATATATTTTGACAAAAGCTCTACTGGTTTTTGCTCACACTGGGCTATGCCGCTGTCTAGTCTTCAAACTCCAGTGCTTGGAACAGGAGCCAGTAGCCTGCTGTATCATCTGTCAGCCTTGGGGTTCATTAGCCTCTGCAGCCTTTGAGTCAGCAGGCTGTTCTCTGATCTGCCAATTTCAACTTTATCCGACTTTGCAGCTATATGAGTGGGGAGAAGCATCCAGTCTGGTGTCTAAAGCATGGTAAGCCTTGGAAAGTTGCCATATTCTACACCTGTGTTAGCCACTTATTTGGCAGAAATCTCTAAGTATGTAAATATTTAAGCTTCTTTGCTTTTTTTCTGTAGATCACTCAGAGTAAGACAAAGGCATTTTTTAAAATATAAATGATGCAAATAGAAATATATGTTTCTCATTTTTCTTTCTTTTACAAAAGAAGAAACCAAGACAGGGAAGTGGAGTGAACGGCTCAGAAGAAGCAAGCTCTCCTGGAAAAGAAGAAGAAGAAGAAAGAAGAAGGAGGAGGAGGAGGAGGAGGAGGAGGAGGAGGAGGAGGAGAGAAAGAAAGAGTTGTAAGCCATTACTACCCTTAGAGCTGAAGGGGTAAGGAAAGGAGCAATTATTAAAGTGACTTAATAAATATAGCTAGTGATTGTTTTATAAATTAGTTTGTGGTAAAATTCCTGCCACCTACTTGGGAAACTTGGTTTTGTGTTCCAGGCCAATGCACCTCCACATAGCTGTGGACTCTTCATCAGTGTAAGCTTGCATTTTACTATGAGGCTGAGGTAGTTACTTTATTGTGCCAATAAACACATGTGGGGTTAATTGAAGGGCAGAGGGATAAATGGTTCAGTGAGCCTCGCCTTTCTAGTTCTCAGGTCTCTTGCTTTCTGATGGTCAGACCAGGGTGCAGCTGCCTTAGCCAGTTCCCTGCTTTAACTGGCAAGGCTCACTTCCTGCAAGACATCCCTGAGGAGAAGCCACATGGACCTACCCTGATGCAGCTCTGGGTGCTGGAGCAGCCATGTGGAGAGCCCTGCCAGCGCTGCAATGTTTATACACTCACTGATTCGGCTTTCCTCCTGCAGTCGGCATCATTGCATCTGTTTAGAGAGATGGAGGAGGACTTTGGGGATTGGTGTTGGACATATGGGTTAATGGGTCAATCTTGGACTTTTGGGTTTGAGCAGCACTGGGTTGGGATGTTTTCTTGATGTGCATTTACCTTTTATATAAAACCCTCACTTATACGTGAATTTCTGTGGATTTGTTTCTCTAATGTCCCCAGACTAACACAAAGGCTAACAGATTTCACTGGAACTTACAGAATAAGACTGATGAGCAAGAAAGTTCTGCACATCTACTTCTGAAAACAACCCAATGAAAACGCTACGGCTCATCATGATACCATGTCCAACTGATCATGCATAGGTTAAAAGAATGGACAGCCTTTTGTTCAGTTGTACATAAAGTTTCCATGTTTCGGAGGTATTTGCTATTGTTGGTAGAAAGAATAACAGAATTCTTGAAAGTAGCTGTGGACACAGGTAGAGAAATACTACCTGAGGAAAAAAAATCAATCTACCAGAAGATGATTATATAGGATTTTTTAAAGTCTGATCTCCTTGTATTTCCCCACCCTCACTGTATCTGGCCATTTCCTTCTGTTTACCAAAATCAAATGGCTACCAGAGTGGAGGAAAATAAAGCAAGAACAGATTGATGAATGAATTAGTCTACACTCCTGAATCTTGTTCTGCCTCACCACCACCAAGGAGCTTTCCAGGCTAACTCTTGCCATGTGACTGACTCAGAGGCATCACCCAACACTTCTGCAGCTCCTTAGTGTGCTGAGACCCTTTCCCTCTTAGGCCAGATGCGCCAGCTGGGGTCAGCCTGTGGTGTATAGAGCAGGGTGGAGAAGATTGGACAGCGAGTTTAGGGGGAGTAAATGAGGACTATCCTGAATCATCCAGTTATATGTAGTACCCTAGTACTACATTCATTTGTCCAAATGTGGCTTCATAGACTCGAAGCTCTATGAACTAAAATGACAAGGCTTCAGCCTCCCACATCTCCCCAAACATAATATAGAAAATACGTAGTGGTTGCATGAAAGGTGGAGTAATCACATTCAAAAAGGCAAAAATTGAAGGAATACAGCAGGCACTGTTTCATGGAAACATGGAAATTTTACTAGGAAGACAGAATGGAATAGTTCTTTTCTGGAGAAAAGGATGTTGCTACATTAAATTCCAATTCTGTTTTCTGAGAAGTCCTACCTGTTTTAGTTGATCCCTGGCTCCACCATGTGGAAGATATCATGTTAATTATCCTCTTTGACCATGCCTTACAAGGAGAGGACTATGTCCTCTATGGGGGTTAAAGAGATTTTCCCATTTATATCTGACCTTTGAAATATTAAGGATAAAATGCAGTTATAAATTTGAAAGCCTCACATGCTTTTTAGACTAGACTTAAGATTTCTACAAAAACTACATACATTTAAGAAGCTTGATGGTTTTATTCTTTTTCTTTTGGATGTAGGTTTGTGCTGATAACAAGAACCATAAAATCTATACATTTATTCTTTTTTACCCTCCAGTTACTCTTTCTCTTCCTGTAATCATGATTACCTTAAGGCTGTAAGGCTAGAGTGAGTAGGTGACACCTGGAATTTGATGCTTGCATTCAGGTTTTATTTTCAGACAGAGGGTGTACAAGATGCTACATAATGATTTTAAGTTTTCGCCTAGACTTGTTTAATCAAGTAATATGTTTACTAGCTGTTGTTTAGGTCTAGAAGTGATACATTGTTTAAAGTTTGCAAGGCATTGGATTTCTAGAATCTCAATTGCCTTTCACTTTTGCTTGCAAATTGAATTCAAGTTATTTCTAACTTTATACTTATTTTGTGATAGGCTATAAATGTATCCAATAATACATCACATCCTATTAGATTTTACATTTCCACTTCTTTCTACACAAGCACATATTTATTACCCATATGGCCTAACTCTCAAATTATCTAGGTTAGCAATTTCACTCCATTTCTTAGTTGCCTAATGATAATGTGAAACAAATCCCAGAGGTCGGTATCTTGAAAGAATGAAAATAGTATTTTCTAACCATTTTTAGAGGCCATAATCCTAAATCAGTTTCTTGATCATGTTGGTTCTTTCTCTGTAGCCGTCGATGTTCCTTGGTAGCTTGGCATTCCTTGCCTTATAGGCTTCCTCGTATAGCATCTGCATTGTGTGTGCTTGTGATTGGATCTCTTATGCTCATAAGTGATTCAGTTTTAATCGTTTGTATCACTATAACCTAATTAGCAAAGTAAAAGAGAAGCCAAATAACTACAATGACAAAGTATCAAAAATGATTTCTAAACAGAATCACATCTATAGAATTCTGTAACACTTCAGTAAGAGAAAAACAAATAACTCATTTAAAAAGTAGGCAAAAAATAGGAACAGTTCACCAAAAATGGAATTCAAATGGCTAACAAACACACATGCGCACATAAATACAAAATGCGCACATAAACACAAAATGCTATGATCATTATCCATCTCAGAGGTGCAAATCAAAATGATGAGATATCACTTTACCCAGGTGATAGCTATATTCAAAATACCTAAGCAAACAACAAATGCTGAAGAGGATGCAAAGAGATTGGAACTTTCATACACTGTTGGTGAGTTTGTAAACATGTACAACCATTGTTGAAAATGATGTGGCAATTCCTAAAACAACTTGGAATATAAATTCTATATGACTTAACAATACCTCTCTCTGCTGGTTATATACACCTAAGAAGTAAGATTCACAGCACAAACAGATATATGCTCTCTCTTGTTCATCACAGCATGTTCACAACAGCAAACAGCTAGAAACAGTCCAAACACCCATCAGTAGAAGAATGGATGAAGAAACTCTGGTACATACACAATGGAATAATATGCATCCCTGAAAAAGAGTAATGAGACCACAAACCACTTCATGACGTACATGGACCTGGAAACTATTATGCTGAGTGAAATTAGTAAATCACCTATGGGAAAATATTGTATGAGGCCACTATTATAAGCATAAATGGCAAGACAAAGGCAGGCATGTGTTCTCAGCTCATGTAATCGTATAATCCATTCTCCCAAGCAATGAGTTGGTGTGCTTCCCTAATGCACATAAACCTTATTTGTACATCTTAAAAATTATTTTAACAGAGACAGTCTTGCCTTAGCTGGGGTCAGTTTCTAATGCATATAAACCTTATTTATACATCTTAAAAATTATTTTAACAGAGAAAGTCTTGCCTTAGCTGGGGTCAGTTTCTCATATTGGGGATAGAGGGCTAGGACCAATCAGTGACTGCCATAAAACATTGTTCCACAGTTAAATCAACAGACATTCTACAAGGATGTTAAGATAGCCTTCATGTAAATTCAGATTCAGAGGTGTGAAAGACATGTCTGTTTCCATGAATGAGATTTCACTTCTGCTGATGGATGGGTAAGCCAGGAGGAGCAATTGGGAAAAAATGCCATTAGGAACAAATGCTTAACATTACTTATAAACCCGCCAATTGAAGAATATATCTGGTATTATATTTGTAATCAGACACTTTTTGACTGAGTTTCTGTCTAACCCCTGGTGACCCTGACTTCATGCTATAAATAATCAGGACTTTAGGTTTTGTCATTTTGAGGTCCCTAGCATCCTTCATTAGCCACAAGAGAAGGATCTGATTTGAAAACCCCATTTATCAAACTGGTCTTTGCCTTAAACTTACCTGTGGCAGGTTAAAGGAACTGAAATAATATGATAGAATTAAGGCTAAAATGTCTTAGTGAGATAGTTAACGTTTATCATGCTAACATGGCCAGTGAACATATGTGGGATTAATTGAAGGGCGAAGAGATAAATGGATAAACTAGCCTTGCCTTTCTTGTCTCTTGCTCTTTGATCATCGGACCAGTGTGCAGCTGCCTTATTGTTCTGTGCTTCAGTTTGCAAGCTACACTACCTGTGGGACACCTAACCCGTGGGCTGTGTTGCTGTAATTTGAGGTTCCTTCAAGACCTGCTTTGCCACACCATTGGAGTTTACATCTCTTGAGCTGGGGATTGTCGGACACTGTCATCTGGCTGACTGTTGGTGACCTGCCTTGCTGTTTGCTGCCTGTGCCCGGATAGCCTGAATTGCTCTACAGAGGACTTACCCAACAGCCCTCAACACTTGAAGGACTGCCAGTGTCTCACAACTGTCTCACGGGAGTGAGTTGCACTGAGCCGTTTGTACTGCTTTATAATTTAATTAACTGTTTATTTCTTATGTTATCTATCTATATAAGTATATATATATATATGTATGTATAATTATTAATATTTTGGTTTTGTTTCTCTAGAGAACCCTTTCTAACCTACTTAGTGTGAGAAGAAGCAAATGACTATGATCCCAAGGTGTTGAACTTGAAATCGTGGGACTTTGCTTTCAGGTTCCTCAATAAATGTCAATTTAAGACATTACCATGTACTTGCTATTTTTATACTCTTTGCTTATATATGACATGCCTTAATACAGCAGGTATAGCTTGGCCTTTGTGAATGAGCGTAACAGAAAGTTTTATCCTACATCCAACCTTCATTGTTTACATACCATCCAGTCATTTAAGTTTTCAATCTTTACAAGTCAAAAATCTATGCTTTCAGTTTCAAAAGTTGTCTTATACATGCATACTTTCCTCAGCAGTATTTTAAATTAATGATACTCTAAATAGAATTGCTGGCTAAATTAATGATACTTTAAATAGAATTACTGTATGTCCCATGGGGATGATTTATAACATACCCCCCAAAAAAGGACAAGGATGTCACTGAAGTGGATGAGGGACACATATAAACTGTAAATACATGAACAATTTTGAACTTGCACTCAATGAATCCCTAATCTAAGGACAATCAGTTCTTATGACATTGCACTACTTTATACTTGCCTTATTCATGAAGATATGAATGCTGTAGTAAACATAGTGAGGAAATCAGATGGTGCTGGTTATGAGAAAAAAATATATATAATAGTGTTTGCAATATTAAAGGCTTGTGTGAAAACAAGAAACTATCTACGTAAGGCATAAGCTAAATCCACATGGAAGAAGCAGACAGGCCTATGTGATCCAAGAATTGTAAATAATATAATCCAAGAGAGCAAGAGGGAACTGTAGTGGTATTTAAATTCTGAACAGTCAGTTTGCAGAAGGCTATGGATGATGGTGAAATCCCCAAATCCATTTGTAGAGTTTCCCTGTGAATTAATCCTCCAGAAAATCTCCTCGGACCATTGATCCATGTAAATAATCTTGCCCTCAGACAGAGTGCATTTGAAAGTAGTTTGGTGCAGATATATTTGAACTAAATTTGAACACTTTGTCATTCTTTCTACCATTTGACAATTTTTTTATCGGTTCTCATATATAGTATATTCCACTTTATTTTTCTGTGGCCGATTTTATTGCAGTTGTTGGGTTTGGGTTCTTGTGTTTCTTTATATGTAATCTCCAAAATTGAAATCAAATCATTGCCATCATGTTGATGCAGTCTTTCTGCTATGCACAGCAGCTGGTGGATTCAAATTTCTAGCACAGATTGCAGCCAATGTGCAGTCACTACCAGGGCTCCTTCTGTCTAGGATAGGAAATTCACAGAGACAGTGTCTGGATTAATAGCTTCTCAGAGTTATGTCAGGGAGGTTGTGGGGAAACTGGGGTCTAATAGTGAAGAGTACAAGAATGCAGAACCTGTTGTAAAATTGATTGTAGTATTAATTGCACAATCCTTTAAATATATATTTTCCCCCATTTGTTTGTCATGAACTTGTATGTCACTGAAGACTCCAAGCCCATTTTACTTCCCCTCCCTTGTTAGCCATTCAGAGCAATATTTAGAGCTAAAGTGTGAAGAATCTAGAGGGTTGTTTTTTTAATTTTTGGAGCAATTTTAATTTAATATTTTTCCTTTTAAATTCTCCCTTTTTTGCACACATACTCTCCATTCCTCTCTTATTTTAATATGTTTAAGCCCATTGAATTGTATGGTATGATTTATATGTCAATAAACTGTTGTCTAAAGATAAAGAAAAACCTTTGAATTGTGTGATCTAAATGGAAAAAATGTTTTGTATAAGTATTAGATCTCAACAAATCTCCTACATTAAAATATCAATGAGAGATGGAAAGAAGGGAAAATAGTGGATTAAATAAACAGGCTATGCAGTGAGGGAAACCCAACATTATATTGAATAGTGTTATCTCTCAGCACAACTACACACAAAGCCTTAGATGTCAAATGTTTGCCATATGGCGCTTGGAACCTGAAACGTTTAAAAGGAAACATGTAAATTGAATGATTTCATGATGTGACACTTACCTGTTGGTCATGTACTATGATGATGAGCAGGACCAATTGTTACAAACTAAATGGAACTATAGTAATGTATAATTTGATGTATGTAACTATTCTAATGTACTTGTTTGAATGTTTTTCAGCTAATATTTACTAAAAAGAATTCGGGTGGAGATTTCCAGTAATTATTCTCTGAAGAGCCATCAAACTGTGAGATATGCAAATACTGGTTCAGTGATCCTTGTATAACCATAAACCTTAATAATCAAATACTTAGAATGATTCACACCTACAGTAGACAAATTTTAGCAACCGTGTGTCCATTATGCAATAATGCGCAGTGTACAAATAGAGATCATCCACTTTTTATGGGTATAAAGCTATAAAACTAGATAAGATGAAACAATGGTTTCTGATGGGAATAAAGTAGTAAAGTTTACATGGTGTACTCTGTGGTAGTTGTATAATCTGTTGTCAATTTGAGAGGATTACAAGTGAAGGGGTGGAGTCCAGCCTGTCAATCATTGTATAGCTATTGAGGTCTCTGTGTGGGAATGGACTTCCCCTGAGAATTCTGGGAACTCCTGAATTTCCCAAGACACATGGCACCACGCTGATATAGCCGGTGACCTTTGGAGCCAAAGAAGCCACATGGAGAGCCCTTCCAGCGCCGAAAGGCTTACAACACCACTGGATCCACAAGACTTCCCACCCACTAGCCTGTGTTCTTCCTGTATTCAGTGTCATTGCTTGTGTGAGTTTGAGAGGATTTTATAGATCGGTATCAGATATATGGGCTAATATCAGACTTGTGGACTTGATATCGACTGGGCAGGGATGTCTTCTCAATACTCAATTGCTTTTGTATATAGAGCTCTTTGTTATACACATATCAGTGTCAATAGATTTGTTTCTCTAGTCTATCTGGCCTAACACATTATGGTATCTTGAGAGTGTATATGTATATTTTGAGCTCAGGGGCCAAATTTTCCCCTTGAAATTCTCAGAGCTGCTTTTTGAAAATGGCTAGCAGAAGGTCAAAATACCTGACAGAAACCCTGGATCTGGCTTGATACTCACAAGAGGCCTAATCCCATATTTTTGTATAAATAGACTAGTTTGGATAACGATTTAGATAAGCTACATAGGACTGAACTTGACTGTTAGAAGAATTGAGTTTAGCATATGATTCTACCTTGTTCATATTGATTCCTAGAGAGCTTTTAAATACACTTGTCTTCAGCCATTAAAATTGGATGCTTAAATGGGTTTAAGAGACACCTGCAAAGAAGACTCTGAAATGATAAGCCCCACCCACTACATTGGAGTACTCAGCATATTTGCATTCCAAGAGATCAACCTAAGGACAAGATTGACAGATTGAAGGAAAAAAGGAAGTCTTTGGATTTTGGAATTTTGAACTATTGGTTTGTGTCAGTACCTGGAAAAAAATCTGGGACGATAAAGAAAACTCCTCTCTAGAATTGATCATTAAAGGGAGCCTGTGGGCAGACTGAAATGCTTCCTAGGTGGCCACCTGGATCCACTTGTTGAGTGGAAATGGGAGAAATGCACCAATAAAGAGATGGGTTGAGTCTGGTCACTGACACCCATGGATTTGGTTACAGGAACTAGAGGAGAAGATGTGAGCTGGTTGACTACACTGAAGTTCTTGAGCTAGCATGGGACCATGGTCTAAAGGTAAGGAAAGCAATGGACACCCTAGTGAGGCTACGGTGAGGCAGACCACATTGAGTTGACAAGAACCTGACCAGATGAAGAGATTTTTGAACCTGTGAACTGGTGCATATTGTTGCTAACTTTATAGATGGCCTGTTCTGATTTGACTTTGATTATGGATGCAGATTTCACAAGGTTCCAACCAGAATGAAGATTCTTCACGTCAAAGATTATGACTGCACTGGGTTGATGGGTTGATACAGTGGGCAGTATAGAAATTGGATACCCAAAATTGGGGGATGAAAGCATGAAGTGGTTTGGCTTATGAACTTTCATAGGCAAAGGAGTATATTCATAGGACTATAGGATTAAGGTGTAGGTGTTCACATAAGTATAGACTATTATTGTTTTATTCACTTATAGAATTTATGTTTAAATTAAGGTGGCACATACATATTGAATTGTATGTATTTTAGCTTTATCCTGTTAGGTACAGATATGACTTTTTTATTGGTTGTTTTAAAATTATATATAGCTAAAACATTATGTGAAAGTGTTAAATTGACAAGGGGTGATCTGTGGTAGTTATATAATCTGTTGTCCATTTGGCCTTCCACTGAGGATTCAGAGAACTCTGGTAGTTCCTCCTTGGAGGCAGGAGACACTTTCTCTCTCTCTCTCTCTCTCTCTCTCTCTCTCTCTCTCCCCACTCCCTGAGAGATGCCCTACTGACAGAGCCCCACCAGTGCTGAGATGCTCACAACGCTTTGCACCCACTGCCCTGTGAGCTTCCTACATTCAGTGTCATTGCATGAGTCTGAAGAGGACTTTATAGATTGGTATCGGACATATGGGCTAATGTTGAACTTATGGACTTATCTGGACTGGGCAGGGATGCCTTCTTAATACTCAATTGCTCTTTATATAAAGTTCTTTGTATACACATGAGTGTCTATGAGTTTGTTTCTCTAGTCTACCCAGCCTAACACACACTCCTATCTCCACAGAGACTGAGCCCTCCGAGGATGAGGAAAGCTGAAGGAGGCACTATAATATGGAAGAAATTCTAAGAATGACTATTCACAAGAAAATGATTGTCGGGGAGAATATACATCAGTTGTAACAGAGATGACTGGTGTCCCAGCTAAAGGAAGCAGCAAGAAAAACAATTTCAAGTTTAAGCAAATTTAATAAAATGCTGAGTAGAAATATATAAAGTGATTAAAAATGGTTACAAATGTCTTAAACACTTTTTGAAAGAAGTGAAGAAACAATTATATAGTTTTACCTTTTAATTTCAAAGAGAATAATTGGGAAAGTAAAAATTTAAGAAATTCTTGATAAAATAAATTGCAAATTGGCAAAGCTTTCTAAAAAGCCATTTGCTCTGAAATGTTACAACTTTGAAATGAGCATAATGATCATTAAAGATTAACAATTTAAGAAACCCAGTTTGTGTTTTTTTGTTGTTTTCTCTTTTCAGAGCTTACAAAAAAAATAAAAGCTTAATGGAAGCTATATGGAAGAAAATGTCAACACAAATTTAGGAACATTAAGAAGAAAACAGTATAAAACAAATTGAAAACTTAGTAAAACAGCGCATATTATATTTTAAAGTTATTTTTATTTTAATAAAGAATGAGGGAGATGAGGTAATCAGTAGTGGGAGAAGATATGTAAAGTATGTGTGCATACAAATATGTGCCTACTATGTGCTGATATATCATTTCAAGATGAGGATAAAAATGAAGTAATTTCATTTGTACATAAACCAAAACTAAAACCTATCCTCCTTGAAAATAAAATGTATTGTATGTCACAAAATACTGGAGAACAATTTTTCTTATTGCAACCAGATATAAAATTGAACAAAACAACAATTATATCAGTACCACTGCTACAAATACTATACTAGGAAGGCCTTCAAAATTTTATGGAAAGATAGATTTAATAGAGAGAGAATTTTTTTTCATGAACTCATATACCCTTTATCTTTCTATCAATCCTGTTGCTTTATTGATCAGTCTCCCTGCCATTTCATATATTTTTATATTCTCATTTAATGGCTATTGGCAGGGCATATGGTGTTGTACTATCCACTTAATGTCCAAATTTAAAACAAGAGTCGATATACATTTTACATTTAAGGTGTTATATACTACTCTCATGATAAACATATAAAAGGAGATGGAAGCTTGCCTTTTCCTTTGGTTTTCAGAGAAGTATGTAAACACGCTTGAGATTTCATGCATGGAGATGAATAAAGAAACTTGCAGGAATGCATTTTAAGATGTAGGTTAGCCAAGGCACTGCTACAAAGTTATAATCCAATAAAGCTTCACTGTATTTAGAACCTGTTTGGTAGTTTTATTGGTTTTGTTTTCGCTATGAGTCAATTCCTCTGTGGCTATTCCAAGGGATCCGATGTTGGGTTTCTGAAATTGTAAATATTTACAGCAGCAGAAAGCTTTGTCTTTCTATCACTGACCTAATGGCATGTTTGAACCACCAACCTTGGAGTCAGCAACCTGGTTCCTAACCCACAGAACCACTAGGGTTCATTTAATTTATAAAACATCTGGAACTATTGCACAATTTTCAGAATCTATTACAATGAGTCACCTGATGTGATTTCAGATGGCTAGGGTAAAATTCTTCTTTTAAAATGGCATAGAAGGATATTCTTTTAAAAATGCTTAAGTAATTTTCCCAGAAGAAAAAAATTAGTATCTTAAAATGTAATTTAAAAGGAATAGTTTTCTTCAGCCATACTGCACACAATTCTGGTAAGTGAACGGTTTGGCCAACAAAATAGATATGGGAACCCTTTGTTTTCTGTCCCCTTTCACAGTGAGACTTTCATGACTAAACGTCCATCAAGTGCCTGTGAATACAGGATAGAGAAGAAGTAAAGATTTGGGGAAAAGAACTTTCATTCAATAATCTACATACTCAATATTCATTAGCAATTATCTTCAAGCAACGTAGGAAGAGGAGTAGGTAAAGTGCATGCTTATACAACAAAGAGCGCCCAGATTCTCTTTTGTCTTTGATCATACATTTATTGTTGGAATAGGATGTTTTCAAAGAAAGAAAGAAAAAATTAAAGAATAAACAGGTATGGAAGGGGAGGAAATAAAAGAAACCAATACCACCAGCTCTCCACAATTAACATATTTATGAAAGTCTTATATCATCCTCGAAACTCATTATATGTCTCAAGCCAATACTCATTGTCCCCCAGTATTACCACAAGTTCCAAATTCTGATTTGTTCAGACACTTCTTTCACTCCACTCTGTCCAGATTCTCTTTACAAGAGATCTGTCTGTTTCCTCGAGCTGCTACAACAGAAGTGCCACAGATGTACGGCTTTAAGAACCAGAGATTTATTTCCTCATAGTTAAGCAGCTTGAAGTATAAGGGACGGTTTTTCCTTATTATTAGCTCTAGGAGAAACTCTTTGTCTTGCTTTTGCTTTGTTTCTCTCATCCTCATTGAATTTCATATGGTATATATCCAGTGGTGGAATTCCACTAATTTAACAACCAGTCTGCTCCCCTAACAACTGTTTTAAGTAAAAAAATAAAAAAGATATACTGAAAGGTAGTTTATTATTTCATACAGTTAATACTTCAGAACAATAAAAGAGGTACACAAACTAGATTATTTTATGTTTTAAAATATTAATGAAATAGCTATATGTTAAGAATTAAGGTCGCAGATGGACATTGGGCTTCGACTCAAGTACTCCCTTAGCACAAAACACTTTGTTCTAACAATCCGGCATTCTGTGATGCTGACCTTCCTGATGACACGATCACTGAAGACAAAGGTGTGCATAAGCAAATGTGGTGAAGAAAGCTGATGGTGCCCAGCTATCAAAATATATAGCATCTGGAGTCTTAAAGCCTTGAAAATAAAGAAGCAGCCATCTAGCTGAGAAGCAACAAAGCCCACATGGAAGAAGCACACCAGCCTGTGTGATCATGAGGTGTCAATGAGCTCAGGTGTCAGGCATTTAAGACCCAGAACAAAATCATACCTAATATGAATTGAGGGGGGGGGTGTGTGGAGTGGAGATCCAAAGCCCATCTGTAGACAATTGGACATCCCTTCCTAGAGGGGTCACAGGGAAGAGATGAACCAGTCAGGGTGCAGTGTAGCACTGATGAAACACACAACTTTCCTCTAGCTCTTTGGTGCTTCCTTCACCCCACTATCATGACCTCAATTCTACCTTACAAATAGGATTAGACAAGAAAATGCACACTGCTACAGATAAGAGCCCAAATTACAAGGAATTCAGGATAGGTAAACCCCTCAAGGCCAACAATGAGAGTAGAGATATCAGGAGGATTAGGGGATGGTGGGGGGAGAAAGGGGGAATCGATCACAAGGATCAACCTATACCTCCCTCCCAGTGGGATAAACAAGGGAAATGTTGGTGAGGGGTGACAGAGGATGATGGAAGATATGACAATAATAATCTATAACTTATTAAGGGTTCATGAGGGAGGGTGGGCAGGGGAGGGAAGAGGAAGAAATGGGGAGTTGATATCAGGGGCTCAGGTGGAAGAGAATGTTTTGAAAATGATAATAGCAACATATGTGCAAATGTGCTTGACAAACTGGATGAATATATGGATTATGATAAGAGATGTAAGCACCCCACAAAAAGTGTTTTTTCTCTAAAGAACAAAAACAGAGGGGTGTGAGTAAAAGAGTATTAGAGTAGAGACTACAGCCTCTACCTATAGAAAAGTTCCTTTAAGATGTAAATGCTGAGACAATGTATGTATGTATGTATGTATGTATGTATGTGATTAGAGCTGTATGAGCCACCAATAAAATGATTAAAAATATCTTAATGAAAAATATCAAATAATAACTTACAAAAAAACAATAAACCTGTTATTTAAGATATTGCCATATTGCTTCTTGATGTCCTCACTTGCAATATTCTTCATTTTAACCAAGTATCATTAGCTTTGTGATTTATCCTTAATTTTTTTTTCATTGTAGTAGTAGGGTCCCATTCCTTTAAAGGTAGGTCAGTTAGACAATAGTGATTGTGTTTAATAGATCAGAAACTGGCAGCTTCTCTTCTCTGAACATATTATGTTCATCTTTGACAAAACCTCTTTCCACTTCTGCTGAACACACAGCAACTGTTCTGATTGTATTTATGGCTCTTTGAACACTTTGAGGGATTGCATAATTCACTCAGAGGATCTTGGAATTTGGGACATAACACAGAGCAGAAAGAAGGACAGTGTGTCACCCTCTGGCTATTTGGCTTTCGCCCCACCCCCACCCCGGCAGAATTGTACATGTACTACCGCAATATGTTTTCAGAAATTCTTTTTCTGTATGAAACCCTTGACATCATCACCTCTTCGCCCTGCCACCAACTCTATGTTCCCCTCCCCCCCAAAATCCTCATACCACCTGCTGACTCTATAGGTTCATCAGTCCTGGTTTTCATACACCAAAAAATGAAAAGAAAAAAAAAACAATTACCACAATGTCAAGAGTGACCCCAGTGACATAGCATTCCTGAGATGCCCCCTAATATGTACAATCAGAAACCAATCAAAGCAATATAATCCCCCAATACATAAGATTTTGGATACCAGATCAGGTCCAGCATGCATCATAGGGGGAATATGTTGACAACTTTTAACTTACCAAGTCACGTTTCTGCCTTTGATCTTTCATACCTACGGATGGAATGAAACTTACAACAGGTTCTGAGAAGACACTGTTGCACAGATGAACATCAAAAGAGTAAGGAATATAAAGTTCTGATTTCCACTTGGGCTGCATGCCTTGGAAAGAACCGATCACTAGTGCCATTTAACAACTGGATCATGGAACTCAACAAAAATTAGGTATTGATTCTGTCCAATCTATGTGAGCGGGCTGAATCCCACCATTGCCTATATCTTCCCTTCCATTTGTGCTGGCTGTGCTTAATCTGTCCTATTTACATTTCATATACTTAAGACACCCTACCCTTATAGTCTCAGTAATATAACAAAAAATCCTATTCTGAAATGGGATAATATTCACTGGTTTGGGGGTAGCTTAGCCTGAAATCTCTGGAGAAATGGTATCTAGAGATAGATGTTTACAGATGTCTATATCAAAAGAGAGAGAAATTTATGTCAAGATAATGGCTCAAGCAGTTATAGAGGGAGCAAATCTAGTTTAAATCAATACTGATTTCAAATCCATGGGTCAGATGTTAAGCTAGATGCTTCTCCTGATTTGCATAATTTCAGGGTTCATAAACCCAAGATCAGCAGCAACACCACTACAGGCTGGTAGCTATGGAGGCAGAGGAATCTAAGGTCAGAAGGTCAGGCTTGTGACTGGAAAGGTAAATGAACCCTGGGTTGGCATGCCAGGTGGCAAGTGGGATGTCAGGTGACTGATGGCACCCATGATTGGCAGGCAATATGGCAGGCCATAGAGTCACATCCAAAGGACTGGAAATCAATGAACCCAATGCAGGATCCAGATCCAGCAAACAGCAGCAATCTTATCTGCAGGGTCTACTTATATAGGAAGTAGATTACATCCCCTCAAGGAGATTTCTTATTAATTTCCTGGGAGCTGTGACCTGAGTAAGAGGGATGCACTCTATCCTATTCTTGCCACTGCTTTGTTGCTTGCAGCATATCCCATTATGGAATTGATTACACTGTGTAAGGTCACATCATAGGGATTACTAGGCCTCAGCTGCTAAAATCCTAAGAATTCTGGCCCATCCAAGGTGACACCAAACCTGTCTATCACAAGGGGGTTGACATTTACAACACATATTTTAGGGAGACAAATCCAGTTCATGACAAGAACTTTCTTACTCTGCAGTGTCATGAAGATTTATGATAAACTTTAGGTGTCTCAACTCACTTATTAGAACCATGCTAGAAAAAGATGGATTTTTGAGGAATCCCAAAGCATTTTAGAATGTATTCTTTTTAGCTAAGGCTGTAGCATATGGCAATTTATTTCTCTGGTTCTTCCAATTATCCTACTGTGCTTCAGGTACATTTTTTTAAAACACAAAATAGCTCAAATGAGCTAACCTGGGAGATTAGTTGTTATGTATGGTGCTTTATATGGGAAATATATTTCTACATTTCATGAAAGTTTCTTTAAAATTATTTGTTAGGAGACATACACCTATTTCATTCCTGGTTTCTACTTGCCTCGCTGCTGCTTTAGTAATCTTGACCACTGCGATTTGCAATATTTCTGGCCTTTATTTATTTATTTTTATCACCCTTCTGCTTTTTCTACAAGTCCTAGTGGCTTGTTGGGCTGCTAACTGCAACATCAGCACTTTGACTCCACTAACCACTGTGCCTGAGAAAGATGACGAGCTGTGCTCTCATAAATATTTATAGCCTCGGAAAACCCTGGGAGCAGTTCTAGTCTGCACTATAGGTGACTAGGAGCCAGGAGTCACTCAATGGCAGGGGGTTGGGTTGAGTTTGGATTTTGCTTATTCTCTCTGCCTTAATAGGATTTTGAATGAATTGGTTGGGCACCCTTAACTGTTTTAAAACTTTTGTCCCCATCTTTGGATAAACATGCCCTCTAAACACTGCTGCTCCTTGTACTAAGCGTGGTCACTTATTGTGTCCTCTCATGAACACACATAAACAACCCTAGCCAACTTACTTCCTCAACTTATGTTTAATTAGATTTAAGGCTGCTGTAATGGTCTCTAGTGTCTTTACAATTTATCTTGTCAATCTGGTTTGAGTTTAAGCTGACAGGGAAGAGAAATACTGAAGTCTCCTAAATGACCCTGGATGTTGGATTATAATTAATGCCTACTCGGAAACAAAGCAAAAAAAGATAACAAATTGGGAAAAAATACAAAGGGGAAAGGTCTTTGTGGGACCAGGATATGTGGTTTTTGGCTTTGAAATTGTGACCTCAATGTATATGGGGACTTATATGATTAATCATTCAACTAGAACAAGGGCATACTGCATGGTTTAAAATGAAGAAAGATGTGTGTGAGGATTGAGAGCATACTCAAGCTCTGTTGTATGTTCTGCAAATCATCCTAGAAACTAGACCAGGGGAAGAAGAATTCAGCATCAGCATTGGAGAAAAGCTCACTAACAACCTGCAAGATGTAAATAACACAACCTTGCTTGCTGAAAGCCAAGAGAGCTTGAAGCACTTAGAGATCTTCATCAAAGACTCTAGTCTTTGGAATGATTATAGCTTAATGTAAAGAAAACAGAAATCCTCACAGCGAGACTCACAGACAAGTTCATGGTAGATGAAAAAAAGATGGAGATTGTCAGGGATTTTATTTTACATGACCCCACACGCAACACTCATGGAGACAGCAGTCAAGAAATCAAACGATCTACTGCATTGGCCAAAGCTCTGCTCAGGACCTCTTGAAAGTGCTAAAGAACCAAGGATGAACATGTGCCTGCCCTGTAAAAATGAAACCCACGGTCATGAAGCCAATTTCACCTCTTGGTGGCCTTATCGTGCAGAGTAGAACTGCCCCTGTGGATTTCTGGGGTTATAAATCTTTATGGGAGAAGAGAGCCCCCATTTTTCTCCAGTGAATTTTCTAGTGGGTTCAAACTGTTCACCTTGGGGTTAGCAGCTTGAGGCATAACGCAATCCAAAGTATTTTCAATCACCTTATTTGAATGTGAAAGTTGGATCCCAAATAAGGAAGCTTGGAGACAAATTGATGTATTTTACTGTTGGTGTCTGTCTAAAAAATTGAAAGTACCACGAACTGCCAGGAGAATAAATCTATCTATTTGTCTTGGAGGAAGTATAGTTCTTATTCGCAAGGACGGTAAAACGTCCTTTCACATACTTTGAACACAGTACCAGAAAAACCAAAGTTCTTGGGAAAGGACAGCAGGCTTGGCAGGGCAGAGGGTCAGTGCGGAAAGGAAGACTGTCAATGAGAGTGATTGGCACGGTGGCTGAACAATAGGCTCAACAATAACAATTGTGAGGATGGTGAAGAACAGGGCTGCCTTGATTTCTGTTGTCCTAGGATCCACGCAAGTTTACTTACTCAACACACCCACTGCCATCAGGTCAATGCTGACTCGGCGTGACGCTCCGTGGGTTTCTGAGACGATAACTGTTTACGCAAATAGAAAGCCCAGTCTTGTCTCTTCTCTTCTTTTCTTCCTCTTCTCTATCTATTAAGGGAAATGGGCATATACAATGGAACTGTTGGCTTTTAGCTTCTGTGATTCGCACAATAGGCATTAGGACAGAAGCCATCTTGGCAAATGGCAGCCAGCATGAAAAACTACCGAGGAAAGACAAGGGTGGGCTTACTGCCACAGGTAGGTGCCATCCAGTCAGTTCTGAATCATTGCGACCCTGTGCACAAAAGAACGACACCCTGCCCAGTTCTGCACTATCTTCACAATGCTTCGTATTGTGGCCGGTGGGTCACTATTCCTCTTTTTCCCTGCTCTACTACTTTACAAAGCATGCTATCCTTCTCCAGGGACTGTGCTCTGCTGACAACATAGCCAAAGTATATGACACAAAAGTCTTACCTCTGAGCAGGTAATGGATCTCAGCAAAAGCTTGACTGCCCTTGACCAAATATTAAGGACTTTAGGATCCATCCAGGCTGCTTGTGCAGTTTGATCTTGAACTACATTTAGAATATATACGCTGGCAGTCAGGGCCTTAGCAGATGCCTTGGCAGATGCGGGTAGATCACATAGACCTTAGTAAGCAGGCACAGTGGAGACAAATACACAATTAAAAGGAAAAGAGTGTCTTTACGGGCCATTTAGGCATTGGTTGGCAGAACAATGTTTGCTGCTTTGAAACTACACGGCAGCTGAATCCCATGTGTGCGAGCAGCATTTGTCAGGTTCTAGCTTGAAACTGTGAGTTCCAGATCTAAGACCGTAGTGTTGGATCGGCTCCACCGCTTCTGTTGAGTCTTTCTGAACTGAAGAATAAAATGAGAGCAAAGGGACTGGTAAAACACTAGGAAAGCAAGACAAAAAAGACCAGACACTTAACCCATGACTGCAGAAGATGATGCAGCAAAACTGCTGTTCACAGCGTGTCATAATAAAAGAAGGACGATG
This sequence comes from Echinops telfairi, assembly GCF_000313985.2. NCBI lineage: Eukaryota > Metazoa > Chordata > Mammalia > Afrosoricida > Tenrecidae > Echinops > Echinops telfairi. The sequence goes on from NW_022103903.1 coordinate 7,776,640, forward strand.
GCTCAGGTGTTGATTTTTATTAGACCCCTGGGGCCTTGACTTCAGAAACATTAACTGCAGCTTCAGCTGCAAAGAATGTCTCTTCAGTTAAAAACCAAAGGTGCTGGAGTGTAAACACTTCCTGGGAAGCAGGTTTCGATACCTAAGGGCGTCCATTGCAAGAAGTAGTGGAAATGACCCCAGGATGAAACTGTCTGCTCTTATGAACGTCCAGAATCTCTGTCACTAGATAGCGTCTGTACTCAAGTCAGTGGCACATCGGGACACACACAGGACCGTGGGCATCACAGCACCACAACGAACCAGCCTCGGGATAAGACGGAATTGTATTCCAGACATGTTTAGAAACACGACAGAAAATGAGTGAGTTAGGAAGACTGGCTTCAAAATGATCTTCTTCTCGTTCCTTCTCTTTTGTCTCTTCACCGTCCGCTGGTCCGATCTCTTCTGCCACTAAACTCTGAGTGTTGAAGGCACGAATTTGAATGTGCAGTAAAGTAGCTTCTGTTAGTTTCATTTTGTTTTCTTTTTAACTTGGTGGCTTGGGTTTTGTGCTTTTGACATTAGGCAGTTATTTGCGCAGGTTGTTTAAACTGAGGAAAGGTGTGTGTCAGGCGGTAAGCTGCTCCAGGTCAGAAGGACTTCAGAGCTTGCGGATGAGGATGAAGGACTGAAGTCTTCATGGAGATGGCAGTTCAATGTAAAGAAAACTATAAGTCCTCACAATGGAATCAATGGAAAATACTTGGATGTCGTTTTGTATTAATTGTCTGTTCTGTTCTTTGCCCAGCTTTTAATTGTATTTTTTTCTTATTAAGGCTTTGCACTTTACAGTAAGTTTTAGATAGTAGGCCCTTGTACATTGTATCATTGCTAAAGATTTTCCCCCCTTGTCTGTAGGATCTCTTTTTACTCTTTTGCTGACGTCTTTTGATTCACATGTTTTTTATTTTTAGTAGGTATCAGGCATTTATTTGTTTCTACTGTGCATGATGCTTTCATTATATTTTATATAAACTGTAAAACATAGTCCTATGGTTTACACTAGTGCCCTTCATTTTGTCCCTGTAGTCTCATTGATATTTATAGTCTGGGCATTTACATTTAGGCCTTTGGTTCATCTTGAGTTCATCTTTGTGCACGGAGGGAAGCATGGATTTTGTTTTCTCATTCTACAGATAAAGATTAAATTTTCCCAGTACCATTTGTACCTTTTTCCCCCTATGAAGATCAGTTTTCTGTAGGTGGATTGATTTCTTTCTAGGCTTTCTATTCTCTTCCGTTGGTCTGTGTACCTACTATTGTGCCAGTATCAATCAATTTGACCACTGTGCCTCTGTAATAGGTGTTAAATTCAGTTACTGAGAGACCTCCTGTTTTGTTCTTCTGAAGAAATTCCTCCTTTATTCTGAGTCTGTTCCCTCTCCATTTAAAGTTAGTAATGTGTTTTTCCATAACTTTAAAAAATGGACTTGGGATCTGGATTGGAACTGCATTATATTTATAGATTACTTTGGCTTTCTACACCTGTAAAAATGTATATTCTCATAAACCAACAGGGGAAGTTCTACCCTGTCCATAGGGTTGCTAAGAGTCAGAATTGACTCATGAATAGGGATCAAAGTTCTGGATAGTATTGACTTTTTCGCAACATTAATACTTCCTCTCCATGGCCATGGGATAGTCTGGCATTTATATAGGTCTCTTTGGGATTCTTGTAATAGTGTTCTATAATTTTCTTTGTACAAATCTTTTATTTCTCTGGTTAGATTTATTCCTAGGTATTTCTTTTTTAGTAAGTATAAATTGTATCATTTTCTTTGGTTTTTTAGAGCTCTCTTTATTAGTGTATCGGACCGCAGTTGATTTTTGTGTGTTACTGTCCTGTCACATTGTGATGCTTGCTATTATTTCCATATCGTTTTTTGCTGTTGTTGTAGTTGAAACATTAGGATTCTCTCAGGGTTTGCATTGAGCAAAATGGTGCCTGTTGGTTTCTCAGATACAGTTTTTATTGTGTTGAGTAATTTCTGTTGTATATTTTAAAAAATCACATAAGGGTGCATAGGTTGATAAGATCATGTGGTCCTTAATTATTTGTTTATCTGGTGGATTACATTGATTGTTTTTTAATATTGTACCATCCATCTTTGTGTACCTGATATGAATCCCACTTGATCATGGTGCATTATATTTTTTGACATATTGTTGGATTCAATTGGACAGGATTTTGTTGAGAATTTATGTATCCATATTTATACAGAATGTTCTATCCTTCTCTATCTTTATGGTGTTTGCCAGATTTTGGTATCAAGGTATTTCAAGGGTCTTTCATTGAGTGTTTACATGCTAATAATGGTTATGTCTTCCAGAGCTATTTCCTCGCTACTTATTATATAGTTGTGCCTTTCCTTGTTTCTCAGGGTGGAATTTTCCTTGGAACCTGTTTTATCACAGATTAATTTTGCCATTATTGTGCCTTTTTTATTGTCAATCGTTTAATATATTTGTCCATCCTTTCATTTTTAGGCTACTTTTGTCTTTATTTCTACTGTGTTTTTTCCTTTTTTTTAAGCATGACATTGATGAGTCTGGTTTTCCTATCCAGTCTTCTACTCTCTGTCTCTTGATGGGTGTGTTTAATCCAATGACATTTGAGTTAGTTAAAATTTATTGTGCCAACCTGGCTGATAAACACATGTGAGGTTAATTGAAGGGCGGAGGGATAAATGGCTCGGTGAGCCTCACCTTTCTAGTTCTCAGGTCTTTTGCTTTCTGATGGTCGGACCAGGGTGCAGCTGCCTTAGCCAGGTGCTTGCTTCAGTTGGCAAGGTCACTTCCTGCAAGACATCCCCAAGGAGAAGCCGCATGGACCTACCACGATGCAGCCCTGGGTGCTGGAGCAGCCCTGTGGAGACCTCTGCCAGCACTGAGATGCTTACACATTCACTGACTCTGCTTTCCTCCTGCAGTTGGCATCATTGTGTCTGCTTTGTGAGATGGAGGAGGACTTTGTGGATTGGTGCTGGATGTATGGGTTAATAATGTTGGACTTGTGGGTTTGGGCAGCATTGGGTTAGGATGCTCTCTTGATGTGCACTTAACCTTTATCTAAAACTCTCTCATATACACGAGTTGCTGTGGATTTGTTTCTCTTATGTACCCAGACTAACACAACATTATTATTGATATGTGTGGATTTGTTGCTGCCCTTATTGATATGTGTAGATTTGTTGTTGTCATTGATCTGTGTGTTTGTGTGTGATGTTAGTTTTTTTGTTCTTTCTATATTTCTATGTTGTGTGGGTACTGCTTGAGTGTGTTATTTTTGTGTGAAGTTGTGTTCTATGTTGATATCAGGTTTACATGCTGTTCTGTTTTTGGTTTTTGTAGCACTGGTCTTGTTTTTACAAATTCCTTTAACTTCTCCTTTTTTGGAAATACTCTTATTTATTTTGTATGTGACTATTCCTTTTTCCTTCATGACTCTCAGAATTCTGTCCTTGACTTTGATACTGGAGATGTGTCAGACAGTTTCTCTTTTGGGGGCCGATCCAGCCCGGAGTTCTCTCAGCTTGCTGGATATGTTCCCCCTTTTTTATACTATGAGGGAAGTTTTCATCCAGGAAGTCTTGTATTATTTTCTCTGTGGGATTTTTGTCTTCTGTTTTGTTTGATTCTTCCTGTTCTGGAATCTCAGTGAGATCTACATTGTTCTTCAATAGTGTCTCACCTAATTCTTAGGTACAGATTGGAGTGTAAATATTTGCCATCAAGCTCACTAATTTGGCTTTCCATTTCTTCAATTTTGTTATTGTGTCATGTCGTATAATTTTGTTATCTTAGTATTATTCATCTTTTGGGTTTCTGCTTTGGAGTTTTTATTGTAGGTTTTCTAGTATTTCAATCCTTTCCTTTGATCTTTTCAGTTCTTTCTCCAGCCTATGGCAGCACCTGGTCACCATTCTTCTGTATTATTTTTCTGGAAGTTCCAGAGCCTGCTCATATTCGGCCATTTTCTTTGGGTCAGCGTGTTGTTTAATTATTTGTGCATGTTTTTCTTCTTTCTCTTCCATATGTACCAAATACGTTTTGCTGTTTTGTGGCATCTTAATGTAGCTGTTTGCGATGGCAGCGAGGTTGAATCCTATGGGGGTAGTTAACTCTGTCCAGCGGTGCAAGAGAAGACTAATCAAAACCTCAAAGCAAGTAGAAGGAAAAAGAGAAAGGAAGGAGAAAACAGAAAAGAAGAGATAGTCTTAATATTAAGGTATTATTTTTAAAATTCTAAAAAAATAGTAGTTGTCACTATCATTTTGGTAGCTTGTGGGTTACTACGATGCTGGAAACTATGTCACTGGTATTTCAAATACCAGCAGAATCATGAAAATTTAACAGGTATCATCAGAGTTTCCACACTAAGAACAGACTTTGAAGAAGGACTAAATTGTCCACTTTATCGGAACTAAAAACCTCACAAATAGCACCATAACACTGTCAGATCTAGTGACGGAAGACGAGCCTCTCATTTCGAAAGTCATTCAAAAATGACTGAGTAAGAGCTAACTTTTCAAAGTAGAGTCTATCATAAAGACGTGTGTGAAATAAAGCTTTTGATGCCTTAGTTTGATGATAAGACATGACTCAAAATGAGAAAAGACTGAATCCAGAAAAATTGGAAGTCATTAAAAATGAAATGGACCACAAAAAAGCAATAACAGGTATTTGTGAGCTGAAATGGACTGATATTGGCCATTTTGAATCAGACAATCATACAGTTTACTCCGCAGGAGTTACAAATCCAACAGAAATGGCTTTCATTGTCAAATAAAATATTTCACATTCTATCTTACAGTAGAATGCCGTCTGTGGTAGGGTACTATCTGTCTGCACACAAGGGTATCCAGACAATACACTCAACCTTATGAACTAATCACTACAACTAGTGATGAGGAAATTGAAGAATTCTACCAATGTCTTCAATATTTAATGGATTTAAAAATAATTCAGGATGCATCGATAGTTATGATTTTTGGAATGAGAAAGTTGGAAACAAAGATGAAGGAATCATAGTTGGAAAATGTGGTCTTGATAATAGAAACAAAGCAGGAGATTGCATGATAAAATTTTGGTAAGACCAACAGCTTCCTCACTGCAAATACCTTTTTCATCAACACGAACAACAACTCTACTCGTCAATCTCTCCAAATAGAGTACACAAGAAGGAAAGTGACATCTGTGGGACAATGGAGAATATTAATATCTCCCACCAAAATGACAGGGCCTGACTATGGAACAACCCATCAATTGCTCATAAGCAAGTTTAAAGTGAAGTTGAATAAACTAGAACCAGTAAACAAGAATCAAAGTGCAACCTCGATTATAGTCCACCAGAATTTCAAGAATATCCCAAGAATGAATTTTACTCATTGAACTAATGACAGAAGAGCTGATGAATTGTGGGACAACATTAAGAATATGATATATTGTGTTAGTCCTGGTAGCCTAGAGAAACAAATTCATAAACACACATATGTCTATAAAATGTTTAAAAAAAAAAAAAGCAGAACAAAAATATGCATGGCTTAAAATTAGAAAAAAAAAAAAGAGTTTTATATACAAGAGCAATTGAATATTGAGAAAACATCCCAGCTCAGTCCAGGTCAAGTCCATAAGTCTGATATTAGCCCATGTGTCTAATACCAATCTATAAATTCCTCTTCAGAGTCATGAAACACATGCAATGAAGCCAAATGCAAGAAGATCACAGGCCAGTGGATGGGAAGTCTTGTGAATCCAACGTTGGTAGAGGCATCTCAGCGCTGGCAGGGGTCTCCACATGGCTTCTTCAGCTCCAGGGCTCTAGAGTAGCTTCATGCGTCTTCTTATCCAAAGGACTGTCTCACAGAGAGTGAACATTGTCCTGCTTCCAATGAGCTATTTATCTCCTTAGAGCCTCCAAATGAGGTCATTAAGCTGAGACCTGATCAACAGGCTAAACTCCGCCCCTTCATTCTTGTCTCAAATTGACAACAGATTATGTAACTACCACATATTTGATGAAAAGAAAACATCATTAAAAAGAAAAGGTAGAAAGCCAAGATCAAAGTGGATATCACAAGAGACTCAAACTTGCTCTTGAATATAGTGTAGCTAAAGCAAATAGAAGAAATGAAGTCAAAGAACTGAACTGAAAAATTTAAAGCACAGCTTGAGAAGACACAGTAAAGTATTATAGAGAAATGTGCAAAGATCTAGAGTTCAAAAACAAAAAGGAAGAACATACACAGCATATCAAATTGAAAGGACTGAAGAAAAAATGTCCAGTGTTGAGTCACAGTACCGAAAAATAAAATATTTGGAGAAAAGATTGAATAATGCCAGAAGCAGCCAAACAATTCAGAAGTAACACACAGTCACTATATCAAAAAGAGCCAATCAGCATTCAAGCATTTTAAACTTAGCATACGATATGACTGATATAGAAAGAAGGTGTCCAAGCTGCACTGATGATTTTCACTGAAACCAAGGCTCCGGGAATGGAGAGAATCCCAAATGAAATGTCTCAACATACTGAACCCCTAGAAGCACACACTTGTCTATAGCCAGACATTTAGAAGACAGCTAGCTACCTGGCCAATTGATTGGAAGAGAACCATATTTGTACCCACTCGAGAGAAAGGTGAAACCACAGAATTACAAATTATAGCACTGTATCATTAATATTACATGTAAGTACATTTTTACTGAAGATTTTTCAGCAATGATGGCAGCAATGCTTTGACAGAAAGATGTCAGAAATTTAGGCTGGATTCAGAAGAGGAAGTGGAACCGGGATATCATGGTGGTGATGTCAGAGGGATCTTGGCTCAAAGCGTGTGATATCATACAGATGCTGACATAGTTAAAGTTTATTGTGCCAACTTGGCTGATAAACACATGTGGAGTTAACTGAAGGGTGGGGAGATAAATGGCTCTGTGAGCCTCGCCTTTCTGGTTTTTGGATCTCTTGCTTTCTAATGGTTGGACCAGGGTGCAGCTGCCTTAGCCAGTTCCCTGCTTCAGCTGGCAAGGCTTACTTCCTACAAGACATCCTCGAGGAGAAGCCACATGGTCCTACCCCGATGCAGCCCTGGGTGCTGGAGCAGCCGTGTGGAGACCCCTGCCAGTGCTGAGATGTTTACATATTCACTGATTTGGCTTCCTCCTGCAGTCGGCGTCATAGTATGTGTTTTGTGAGATGGAGGAGGACTTTGTGGATTAGTGTCAGACATATGGGCTAATGTTGGACTTGTGGGCTTGGGCAGTACTGGGTTGGGATGTTTTCTTGATGTGCGCTTACCCTTTTTATAAAACTCTCTGTTATACATAAGAATTTCTGTGGATTTGTTTCCCTAGTTTATCCAGACTAACACAGATACCTATTGGCCTTTATCAATTATGCAAATGTATTTGATTATATGAATTTCAACCAACTGTAGATAACATTGAGAGGAATAGAAACTGCATGACACATCCTTGTACTCATGCAGAACCTCTATGTGGATCCAGAAGCAGTCGTTCTAACTGTATAAGTGAACACTATTTTAAAATCGGGAAAGGTCTGCCTCGTGGTTGTATCATTATGCTATACTTATTTAATCTGTATGCTGAACAAATAATCTGAGAAGCTGCATTATACAAAGCAGAGCAGAGCATAGAAATGGCATCAGAAGGAAGAAGGATGCCATATGAAGAAGATGGCATCAGAAGGGAGGCTTGTTCACAACCTTCAATACGCAGGTGACACAACCTTGTTTGTGAAACTGATGAGGACTTGAAGCACTTGCTGTTGAAGGTCCATGATTGCATCCTTCAATATGAATTATCACTCAATGGGAAACACATCCTCACTACTGAATTAATAGGTAACCAATAGGCGATATCATAATAAACATGGAACAGATTGAAGTTGTCAATCATCTTGCTTGGATCTCCAATCCTGCTTGGATCCACAATCAATGCTCATGTAAGCAGTAGTTGAGAAATCAAAGGATGCATTTCATTGGCTAATTTGTTGCACAAGATCTTTTAAATATGTTGGAGAGCAAGAATGTTACTTTGAGGACTAAGGTGCACCTAACCCAAGTCATGGTATTTTCATTTGACTCACATGTATGTGAAAGTGTGATATTGAATAAGGAAGTCCAAAGAAGAATTAATGCATTTCAATTATGGCGAGGAATATTGGAGGTACTATGGACTGCCAAAAGAACAGATCATCTGTTTTGGAAGAACAGGCTTGTCTGACATACTCTGGACATGTTGTCAAGAAAAGGACATTATGCTTGGTAAATTGAAGGGGCAGCAATAGGCTCAAATACAATCAGCAATCTGAAGTCCAGTGGAGCAGGTAGGGGTGGAGTGTGTGTTGGAAGTGCGAGTAGGGGGTACTCAGCCAGGTAATGGGACTGGCCAGGAGTGAGATGAGATGACCGCCCCTGGCAGTGGTGGAGGGGGCTGTGGACTTGTGGCGGTAGGGGTGAATAATAGGGTTGGGGAGCTGGGAGCAGGTAAGTACTCTGGGTGGGAGGGAGGTGATTTGGAGGTCTGAGGCAGGAGGAAACATTAAACATTTCCTAGGAACATTTACCCTTTTCCTCCTCTCCTCTCCCCATGGCCTCAATCCCTGGTGTTTGGAAGTTGCAGGTTATTTATTAAATTCTTTTGAAAAATTGCAGGTGACCAGTTCCATTTTTTTTTCTTGGTAACAACAATCTCCTGGTTGTTGTTGTTGAGAGGTTTGCCCTCCTTATGATCAGCCAACCATCTTTCAAGTCCTGTACTTTGGACATGTTATCAAGAGATACCAGACTCTGAAGAAAGATATCACGTTTGTTAAAGTAGATAACAAAAAAGGAAGACGCTCACTCACATGGACTGGCATCATGGCTGCAACAATGGACTCAAACACAAGCATGACTCAGGACCAGACACGGTTTCATTCTATTGCACAGGCCATCAGTATGATAGCACCCGACCACACCATCACCCTTTGGGATTTGTCAAGGTGGAGCACATCGTACAGCTGGCAGTAAGCTAATGCAACTCCAGAGACCATAAAGAAGCATGATCCATCCCCATGAGAGATAGTTCTGGATGCAGCTAGCAAAGGAGTGCATTTCAATCATTGACATTTATCTGTCTGAGACTGTCATAGGGTGAGGTTTTACTTTATATGAAATGTAATATTGAAGGGTCACAATTATTTCATTTTAGACTTAAACCTCTTTGAATATTAACATGTTAGGACTTTAATTTGTGAGAGGATTTAACTTTTGGGACTTTAATTCTCCATTGGAAATTCATAAAAGGAGGAAGATTATTTTCAAATTTTGGGATTTATTTGATTTGGCATTTTGTTTTGCATATTTTATAACTTTATTATTTTTGTCTTGGTGTATATTGGCTTCAATTTTATTATAAGGCTTAGATGAGCTATAGTGGACTAAGTGCATGTACAACATCTGCAATGAAAAATAGAATACGAAATGAATATTTTGCCTTGGCACAAAGATTTGGAGTTAAAGTAATTAATGCCCATAACGCATTGTTGTGATTTATTTGTGTCCTTCAGGGATCCTAGGAGGACAACTGGAGTATAGTGGTTCTTGACATCATGCATGTGGGGATGGAAGCAACCTGAGAGATTGCCAATCATTTCCCAACAGGAAACAAGCCAGAACCCTGCATGGCTATAGATTTAAAGGTATAGCACAGTATGTTAAAAAAACAAAAGCAAATAAATCAAATTTCAAACAAATAAGTAGAAAAAATCTGGCATATTAAGGGATTGAAATCAGTGAAAAATATATATTCCCTTGGTTATGTTTGCTCCAGAGGAAATTTTAATTACTTTGCAAATCCTGACCTGTCACACCTCCAAAGGAGATGTCATGACTTATCTGATTGGTAATTGGGATAATAAAAATATTGGCATATTTTGAGCTTCCATTTACCTATTGTAAGATACACACTTGCAAGCAACAGACTTTCTCCGCTGTTCGCAGTTCTGTTCTCAGATTCATGAGCTTCACCTAAACTGACCACTACTCATCTCTGATCCAACAATGTATTTGATAAGAAATACGTTTGTGTCAATATGTGGTCAAATCATGAACCCTCTTGACTGTCAGACTTGCATACATTCTGTAAGTTTCACTTATCCGTTAAAAATCTGGTCTCTTAATGCTAATGTCTTATTTATAAAAATATCCATAATTCATATACTAATGAGAAGTACTATTTATTAGCATCTCTAAGAAACCAACATATGTCAGCTAGAATTCTACAAGTCTTCCTAGATCTAAAGCTCACATAAAAGGTAATTTTTACTGCTGGCTGTTTCTCCCCAACATTTGGTGGCTGTGAGCAGAATTCCTTCTCCTTTAACTCAGCGCACCTCAGAGTCCAAAGAATGACGCGATAAGTCTTGCATCTTCTAAATTAGGCACTTACGGAGAAAAAATGAGCCTGTATTTAGATAAATACAAATAAACCTGATATTAGTCACTGAGGTACAATCACTGTCAGTTATTCATTTTGAACAAGGAAAGATAACCACCTTCATGGAGGAAGGAATTCATTAAAATTATGGAATTAGAATGCCCAGTTGAATATCTTATCAAAACTTCTTTACAAAATTATCCCTGAAAACATGTTATTATTATGATTGCTAAAAGTGGTGTTTTGAAAGGTCTAAAGAAGGCATAGGTAACATTTCATTTCCTTTCTTTTTAAGTAATGAGATGTGGAATATGTGGATAAATCCCCTCTAGGGTTTTTGGAATGCAGACCAGTAATGAAAGGATGGAACATCGCTTATGAGGTAGAAGGATAATATGTGCTATAGAAATAATAGGAGCACAAGTGGGAAAATGAAAAATATAGAAACCTTGTGTGCCTAAGGAAAGGCATTGACATTTTGAAATGATATTTGATAATGCCATTTCTGTAAATATGTTTAAAGTACAGAAACCTTATGCATAAAAAAAAACCTGTGGAAACTTTTTCTTGGGAAGTCTTTAGAGACAACTAAGAAATCTTTAAAAATAGGTCTAGCTTTTACTTTATGGAATGACTACCCAGATATTCTAATGCATGCTAAGGCAAAGTGATCATTCTGGTGTTCCAATAACGGCTACACTTTTCTGTTTCCCTCCTATACCAGCACCCGGTTATGTATATGCTCATGTGTGTGGAGTGGGGTGTGTGTGTGTGTGTGTGTGTGTGTGTGTGTGTGTGAATGTGACTCCAGTCCTGAAATACTTGCCCGTAGGTCTTGTGCACTGTGAACTCTATACAATGCATACAGTATAATGCTTTCTCTCTCCTGGGTTGATTTTTCTATGAGTGAGAGGGAAAATAAAAGTTTTAATGATACTACTGTACTCAAGCTTTAAAGTCAGATATGTCTGGAATGTAGTCTTTTGGTCTTGATCGGGTTATTTAATCATTCTGAATTTAGTTTCTTTGTTTACAAAATGGCAATGATAATGTATATTTGATGGTAAGCCAAAGAATATTGCGACCAGGGCTCTGCTTCACACATGCATGGCTTTGCTTTAACCAAAATGGGTTGGAGCATGTCTCTGTCATAGGGGCTAACTGCATGCACGTTCTCTCATCAAGATGCTTGCAGGAAAAGGGTCTCATCAAAACAGTGGCTTCGCAGATGGTCTTCTGGGTCAGTTATGTTGAAAACAGAGTCCAGCTCAGAAGGCCTTTTGAATCTCATAGGAGCAATCTTGAGAGATATTTTCAAAGGGCAGAGCACACTTAACAGCAGTTCATTATGAAGGAGTTTTCATTGAAAACAATATTGGAGAGAAAAAGCCAGAGAAGTTGGAGTGAGAAGTTTCCCTCCACCTGAACAGTGTACCTGCTCACGCTTACAGGGTTGCAAGAGTTGTCTCTGAGAATGTCATTGGGAAGCTTAGCCCCATCTGCTCTTCAGTTCTTAGATTGCACTTGCAGGCTCCTTTTGATTCTTTCCACTAAATGAACCTAACGGGAACAAGACCAGAGTTGCTTGAAGATTTCAAAAGTGCCGTTTTGACATGGTGTAAATTGAAGAGTGCAGAATCCTTTGGTAAGGGTGGAAAGACAGAGCCAACGGCTTCAGCAAGATGTAGGCCTGGATGGGAAATAAACCCATAAAGAGTAGATTTATATTTTGATGTTTTTGTTTAACAAATATTCCTGTGACTTTGGAGCAATAATTGCTGGGCTACCCCTGAATTTTATGAGATTGTTGAGGATTTTATGGGACTACATAAAATTATCTTATGTAAGAGTCTCATAATAAATATTAGATCACTTTCTTCTTTTTCATGATTGTTCCTGAAAAACTGATATCTAGCTAATTATTGACTTTATTTCATTCTTGTGACATTACTTGATAAGATAATGATATAATCTTGAATTCCATGAGTGAGATATTTTATTCTAAATACTACTTTTTAACATTTCCAAAATATATTGGCATAATTCAAATGTGTAATCCCAATTTCTACTAGTATTATGTATGATAGAGACATTATTGGAAGTTGTCAATTTGCTATTTTTACCAAAACCTTCCTAATGGAGAATACTTGACAGGGCAGTGACAATGCTACTGGGGAAATATGCCATCTTTAACATTTGACTGTAAATCAATAAATATATTGTCCTATTATTTTCTTTGTATTTAAAACATTTAGTGACTTTGGTCAATCACTAACCTAAGTGCCACTTCCATTAAATCATTTGAGACCGTGAAGATTAATTAAAATAATTTATATCAAAATGTTTTAGCTTGAACAAAACAAACAAAATGTCAACAGGAGAAATTTAAGCATGGTTCTGAAGCTTTCCCACTCTATCATTTGTTGACCATTTCTTGTGCTGTCATGAATTGCCTGTTGTTGTGACACGATGTCACTGATATATCAAATGCCAGTCAGGTGACTCATGGTGAACAGTTTCTGTGCAGCTTCAGACTGAGAACCGAGGAAGAAGGAAGAAGTAAACCACTTCTGAGGGTCTAGTCACTAAACACTTACGCATCACAGCAGAACACTGATGTAGTGTTAGAAGATAAGGCCCTAAAGATCGAAGGCGCACACAGTAGAACTGGGGAAGAGTTGCCCCCTCCAAGCAGAGTCGACTTTACTGAGCCAGAGGAGTGAAGCTTTCAGACCTTCATCTGCTGATGAGATATACCCGAAAATGAGAGGAAGCCGGTGCAAACACCCCCTCATAATCAAAATGTAGAACATTCCATGTAGGGATGTAGGAACATTGAAAGTTGTCCAAAATGACATGGAAAGCACCCAGAACAATATTCTGGTCCTTAGTGAGCTGAAATGACATGGTGTTGGCCATTGAGAGCCGGACAGTCACAGGGTGTGACATCAGAGGACTGGCAGCAGAGTCATTCTCCAAAACAACAATACAAAATCTATCTTCAAGTACAATGCTGTGTGCCGTGGGACGATGTCTGTATGTCCATAAGGAAGACCTGATGGTGCTCTTTGGTAAGCGTAGGACTGCTAGCCAAAGGTTGGAGCTGCAAAGCTGTTAGCTGCTCCACGAGAGAAAGATGAGAGGCTATGTGCTTCTGTACAGATTCAGAGCCCTAGAAACCCTATACAGTGTTTCTGACTATGAGTCAGAATGGACTCGATGAGTTTGGGTAACACTGGCTCAATGTAGAAAACAGGATTTGGAAATAGGACATTCTAGTTGTTACTTACAGGTATCATCAGTACTGCTCCAACTCAAAGCATGGCAGGAGGGCCCAAAAGAAACACTGCAAGCCTTCTGTCCACCTCACAATCATGGTTGTGCTCGAGCTACTGTGGCAAGGACAATGCCAATCCATGGTACTGGTGAAGTAGAGGGTCATCAGAGAAGAAGACCCTCAAAGATGTGGATTACCATTGTGACTGCCACAATCAGCCACAAATCCAATTTTCTACTTCAAGCCAGGTGTACCCAATTCATTCACCTAAGAGATTAGGATCAATAGGATTCTAAGACCTTTTTCTCTTTTTTTAATGTTCAAACTCCAAACCCACTATGGAGTGGCTGGTGGTTTCAAACTGGGTAGGAAACAACAGCCCAATGAGTAATCACAACTATACCAGGGATCCCATACCTGAAATTTCTTTGGCTCACTATCAAGCTCCATTCTTTCCATTTCTTCCCTAAAAGTGGGGTCATTTCTGATGAAGTGAACACGCCAGATTTTTGTTTATGTTGTTGGGATTTTTTTTAGGTTTCTAAGGCAATGTTTCTTTTTCTCTTATCTTAGATTTTAGGGTTTTGACTACACCTGGAAATGTGAAGGCAGATGTATTGTACATCTGCTTGCCTTCTTGAACTGAATAGCCAGCTAGCTCTATTTCCACTAACTCAAAGTTCGTGCTGGAAGTTAAAATAATAATAAAAAAACCTTTTTTCAGTGTAACAAAAAATATCAAGATTGAATTTCATCTCTCTTTCTCTCTCTGTGCTATTAAAGACTTAATGGAATTAAGAGCTCGTTCAATGGTCACGTTTCTTGGCTCTTCAGAGCCTAAACTAGAATTTAAAATAACCTTGACAAATTGGTGACGTCATCCATCAAAAAACGGTATGAAATGTAATAGGGACAAGTGTAGGGTGGTACATGGGGGAAAACAAGAATGCAATAAAAGCTGGCAATTAATCAGCATTTAACTGTTGTTAATTTTCAAGAGCTGATGTGGCACTGATACATGGTATTATGATATAGCATAGAAAAGCACATGAGTAATCTTCTAGCTCTATATAAACTGAGAATAATCCTCTTCTAAATGTTGCCAGTCATGAGAACTTTATTTAAAAAGTATGTGTATTATTTTTTCCTTAATATTTGTTGAGAAGAAAAAGAAAAAAAAATTTGTTGAGAAGCTAGTATGTAATGTGTGAAGGGCTAACACCTATCTTTTGCCCCTTCATTTTACGTACCTTGAGTAACACAAAATCATTCTTGTCAACATAAATGCCTCCTATAGAATATTCTATAATTTTATTATAATCTTACAGTGTTCTGTAATGGGCATGCTATGTTTTGTCTGTCCATATATATTTTTTTCCTTTTAGGAATTGCCCTTTCCAAATCTGGTGGATAATTCAATTAGTGCTACATACATAACTTCACTGTCATTAGCCAATTGAGTGAAAAATAGAAGTATGGGCAGATATTATAGTATGGGCTGTTATGAAATCATTCTATGGTTCTTAGAAATATGAATAAATAGATTTTCTTTTTTTCCTCCTGCAACCCTCAATATAAGTAAGGATAAACTTAGAGATCCATTTTTGTTTTCCCTTTTTTTTCTTTGTGGAGAACATGATTGAGTTATAACTAATATTATGGAAATAGTGTTGCCCAAGTCCTTAGAGCAAAGTGGACTTAAACCAGTCCCACGTGTGTACTTTTAAGTTAAAGAAACTAAGCTAAATGACATTCCCTGTTTTTTTCAAAGTTAATTTGATTTGGATGTGTATCTTGAGCAACCAAACACTTTAGACTAATTACATATTTAGCCTTGGCTATGTTAGAAGAGTCATAGTATAAATTATTCTAAATTAGCTAATGTACCTTCCAAGAGAATGGATACTTGCACTATCAATGTTATGGGAAAGAGGCATATCTAACACAAAATAAACAAAACTATTTGAGGTAGGATCATGGGCCATGTTTTTTTCCACTAGACTGTAGTATCTTGGGTTAGACCTACAGTTGGGAATATCTATAGGTAGTGAAAATGAAAGTTATTATGATGTTTTTGGAGACGGGTGGCATAATCGGCTACAAATTGGGCTACTAACCACAGGGTCAGCCATTGAAACACCCAGCTGCTCACAGGAGAAAGAGGAGCCTCTCTACCCCCTTAAAGATTTACAGTCTCCGAAACCCACAGGGTTCTACTCGGTCCTACACGGCTGCTGTGCATCAGAATGGACTCGGCGGCACTGAGTTTTGAGTTCTTTTAATGGCATTTAGCAAGGGAATGCTACCTGGTACCCAGGGCAGCGCTGTCAATAAAACTCTTGTGAGGATAGAAATCCTTGTCTGTGCTGTCCAGTCATCATTAGCCACATGTGGATACCGAGCACTTAAGATAGGACTAGTATAACTGGGTACATAACTTTAATCTGAATGGAATGTTAACTGATTTGATTGAAGTTTGAGTAGCCACATATGGTCAGTGCAATTGTTCTGGACAGTGCCAAAGTATCTGTATGTGGCATTCCGGGTTCATTTTATGCTGTTCTGCCCTATCATCTTGGTAATTGTTAGCTTGCTACTTCACGGTGTGTTCTACTGTTTTCTCCTTGTATTAACAGGAGAGGAACAGTTTTCTACACTTAATGATATGTGGGGTTAACTGGGGAGAAAATCTGAAAAGAATGCAAATCTCAGGAGACAAAAGTTGTTGCTTTCTACGTGTGTTAGTCCGGGTAGACTAGAGAAACAAATCCAGAGAGACTCTTATGTGCATAAGAAAGAGCTTTATATACAAGAGCAATTGAATATTGAGATAACATCCCAGCCCAGTCCAGATGATATCTGTAATTCTGGTATTAGCCCATATGTCCGATACCCATCTATAAAGTCCTCTTCTAACTCATGAAACACATGAAATGACACCAAAATGCAGGAAGATCACAGATGTGCAAAGTCTTGCAGATCTAGTGACGGTAGAAGCATCTCAATGCTGACAGGGGTCTCCACGTGGCTTCTCCAGTTCCCAGGGGATAGGGTCGATCAGCGTAGTGCCATGTGTCTTGTCAAGAGAGTGTCTCTCATGGAGTGATCAGAGAGAGAGTGTGTCTCTTGCCTCCAAGGAGGAAATACAGGAATTCCCAGAATCCTCAGGAGAAGGCCATGCCCACGCAGCGGCCTCTTTGGCTGTATCCTGATAGACAGGTTAGACTTTGCCTCTACACTCTTAATCCTCAAATTGATACCAGGTCATGTAACTACCTCACTACGATCTTCTCAATGTTGAAGTATTCTCTTTAGAGAAACAAAAGTTTTGCTTTATTAAACAACAAATAAAATGGTATAGTGTCTCAAGTAATGGGATTGCAAATTAGCTTAATTTATTTTGCCTGTTCCAAGAATCAGGAAGCCCTGGTGGCATAGCAGTTATTAGTTGGGTTGCTAACTGTAAGGCTGGCAGTTCAAAACCACTAGCCATGCCAGGGGAGACAAATGAGGCTTTCTCCCCCTACAGAGTTAGCCTCAGACACCCACAGTGGCAGTTCTCTTCTGTCATTGACTGGATGGCAGTGAGTTTGGACTTATTTTGTTGCCAAGGAACAAATGAAATCATATTGTTCTTAGCAATTCCTTTATCTCAGTTATTTTAGTTACCAACACAACTTCTGTTCTTTAGTCAATATAATAAAAACATTCTTTCTAAATTTTAAGATTATTACCCTGGCCTGGTACATTTCCACAGAAAGATTCTGTAATATTACTAACAGAAATTCTTCTAAATTATTACCATTAGTACAATTTCTTAAAACAAGTGAATGCAATGATGACTAGAAGCAAATAAATCAAAAGTCTTGACAATTCAATGGTACAGTCTTTAGTAGACCTTATAGGTATCCCTGGGATATTGATTGTTAGGGGATAGCTTGTGTTTCATATTCTTGTGATGCACCTCATACTTATCAGCAATTGTCTGTCAGAAGCCTCTCCCTCTCTCTGCTCCACCTTCCTGTTGAAAGCCACACTTAGAGAGCTGGAGATCCATGTGGAGACCCTTGTTAGTGCTGATATGCTTCCACTGCCACTGGATCCACAAGATTTTGCACCCACCTGTGATCTTCCTGCATTCTGCATCTTGGGTGTGGATATGTGAGTCTGAAGAGGGATTTATGGACTAATATTGGATTTATGGAATAATATTAGACTTATGGACTTCATCTGGACTGGGCTTAGATGTTTTTTAATATACAATTACTCTTTGATATAAAGCTCTTTCTTATACATATATGAGTGTCTCTGGGTTTATTTCTCTTGTTAACCTTGTCTAACACAGGTATGAGGAAAATATCCTAGCCCAGTCCAAATTAAGTTCATAAGTCTGACACTAGTGACATGCAATGATGGAGAATGCAGGAAAATCGCACACCAGTGGGTACAGTGTCTTGTGCATCCAATGGTGGTGGAAGCATCCCTAGGCTCTAGGGAGTCTCATCCCAGTGGTTTACCAACAGGAAGGTGAAGCAGAGAGAGAGTGTCCCACTTCCAGTGAGCCTTTTATTCTGGCTGTCCTCCACTCGAGCTGTGACCTGATTGAAAGGCTAGACTCTACCCATATGTTCCTACAGAAGCCATGTTGGCACAGAAAACCTAGCTATCATAGTGATGATTGCACAACTGTTTTTAATATATTCCAACCATTAAATTGAATGGTATGTGAAAAAATATTACAGCCTTGGAGACTCCCTGGGTAGTTCTACTTTAACATATAGTGTCTCTATCAGTTAGAAGTGACTTGACAGCGAGGAGTTTGGTTGGGTTTGAACGTGCATCCATTTTTCTCTGGCATTTCTCATGACTATGGTTTTACATATCAGCAATCAAACTCTTGGATTGTATGATCTACTGTAAAGTTGAGTGATCCCTAAACTGAGTATTTGCTTCTTCCGATGATAATGGAGGGGAAAATATGCCTCTTTATGAGTTTAAGGAAGCTGTGCTAACCTTAAATTATTTGGATGAAATTGTGGTCAAGATAGAGTTTATATTAGGTAGGATCATGACATTTTTTTTACTCTGTACGTTGCGGTTGCATGTGAGAGTGTAGGCGTATTGGCTCTATTACGACTATTGCTGCTGATAGCTGACTTTTAGTGGATTCTGGTTCATGGCAGTCCTTGAGGAGCCCAACTGCTCCATAGGGGTTTCCAAGCTGTGACCTTTTAGAAGCAGACACCTAGACCTGTCTTCCAAGATACCACCTTAGGGTGCGTTCAACCTGCCAACCTAGAGGATCATAATCTAGGGCATCACTCTGTGTGCCATCCACTGGGTATATGCATATGAAAAGCTACAACAATTCATTTGAAAGTGAATATTTTTTAATATTTATGAATTCATTTTTGCCACTTTCATATGCTGTCATCAACGTAAGTTAAAATTCTTGCAATAAATTTTTTTGCGTGGTATCAGGTAAAATAATGGGCCCAAACTCAATATTTTTCTAAATCATAATAAAATCTTTACTTAGAAAGACAATTAAGGGCCGTCTGTGCTACCATGTCCTATTGTTTTTATGGAGTCCTGGTGACTCAGTGGTTTCGTGGTTAGCTGTTAGCTGCTCCACTATAGAAGGTTGTGACACTCGCCTTTCATAAAGTAGGTTGAAACCGTATGGAGCAAATTCTAGTCTGTCCTGTGGGGTGAGTATGAGTCAGAATCAATTCAAAGGCACCTGGATTTTTACACATCATACAGTACCCCGGGCACAAGATTTATGCCACAGTACCAGGGAGCTGCCAGAAATTTAAGCAGGAGGCAAAGCAGGACTAAGTTCAAGGGATTTCATTGCTGACATCAGATGGCTCTTAGATGACAGCAGAGAATGTCAGAGATAGGTATGCTTGTGTTTTGCAAAAGCATTCAACTTTGCGGATCATAACAGATTGTGGATAGCATTTCAAAAAATGGGCATTCAAGATTACTTCACTGTGCTCATACATACTCAATACTCAGACCAGGAGGTAGTCAGCTGAATATAACAAGGGAATACTGCCTGTTTAAAATCAGGAGAGTTCTTTCTCAGGATGTTGCCCTTTCACCATACTTCTTCATCTCTATGCTGAGCAAATCACTTGAGAAACTGGACTATCCAGGAAGAAGAATGTGTCAACAGGTTTGAAGGGGGGTTTATTTATTTATTAATCATTTTATTGGGATTTCTTACAGATAGTATAACAATCTATAATTCAATTAGATCAAGAATAATTGTAAAATTGCTGCCACCATCAGTTTCAAAACATTTTCTGTCTTCTTGAACTCTTTGATATCAGCTCCCCTTTACCTAAGCCTTCCCTTCCCCTTCCCCCCAGGAACGCTTTTATTGTTATTATTATTATTATTATGGCTGTATCTTACACCATCCAATGTATCCATTCACCTACACGTCTGTTATATATTCCCCTTCAGTGGGGTTATACAGTCCTCATTGCTTTCTGTGGAGGGTGTTTATTAACAACCTGTGGTATGCAGATAACACAATCATAATTGTTGAAAGTCAAGAGGAAATGACACACTTACCGACCAATATCAAAGACCGCAGCCTTCAGTGTTACATCTTAATGTAAAGAAAACCGTCATCGTCCCCACTGAACCAATAGATGACATCATGATAATTGGGGCAAGATTGCAATTGTCAAAGCTCTCCTTTGACCTGGATCCACAACCAATGTTCATGTGAGCAGCTGTCAAGGAAGCAAATGGAATGCTGCTCTGGGTAAATCTGCTCAGCAAGACCTCTTTGAAGTGATAAAGAGCAAAGCTGTCACTGAGAGCACTAAGGTGCCCCTGACTTGAGCCCTCATATTTTCAGTTGGCCCATATTTTCGTGTTGGCACACGACAAACTCAGGCATCTGAATTCTGGTGCTGAGAAGAATACTGACGGTGCCACGAACTCCCACAAGGACAGACAAGGCTGTCTTGGAAGAATGATCGGAAGAATACTCCTTAGAAATAAGGATGATGAGACATTGTCTTGCGTCTTTTGGACATGCTCTCAAGACAGACCAGACCCTGGAAATGTATATCTTTCTTGGTAAAGTGGATAGACAATGAAAAACTAGATGGATTGACACTGTGGCTGCAACAATAGGCTCAAACATAAACCAGTGATGGCAGTGCTACATGTTATTGCACAATGACAATAACATGGTACCACGATAGGTAAAAATATATACTGCACAATAATTGAAACCTTTATTAAGCAAAACATCTAGTGTGAAGCTATTGTTTCTTAACATATCCTCCATGTACCTTTATAACTTCTGAAGGCAACGTTGCCATGTTTCGAACCCTTTTACAAAGAATACCGAGCTCGCCTCTCTACATTTCTTTATGTCAAAATGGCAGTTTTGGAATGCTTGAGGGACTCCAATCATCCTGCTTGTGTATGTCCTTTGAGTTTTGGACACAAAAAGAGATCTAAAGGAGCAAGATCAGAGCCGTAGGAAATATGTAAGGCTTCCTAAAAATAGATTCTAAGACAATATCCCGTAACAAGTGAGTAGGTGTGTCGCTGTTGTGGGGGAGTTCTTTACCATGACTTAACTGTTTTCTTGTCACCAAAGCAAATTGTCAGTTTTCTTAAAATATCTCCAAACTAGCCCCCATGCCCTTCTTGTGTTCTTCAGGAAGATCTACTAAGTTCACCCCTTTGAAATCCTACAGCATAGTTGCCATAAAGATCTGAGCTTGCCTCTCTGCAGTGGCTTTTAACTGTTCCAGCATATCCATTGAGAAGACATCCTCCTGACTGGAATTCCTTTGTGAAGGCGCGTTCACGAGACTAAAACAAAAGCATTAATGAGAGAACTTGTCGGCAGCTATGCAGTGATTTCAGAAACATGTTTAAATATCATCTGTTTGGAATACACTGATGCATATGTGAACTGGAAGGTACGATTTTTGACTTTCCCTCATATTATGTGTTAATTTGAATTTTGACAACCAGGTCTGGCAATTTAGACATATTGGCAGGATAGTCCCTAAACCCAACCCCTTCCATCAAGCTGATTCTGACTCATAGTGACCTTAGATTGTTTCTGAGATGGTAAAATTTAACCGGACCTACACAGCTTTATCTTTCCCCCCAGAAGCAGCTGCAAGTTTTGAACAGTCAACTTTGTGATTAGCTCCCCAAACTTATCCGACACTGCCAAGAGAGATTGCGATTCATCTTCTTCTTAAGTCCTTATGACCTGTGGAAACTCATTCATCATTTTTTAATTGAATTTTATTTTGAAGGCATTATAATGAGACTGAGACAAAGGAACTTGTTTCTAGCCATCCACTGATCACAAAGACATGGTTAATCGCATTTTATTTGTAATAAACCCATGCAAATATGTACTGGAAACCTAGTAGCTATATATTGATAGATAGATAGATAGATAGATAGATAGATAGATAGATAGATAGATAGATAGATAGATAGATAGATAAAGATAGATAGATAGATATAGATATTTACTTATCCTTAAAATATACTATATCCATTTTTTTAACATCTCTGCAACACAGGCTTCATATTTAAAATGCTGGTGAGCATAGAGAATGACAATCAATGCCTCCAGTATTCAATAAGCTAATTATCTTCCACAATGGTCTACATTTTCACCAGGCCATGAAATTTCTATTTACTAGGTCAATTTACTGCAGGAGTCAATTTTCTATGAGAGTCAATTTACCATGGATTTTCAGTACATGGGATCTATAATGACTGTATATTTTTAAGTGCTTAGATATTTCACCTAACTTTAATGTAAAACATACAAATAATCAATCGAATCATGTGAAATCTCAGCAGTTATCCACATGAAAATCTTCTCATTCTTAGTTCAATAATTTTATTATAAATGACATCTTTGAAGACTTAATTTACTCCCAATAGGTAAAAAATAAAAGTCTAAACTCATAACCAAACTCACTGCAATCAAGTTTATTAGCTAACACATTCTGATAACTCCCAGTTTTTCCAAAGTGGAGTAGAAACAATGTTAAAGAATTCCTTTGATGATTCCTATGAAGAGGATTCAAAAAGTTTGTGGAAAAAATCCACTCTCTTTTAATTAGACTTTTCCTCAAACTTCTTGATGTTCCATCTTATTTTAAAGAACTGTAATATTTATTGTCTGAGAGGTGGTGGGGGACAGCCAAAGAAGGCTGCTATACTTCTGTTTCAATACACAGAGGATCATCCTGTTAAAGAAAGGAACAATTAAGAGCCATCTTTATCTAGCAAAGTGAATATTAAATCATTGGATTTCACTTCAAACTTTAAGTTCTCCCCATTCATTTAATTCTTTTTAAGACATGAAATTATTTTTTCCCTCTATGAAGTGAAAGAGAACACAAGGCACGATTTTAGAGAAAAATTATAAAACATCCCAAACAGGATTAATATTTAAGGGAATTACATATATAGGGATGCATGGATAGGTGCCATCTTTTGGCAATTTATGAAATTAATTCATTTCCTGATGATTCATAAGAGGTCAGTTAATTTGTACATTTACTGACACACGAATAAAATATGTAGACAATAATAGCCTTAAAACTATGAAACTAAGTTGTTTGAAGATATTTAATCTCATTCTAAGAATTATTTTAAGTTTTCAAAGCAAATTAATTACTATAATGACAACTCTATTATATTTTGGCCACACTTCTCTAAATATTGAAAGAATGTGGCCATCTTACAATCACTGAACAACTGGTACTTTCTGAGTTAATTGATTAATAGCACCAAAGGATTGTTTTAAAAACTAGAGTGGTATCTACTTTTTGCACTTGAAGATGATATCATTTACCAGAATGGCCAGAGCTCATGTTGAGTGGTTTCCCCCAGAGGATTGGAATAAATGCAAGCTGTCTCTTTCAGTCCCCTGGGTGTGTGGGCTAAAGAGAGCTCTTAATCACTTGAAAGTTTATCACGCTCCCCACAGTTAAACTTGTAAGCTTTTAAAACTAATTGAATTTATCAATTTGTTCCATACTTTACAAGAGGCATTACTTCTGTGTTGGGATGAGAAGGAGACTCTTGGGGTTCCTGAAAGTAGTAATTGAGCAAGTATCCTCTGGGCCTCTTTGTCTGCTTCCTTTCATAGAACACCCACTGAAATTCTCCCAGAGCATGAGAATGTGGAAAGTACTGTTACACGACCAGCCCTTCCATATGTACGTGTAAACCACACTAAATTTGACTACCACAAAGATTTTGACTTGTAGTTGGCAGCAGGATCTGGGGTCCTGCTAACTGCTGAACTGAGCACCACATAATAAAGCTTTGGGCAATTTCAGGACAGAAATTCGGATTGTTCTAGTAGGTCACATTAAGAACAGAAACCCAATCTGCTTTGGAATGCTGATCACGGATGCTGAGATACTCCTGTTTAAATCGAGTGGGATATTTTTTTGATTGCAACTACCTTAAAATACTTAACTTGTCTAGATCATTGTGAATTTAAAAGACATATAATCCAGCTATCTCCAATATAGTTGAAGGAACTCAGGACCACAAAACAGGATATACTCCTGAGGTCATATAAGCAGTAAGGTATCCACTAGTTCCCAGGAGCCCTGAGTACCACTTTTTTTTAAAGCTAAACTTTGGCATTTCCATGTATTATATTCTCCCAGGCACAAAACCTAAGCATGAGTCAATAAAGATTAGAATTTCACCTTTTGATGCTCACTCTACTCTAAATGATAGCAATATCTTTGGACTTACTGACTTTACCCACCGCTGAAGTTCACAGTAGGCAACTAACTCCCATAATAACAAGAGTATTCAGACATCCTCTTTCTTCTAGAATCTGCTTGTGGTTTTTTTTTTTAGGGACATTTTGCTTCTTAATTTTGAGAACCTGGGGAGAAAAGTGTGCGGAGAACTGAATGGGTCATTAGTTAAAAGGCAAGGGTTGCATTTGTAAAAGGTTGTGGCAAAGGAAGCAACAAATAGGAAAGAGTGAAGGGCATCAATATTGATCTTGCCTCTCATCTTTCTTTCCCTCCGTCTTCTGACTTTCAGGCTTCTATTGTGTAGTCTCTCAAACAAAGCAGACTTTATTTGTGTGACTGATTTCACAGGACTGAGCCGTCGTCGGTGAATTTGGTCCAATTAAAAATTGGTCGTAGAGGAAGCTCCAAGAATTGAGCTCATTTTGAAACACAATTTCTGATGAATAATCATGTTCATTTATCCTCCTCTACAGGAAGAATTTCAGAGTGCTGGTTTATAGAGGTAGTCCTCCCATAGCCCGCACCCATCTACCCCAGGCTTCCTGGAATGTTTATGATTATGACCTGAAGAAAATAAAAGTGTGCTTTTCTTTAGTCCTTAAGACCACTGTTAAATCATTAAGGAATTAAGGAGATTTGTGTAAAAGTTTCTGCCACGTTGAAACAGAAAACGTTCACCAAACAGTTACAAAGCGCTTACACGTTGTGTGACCTTGTACTGTTGGCATTCTCACCTATTCTTTACAAGTCCGAGAGTTGAGTTTTTAACCTGGTTTTGCAGTGGAAGAGAATCCAAGTTTAAATCTTCGGGTAAATTATCTAACACCAGGATACAAGAAGCAACAAAAACGGAATGAGAACCTACGCCAGCCTGATTCCTTTGCTCATAATGTCACCCCCCAGGCTCTACGGAGATTCATAGTTAGCCTGAGTCAAACTCCAAAAGATCAATAAACAAATAGCCTCCACCCTTAACTTTTTTTTTTTCCTCCACCACTTAAGTTCTTGTTGGAAGGTAGGTGTTCCATTTCCTATACTTAGCCTCTCCCACGCCCTCTGCAATCTTTCTATGTTCCTGCTGGGAGCGTCGGAGACTGTTACTGCAGCTGGTGAGGGGGCAGGTGCAGCCACCATCTGCTCCGGGAGGCCAAATGCGCAGAAGAACTTCGCACCCAGGACCTGGCCCAGGCGCTAAGGATTTCAGGACCTGCTGGGGCCCCGGCTAACCCCGCCCTCTCGCAGTGGCGATTGGCTGAACCCTGGCAGAGTGTAAAACATTGATTAAAGAAGGAGGCTGCCCACTCTCTCCAGTTCGGGCGGGACACGTTTGAGGAGGTGAGGCCCGCCGAAGTGCGTGAATGGGGGCTTCAATGCATCCTGCCCGAAGGGTCCTTGAGAAGCCTGTTTGTTTTTCCCGGCTCAGGGCTCCACCCATCCCATTCTCTCATTGGCCATCTCGGATGGGCGGGTGTGTTCCTATTGGTAGGAGGGCGGGGTCTCTTCCTGGCCAGGGTGGGGGCGGGGCCTCGGCGAGCTGAGCTTGCCCTTGTGTCTGGTGCTCGCTAGTGCTGCCGCCGAC